>NW_013530970.1:2887122-2904571 GCF_000836235.2 Papilio xuthus | reverse complement strand
GTTGCGCTGAAACACCGGCACAGTGTCGGATTTTCTTCTTAGTACTAATTAGATCGATGAAAATGGTAGGTCTATATAATTTTCTAGGTGTAGTAAAAGAACAGGTCTTTGTAAGATTAGACAAAGACTTAGTCACTTATAAACATACATAGCTTACGATTTTATCAAAGTTTATTATTAATGGAGTCGATGCACCTATACAAATGAAAACAATCTATTTAAGTTGGTCATAATACTTGCTTATAAGATATGAAAGCTAATATTAGCAATATTATTGAAGTGGGCGTACCAGACTGTCACGTAAACAACTAAATGGACCAATGATCTTACACGAATTAGTTAATACTACATTTGAGCATTCTACATGAAAATATTTAAATTAAAACTGACAAAGAAAGCTTCTAAAAATAAAAATGATGTCAACTTCGCCAAACAAAACGGTTCCAATGTTTTAGAAAGCACGATTATAAAGACACATAATACGCGTAAACATTCAACCCTTTTTAACTCTTTGGATAAAATGTCGTATGGCGTCGTAGTAGAGTAAAAACCACTGGATTGTACCGTAATCGTCTCGAGAAGTGGTGTTTTCCTAGAACGCTTTAGTGTCTAATATACGAAGTTGCAACGTTGCAACGTCAAAGGATCGTGCTGCAACACGTTTCAACTTATAGGCTTTTGAAATCTGTCCTTTGAAAGCCCCCTCGGTACTTATTCCCTTTAGCGTTTGAGGTTTCCTCTAATTAGTACTTTCTCCCGTATTCCTTGTGTTACAGATGTACAATATCTCTTAACCAATATTTTCTATTGTTTTTATACAATAAACAAATTTTCGATGTCCACTACGTTATCCATTATTAATCTACGTTAAACTTGTTGAAAAGGTGATAAATTCTTTTGCCCCAGACACGCAACGCTTCATATTTAAATAGCTAGAATACTCAAAAGAAATCGTTATTCGTTACATAACTACTAGAGATGCGCAATTCCTGCTACCGTTAACCATACGCGATGACGAAACAGGAACACTAGACATCCTACAAACACTTAATGAGGCATTAATAATTCGAATGGGGCCTTATGTAATAGATTTAATTTTTTAATAATGAACTGATAATTTACATTTGCAAATTACAGCTTCAAATAGCCCAATAGAACATTTTTTTATTAGACGGGGTTTCCGAACCTTTTCTTAGAGACTGATTTTTCTTTATTTGTAACCCTAATAATTAAAAGTGCCTATATAATTTCATTGTAGCTCAAAAGACGCTCCAGATATTTAATATCGAAATGAAGTCCAAGATGAAGGCGCATACTATGACTGAAGACATCGTGTTTTGGAAGTGGATTTCCTTGAATACCCTGGCGCTGGTCACCAGGGTTTCTGTGTACCATTGGTCGATGGAGGGCGATTCTACTCCCGTGAAAATATTTGATAGACATTCATCACTAGCCGATTGTCAGATCATTAACTACAGGACGGATCCCAAACAACAGTGGTTGTTGTTAGTTGGTAGGTATTCTCCGAATACTTGTATGATGTAATTTTTTTAACTGTCTCATATCTATTTAAATTTTCTTTTTGTTAGGTATTTCGGCGCAACAGAATCGTGTGGTTGGCGCAATGCAGCTGTATTCTGTGGAACGCAAGTGCTCGCAACCTATCGAGGGCCACGCGGCCTCTTTTGCAACATTCAAAGCCGAGGGCAACGCTGAACCCTCTACCCTCTTCTGTTTCGCTGTGAGGACCGCGCAAGGAGGGAAACTGCATATTATCGGTATGCTTAACGAGTTATAACTAAACTTTCACAAAGTTTTTATGATTTATAAATGGCTATACAAGTAACAATTAATGTGAAGACTCCAAGTTTATTTCCTACAGTAAATTAATTAATTTACTTAGCTGTGGCAATTAATCGCATTTTAATTTAACAGAGGTTGGTCAAACACCCGCCGGCAATCAACCGTTCCCAAAGAAAGCCGTGGACGTATTCTTCCCACCGGAGGCCCAGAACGATTTCCCCGTCGCCATGCAAGTTTCGCCTAAATATGATGTCATCTACCTCATCACCAAATACGGCTACATACATATGTACGACATCGAGACTGGAACATGCATCTATATGAACCGTATCTCATCTGACACTATATTTGTTACCGCGCCGCATGAAGCAACTGGCGGTATTATTGGTGAGTTTATAGCCCATAAGTCGCTTTTCTTTGTTTGTTAAACTACAATTGCTAATTATGGACTAGCCAGTAAATCTCTGTTATGGAACTAAATGGAGGATTAAACCCCCTTTTTATGTTTTTCAAGTTGAAAAGTAAAAACATTATGTTTTACAAAGTTAATTAAAAACAATTGAATCTTTCTTTTTAAAGGTGTAAACCGAAAAGGACAAGTTCTGTCAGTGACAGTAGAAGAGGACTCCATAGTACCTTACATAAACACTGTCTTACAAAACCCTGAATTGGCTCTCCGACTGGCCGTTAGAAACAATCTCGCAGGGGCGGAAGAACTTTTCGTTCGCAAGTTCAACATGCTGTTTACCAATGGACAGTATGCTGAGGCAGCTAAGGTAAACATTAAAATTGGATTTTTATTTTTATTAACTTTGATTTGTTAAAGTTGATCAAACGAATGAATTCTTTTGGTCTCTCGAGCTGGAAGAATGTGAATTGAATTGGATATAATAGAAGAATTTGATATTTAATTGGTTATTTTTATCAGGTCGCAGCAATGGCGCCTAGGGGCATCCTCCGTACACCACAAACAATCCAACGCTTCCAACAAGTGCCGACCCAGTCCGGTCAAACATCGCCTCTACTACAATACTTCGGCATGTTGCTAGATCAAGCGCAGTTGAATAAGTTTGAATCATTGGAACTTTGTCGCCCTGTTTTACTACAAGGTAACATAATATTTATACACATTCTGTCTCCAAAATGTAGAAATAATTGTGAAACCATGGTTTAATTTCAAACATTTTATCCTTTTATCAGGTCGTAAGCAACTTCTGGAGAAATGGCTTAAAGAAGAAAAGCTGGAGTGTTCAGAAGAACTAGGTGATTTGGTAAAGCCGGTGGACCTCACTCTTGCCTTGTCCGTATATCTACGTGCTAATGTGGCCAGCAAAGTTATCCAATGTTTTGCTGAAACTGGACAGTTCCAGAAGATTGTTCTGTATGCTAAGAAGGTATTTTTTATTGAATTTATAACCACAGTATGATTTCATGATAAAATACTTGGACAATTTTTATGAATGTACTTTTTTTGCTCATACAAACAATTGATATTTGCAAAATTTAATTATAAGCTAAATTATCTTTATTACTTTTAATAAAGCAGTTCTTTTATCTTAAATAAAATATCTTACAGGTTGGATACACACCAGACTACATTTACCTGCTGCGTTCCGTGATGCGCACCAACCCTGAGCAAGGTGCAGGATTCGCTGGTATGCTGGTGGCTGAAGACCCGCCGCTAGCTGACATCAACCAGATAGTTGACGTTTTCATGGAACAGAACATGGTGCAGCAGTGTACCGCTTTCCTCTTGGACGCGTTGAAGAATAATCGCCCCGAGGAGGGGCCCCTGCAAACAAGGTATTTTAGAATGTTATGATTAATTTCTTTAGGTATTTATTGTATTAATTTGGTGATCATAAAACTTCTGTTTATAATCCATGATTATCTCCCAAACCACTATCTTCAAAATTGGTAATTTCAGTTGTCACTCCAGTTATAACACATACAATTTATCAATTCCTCAGGTTATTGGAGATGAACTTGATGTCAGCGCCTCAGGTGGCAGACGCTATCCTCGGTAACGGCATGTTCACGCACTACGACCGCGCGCACGTCGCCCAGCTCTGCGAGAAGGCGGGGCTATTGCAACGCGCCTTGGAACATTATACTGACTTGTATGACATCAAGCGGGCTGTGGTGAGTGAGACATACTATATACACTGACAACTCACTACCCTGTCAACGTCAAAAAATGTCACAAGATCCTTTTTCGCCTGTAGCTGTAATGTATTTTTTTTTTCTTTTGTGTCATTTTCTATGTCTACGTAGGTATTATAAGTATTCTGACACAACCAACATAATTATTATGCTATTTATTTACAGGTTCACACCCACTTACTGTCCGCTGATTGGCTGGTGACATACTTTGGAACTCTGTCAGTTGAAGACTCACTGGAATGTCTTAAAGCGATGCTACAGGCGAACATACGTCAGAACTTGCAGATCTGCGTGCAAATCGCGACCAAATACCACGAGCAGTTGACCACTAAAGCACTCATCGAGTTGTTTGAAAGCTTCAAGACTTATGAAGGACTGTTTTATTTCCTCGGCTCTATTGTTAACTTCAGTCAAGATTCGGAAGTCCATTTCAAGTACATTCAGGTTAGATTTAGTTGTATTTCTTAAATTGTGATTTTTATTTATACTTATAGTTATAAATTGAATCTATACTATATTTTTTTTTAATTCCAGGCTGCCTGCAAGACAGGTCAGATAAAAGAAGTGGAACGTATCTGTCGGGAATCAAACTGCTATAATGCGGAGCGCGTTAAGAACTTCTTGAAAGAAGCCAAGCTGCCCGATCAACTGCCGCTCATCATAGTGTGCGACCGCTTTGACTTCGTACATGATCTTGTACTCTATCTATATAGAAACAGTCTGCAGAAATACATTGAAATTTATGTGCAAAAGGTATGTGACAAAAACAACATATGGTTCACAATGTTCTCTGGCTAGTCTCTAGTCTTAAATTTTTTGAATTTTCTACAATGCTACTAACTACTAATGTTCTATGTAGCCGTAAGCCGTTGGCTTGTCTTAATAAATAAACAAATATAGTAAAGAAACTAATTTTACTTCATGATAATTACAGGTGAATCCATCCCGATTGCCGGTGGTAGTGGGAGGTTTACTCGACGTGGACTGCGCGGAGGATATCATCAAGAACTTGATACTGGTGGTCCGCGGACAGTTCTCCACAGACGAGCTGGTCGCTGAGGTCGAGAAGAGAAATAGGTAACAATTATTATTTAATCTTTGCTCTAGATTATTTGTAGTACGCAAAAGTTTTTCGGTAGCCCCTTAGTGAAGATTTCTTTTATACTGCAATAACAGATTTGTCTAATAGTATGGTCAATTATTTTTCATTTAAAAAATGACAACATAATTTTTGTAGGTTGAAGCTACTTCTCCCGTGGCTGGAAACCCGCGTGCACGAGGGCTGTACTGAGCCCGCGACCCATAATGCTCTCGCCAAGATCTACATTGACTCCAACAATAACCCAGAAAGATTCCTCAAAGAGAACCAATGGTGAGTGACTAACTTTTATGTCGTGATATGGCCACAATACGTCCTGAATAAAATTAACAGTCGTTTACCAAGACTTATATTATTATTCGTGATGAGAAGAGTTTACTATTAGTAATGGTCTTCTTAAAATCAGTTCATTTTTTAAAAGATTCCAAAAAATTAACATATCTTTCTGAATATCTGCCTTATAATAATTTTGCAGAATTTACTCATTATATTCGAAACACAATCACTTTTTTATTAAAAGATTTGTCTACCACAGGTACGACTCGCGCGTGGTGGGTCGTTACTGCGAGAAGCGTGACCCGCACCTCGCATGCGTGGCATACGAGCGCGGGCAGTGCGACCGTGAGCTGATCGCCGTCTGCAATGACAACTCGCTGTTCAAGACGCAAGCGCGGTACCTCGTGCGTCGCCGTGACCAGGACCTCTGGCTTGAAGTACTCGCTGAATCCAACCCATTCAAACGGCAGCTTATCGACCAGGTAAATCCCACATCACATAATGTTTACAGCAATAATGTATAGAAAAGCGACATATTTTTTTCTTGACTTCCTCTTTTGTACCCATTAGTCAGGTAAAAATTGCAACATATTAAGTTATTGTACGTAAACGTCCACGATCAGTGGTCATAACTATTTTGAAAATATACTGCATGCTCTTTTCTCACTTTCTGTGCAATAATCTTTATATTATTATGAATTTATTGAAACAAGTATTGAATAAGTTTATTTTTTACTACCAATACTTAGTGACTACAATTAATTCAACAAAAAAAAGAAATATCGTGATAATTCTATAAATTGTGCTCATTTTAACAATAAATTTTCAGGTTGTACAAACCGCATTGTCGGAGACTCAAGATCCCGAAGACATTTCGGTGACAGTAAAGGCTTTCATGACAGCAGACCTGCCCAATGAACTGATTGAGTTGCTTGAGAAGATTGTACTCGACAACTCTGTGTTCTCTGATCACAGGAATCTGCAGAACTTGCTTATACTTACAGGTAAGAAGACATTGACGATTCCACAGTCGAAACACTTGTTTAAGAATAAGTTTATCCCTCTCATTCTGTTTGAAAAAATAGAGACAAAAATATGTTTTATTAAGACTACAGTTTTTTAATTATTAACGAGCCAGATATGTTGTGGAAGTTATTCCAAGTAGAAGTTGAGTTTCCAGTGTAAACTCATTATTTGATTTTCTTTGACAGCAATCAAGGCTGACCGAAGCCGCGTGATGGAGTACATCAATCGCTTGGACAACTACGACGCCCCCGATATCGCGAACATAGCTATCAACAACGAATTGTACGAAGAAGCATTTGCCATCTTCAAGAAGTTCGATGTTAACACATCCGCCATTCAGGTATAATTTCAAGTACTACTTTTTTTAAAATTTCAATCAAAAAACAGGAAATATTAACCTTTCTTTTTATGCATAACTTTCAAGATATTTGCACTAAAGTGTTCTTTGTTAATAACTGTTAGTAGTCTACATTGTACAATTTCACTTTACCCCTTATGTTACAATTCGCTCAAATTCTATACTGAACATCTTTGGCATGCGAATTTTACATATATAATCCATTCCAGGTTCTAATCGAACAAGTAAAAGACCTGAAACGAGCATACGAGTTTGCGGAGCGCTGCAACGAGCCGGGCGTGTGGTCGCAGCTTGCTAAGGCACAACTCCAACAAGGGCTGGTCAAAGAAGCCATTGATTCATACATCAAGGCTGATGATCCTTCAGCATACATGGATGTGGTGGACACCGCCACTAAACAACAGTCCTGGGAAGATCTTGTTCGATATCTACAGGCAAGTGTGACTTATTTCTTAATTTACATTTGACTTATAACCACAAATCATTAACTTATTATAAATTTAATGAAGGTATTTGGCAATTCTAATTATAAGTCTTTTTATAGATGGCCCGTAAGAAGGCGCGTGAATCTTACATCGAATCGGAACTTATCTACGCATATGCCCGCACCGGTCGCTTGGCTGATTTAGAGGAGTTCATCTCTGGGCCGAACCACGCTGACATACAGAAAATCGGTGACCGATGCTTCGAAGACAAGATGTACAATGCTGCTAAACTTCTTTATAATAATGTCAGCAACTTTGCCCGTTTGGCCATCACATTGGTTCATCTCAAGGAGTTCCAGGGTATGATACATTTTAATACCAAAAAATGTAAAATATCGCTACTAAAATATAGTTACCACAAATGACAAAAAATAATAAAGTTGTCAGTTTGTACAAAAAAAATTAATTTCGATCCCAATGTCTGATAATGTTTTTGCAATACTGTTTGTTTTCATATAAAATCACATCCATACAAAAATAATGGATTTTTATACATTTTTGATAATGTAATAACATCACATTTTCAATAAATTAAATATTGTTCAGGTGCGGTGGACAGTGCCCGCAAAGCGAACTCAACTCGTACATGGAAGGAGGTTTGCTTCGCGTGTGTCGACGCCGGGGAATTCCGGCTGGCGCAGATGTGCGGACTGCACATTGTCGTACATGCTGACGAACTCGAGGACCTCATTAATTACTATCAGGTAATCTGTACTAGGTGGAAGGTAACAGTGAAATCTGTCACATTCAGAATGTGGTGATCTAGACCTATATTTAATCAACCAAGCACGGGTCATTTTCATTATAATAATATAATTGTCATATTTATTTTATAATTAATGTCTTTAGGACCGAGGCCACTTCGACGAGCTGATCAGCCTCCTGGAAGCGGCTCTGGGTCTGGAGCGTGCGCACATGGGCATGTTCACCGAGCTGGCCATCCTTTACTCCAAGTACAAGACCGCCAAGATGCGCGAACATTTGGAGCTCTTCTGGTCTCGAGTTAATATACCCAAGGTAAGGTACATATTTTTACTCATTACATATGCATTTTAACAAATAGAAGTCTTCTTCTACAAATAAGAACCTGCGCCGAATTGTTGCGTCACCAGATGCTATTTATTCTTAATCTTATTAACCAGGATCATAATTATTGTTTAAAACCGTACTAGCGTTTTTTTGTCAAATTTTAAATCATTCACATTCTTATTTGAAATTTGCAGGTGTTACGCGCGGCGGAACAAGCTCACCTGTGGTCGGAGCTGGTGTTCCTTTACGACAAGTATGAGGAGTACGACAACGCGGCGCTCACCATGATGCAGCACCCCACAGAGGCCTGGCGCGAGGGACACTTCAAGGACATCATCACTAAGGTAAGAAAAAACCGTTAGCTAGATTATCAAGAAATAAGACAGTTTACAGACAGAGTTTCGGAAGGTACAACATGCAACCGTACAAGCCGTAACTATTCATAATATAATACTTAGTCACAAAAACAAGACTTCTCATGGCTTCTTCTATTGTTTCTTACTAATGATATTCTTGATCAAATAATATTGAGTTCTGTCATCCAAACTAAGCTAACTCCTACATATTTCAGGTGGCAAACATGGAACTATACTACAAAGCGATCCAGTTCTATTTGGACTACAAGCCCTTGTTACTGAACGATCTGTTGCTGGTGCTCGCACCGCGCATGGACCACACACGCGCTGTTAACTTCTTCACCAAAGCTGGTCATCTGCAGCTGGTGAAGGCTTACCTCCGCTCCGTGCAGAGTTTGAACAACAAGGCGGTTAATGAAGCACTCAATTCACTGCTTATTGATGAAGAAGATTACCAGGTAACAAGACAAGCATGATTTACTGACGAATTAGTCTAAATTTTACTGTGCAGACATTATGTATTTATAGTTTTAGGTATAAATTTGAATAATCATATATTGAACTCATGTTAATATTATTATTTTTTCTATTCCAGGGTCTAAGAACATCTATAGATGCATTCGATAACTTCGACACCATTGCTCTCGCGCAACAACTAGAGAAACACGAATTGACTGAGTTTAGAAGGATTGCTGCTTATCTGTATAAAGGTATTTAAGACTGATTAACTAAAAATTTTACCTTTAACTGTAGAAACTATATTACGTTCCAATCTAAACCTGTAGCTTTTTCACCATAGACAAACACTTTGGAGATTTTTAGAATGATGTTAACAATATATTTGTGTGTCAGGCAACAACAGATGGAAGCAGAGCGTGGAGTTGTGCAAGAAGGACGCGCTGTACGCGGACGCGATGGAGTACGCTGCGGAGTCGCGCCAGTCTGACGTCGCCGAGGAGCTGCTCAACTGGTTCCTTGAGCGCGACAACTTTGAGTGCTTCTCTGCTTGCCTGTACCAGGTACAATACTGTTAAAACTGCCCATAACAGAAATTACAAGTTTATACATTCTCTCATGTGTATAATTTTGCGCTAAAATTGAATATTATTATAATTTTCTCCATTTATTAATACTTTAACGATACGGAAAGATTTCTGGATAATCCGTAACTTCAAATTAAAGATCAATTATATTCATATGTAAATGATTTGTTTTGTTTTTCAGTGTTACGACTTATTGAAACCCGATGTAGTTATTGAACTGGCATGGAGGCATAACATTATGGACTTTGCAATGCCTTTCCTAATTCAAGTGAGTAAAATATATAGTAAAACTAGCATCTTATTTATATTGCTGTTTAGACTTTTAATTATTTCACCATATTTTACAAACAACATTTAGATATTGAAAAAGTTTTTAGGAGCTAAATTGTTTATCTTTTGGGGTTTTGCATTGTATTTTCCGGCATCGATATCAACTTCATACCAATCATACCATTTGGTTTTTAAAATAAAATTATTGTTACATTCTCTGTACAAATAAAGAAATTAAATAGTCCTGTATTTTTTGTAGACTGTACGCGAGTTGACGACTAAAGTGGAAAAGTTGGAGGAGGCAGATGCAAAACGCAGCACGGAGAGCGCAGAGCACGAGGCCAAGCCCGCCATGATGATGGAACCTCAGCTCATGCTTACCGCCGGTTTGTATAATTTTAAAAATATTATCTGTGCTCTACGGTTTCACCTGCCGTCGAATGTGAAATACTACTAATGTTTATATAACTGTCAAATAATTAAAAGTCGAACACGATGCTAGTGTCTTGGATTATAAGACAAACTCGATTAGACATCTCAGTGAACTTGTTGGTCTATGTATACAACTATGGTAATCTTGCCCGTTACCATACTTATTATTTACAGTTAAAATATTTGGAGTTCAAAGCGCTTCATGCATTGCATTGTCGCGTAATCTATACATGTTAATAAAATTGGATTGTCTTGGTATGTAATCTGGGAAAAAATTGTCTGTCCCCAAGGCCGCAATTGTTCCGAATAATCTCCGATATGGCTAGACCGACTTTTATATAGCCTCCTTTTTAAATTCTGCACAGACGAAGTCCCCTGCAACCGCTAGTTTGTAGGTTACATAACTTTAATTATTTATTAATATACTTTTTACATTTCGTTTTGGTCTAGCTATTATAGGTGGGTTATATTTTTAATACTTTATGTACTTAAGTAATATTTAAAGAAAAATTGTCGCTTATATTACGTTTTGTATATTTTCTCAGGACCGTCTATGGCATACCCTGGTGTGGCGGCCCAAGCGTCTCCGTACGCGTACGCCGCGCAAGCCCCGTCGCCGGCGCCTTACCATGGTTACGGCATGTAGGGAACTGCCTCCCCACGTGCGTGGGGGAACTACCAGTTCTAACTCCTAGGGACTACGCCCGGGGATCTTCCTGTATATAGACATGTCTATCCCAACACTGCGTTAATAGATTCAGTTCCAACCTCTATGCACTTTCTATATCTGCTTTTTTTGAATAAAAAATATAGAAAGTTGTTAAACTTTTCATAGATTCGACATTCTCTTTTTAATTTCGTGGCCTAATTTGTTTGAAAGTGCATTGAGGTACAGGATGTTTCATGTTGTGGAAATATAAACGATATAATTCATATAGCTCTCATCGTTGCTACTTTCATTGTGTAGTTATTGATGTTACATACTTTAAATTCCATTTCAAATATAGTAATAAAATAAATCATCTTTATGATTATTCACAATAACATTTAAGGTAAACGCAACTTTGAAATTTTACGGTATTATTTATTAGATAATTGTCGGCTAGTTAACCTACAGAATATCGGCTAATTAGAATTTGAAGTTTATAACAGAATATATAAAATTTCATGTCCATGGTACGATCATTAGTGAGTCATAGATAAATTTAAAGAGGTGTTACTATTCTATATATCCAGTTATAATAGCGTTCGTATTTTAAAGTAGTGCGAGTGTATACACTGTGTTGATCGTAATCTTTTAAAAAAGAGACCAGTTTTTCAAAAAAAAACTCAGATTTTAGAAGTATTAAAAAAACTAAATCTTATTCCATAATCAAAATCTATAAATCATCTAGATAATATAAAACAGGGCTCTTTTTTAAACAGACTTTAACATAATATAGCGAGCAGCTGTGACCAAATTATAGATTTGTCAAAGCTTAGATCTGCCACTAGGTGCATAGATAAAATAATTACATGTTTATGTATATAGTGGTTAGTGTTGTTTCAAAAATTAAAAGAATAGCTACGAATATTTAAAAAATTGGCTTTATATGGCTTACATTTCCAGTGCGAAAATTCTAACAGAAATATACATTCGTCTTATATTTTACTTAAAAAATCTTAAAATATGATAAATATTACGATTATAATGAGTTAAATTTTAGATATATCGGTGTACGATGTACAAAAAAATACCGCCGTTTTCATTGAAAGTTATATGTATATAATGTTTTCAATATATGAACAATGATAAAAGATTATCAGTTGGATTTTGAATTACACGCAATTCTTTAGTTGCATTAATATATGATTAATATTATAAAATTATTTGATACGAATAGATTTATTTTAGGCAAAATAGATTAGTTATATTTTAAATGCGAACATTGTACGAGAGTTGATCACAGGATTTGCTTTAGTTACATAACACCTTAATATGCCTTCATTAGATTTTAAAATATTCGAGTAAAATGGCTTTCTGGGGGCAAAGTAATTTGTTAGCAAACAATATTTATGATTAGTATTTTAATCTGAATAACCCAGAATTGTAGTATTCTTGAACTCCATATACTGTTATGAGTAATAGTATTTTGAGAGTTTAAATTAATATAATCAATTGATGTTGAAATATATATTCAATCATTCCTTTCATTAACGATTTAATGATAAAACACAATGTTATGTTTTTTTGCGTTTCTTGTGTTGTAAGAAACAATTTTAAATACAAAAATTAATTGTTTATTGATTACATTATTAGTATTGTATTTATTCATGTATGATACTGTTTCTCTGAATTTTATTAAATAAGTTTATATTATATGAATAAATAAATGATGCTCTTTCATTTTTCCTACCGTATATTATAAATTGATAGTAGAAGAATTACTTAGAAACTGCCTGTTGCCCGCTTGTCCTCAGGAGTTCAAGAAAGTTTGAAAAAAAAGGATAATTTAGAGGAATTTGTAAGTCATCAAACGCTGAATAATCAAGAGTCATAAATAAAGGTTAATATCTCCAGTGTTCATAATGCTTCAAACTCAATCAAGTTAGCTATAAAAGACCTAAATTGAATCATATTTGCCACAATCGATATGAAGGCAAAAAGACATCTCTTACCTTATGAAAATCAAAAATTTTGTTTAATTTTACTACTGATCTGGATTTGTTCATTCTGTCTATCCTGAGGTTTTAAGTTTTACTTAAAATCTCAATTGCAAATATTGACTCTATGATGTCTATATATTATCTGTCTTTTTATCTCTGGTTTACCAATGTCAATTGTCATTCAATCCTTTGACTTTGAAATTGAAAAGATTTTGACGTGTTTTGGACATCATGACATATAAACGAAAAAAATATCATCACGGTGACACTCATCTAAAAAGGCGATGGAGATTGAGAAATAGAAAGAAGGATCTTGATGAAATCGACAGCGATTTAAAGGAGGGTAAGTTTATTTATGTGCTTTAATTTTGAAAACTCACGTGCGTTGCATTAGAATTTTAGGTTATGTACTAGGTTAACAACAAATAATATTTACTTTTACAGAAAATGCTGAGAAATTACTGAATCAAAACGTTGATTTGGATTTACCTGGTGCTGCACAGCATTACTGTCTCCATTGCGCTCGTTATTTCATTGACGAACAAGCACTGTCTGAACACTTTAAAACAAAAGTACACAAGAGAAGGTTGAAAGCTTTAGAGCTAGAGCCATACAGTATCGAAGAATCGGAACGTGCCGCTGGTCACGGTAATTTCAAATTTCCTAGTAAACGGAAAATAGTTACACAAAATAATAACTCAGACGTAATTGATAAGGATGGTGATGTTGTGTTAGATGATAGTACAGCAAGTAAGAAAAAGAAAATCGACGAAGATGATACATAAAACTATTCTAAGTTGTTTGTTTAAGTTAAGAGACTGCAGCCTATTACATGTTAGATATTCTGCTCTATTCATAAATGGCCGAAAAGCTACTGATACATTTGTTTATATAACCCCACATGTTGACTTTCCTGAGGCTATAAAACATAAAGAAGTAATTCAAGCAAATCTAGCCAGAAGAAAATCAAATATAGATTTAGCAAACGTTGAAGATCTATGGCAGTTGTATGAAGATCTCAAAAATAAAAGAAATGAACTTGAAAAAAAGAAGGTGGAAATCAGTAGTGAATTGGCAAATTTATTTAAAAATAATCCATCTGATAATAATATAGAAAAATTTAAAATACAGTCCAGTTTGTTAAAAGAAAATATTAAAAAGTTAAAAGTACCATTTTGGTCAGCTGAGGAAGCTGCTATAGTGGAATCATTAAAATTACCAAATATTTTACACCCAAAAACTCCAAGCTTGCAAAACAATGTTTTCTTTACATATAAAACTGCCCCTGAAAATGAAAAAAATCATTTAAAGTTAGGTAAAGATAAAAATTTGATTCAGTTTACAAATGAAGAAAACTATTATTTAAAAGGTGATGCAGCTATATTTGAACTGGGAGCAAAGTTTTATTTCAGTAAATCATTAAAAGACAGCGGTTTTACGCAATTCTCAAATCCGGACTTTGTTAAGAGTTTAATTATTGAAGGATGCGGTCATGATCATACAAATCCTAATCATACATTTATTATACATCATAATGAAGATTCAAAAGTGAATATAGATAATCGCTTGCATTTAACAGGAGGTGGATCGTTATTTTCCTTCTTTGCATATTATACTAAGAATGTCTTGCATAGCAATGCATTACCTTTGAAGTATTTTTCTATGGGAAGACAATACAATCCCGCAGATAAGAAAAAAATTGGCTTGTTCAATGTTAGCCAATCATCTGTTATATCAATGTTTATTGCGACTAAAAATGTCAAAGAATGTGATATAATACTTGACGAAACAATTGAAGTAATCAAAAATATATACAGTAACATTGGTTACCCTTACCGTTTGAGTATTGTTACCGCTGAAAAGCTACAAATGTGGGAATCACTGAGAGTTTCTATTGAAATGTATTCTTCTTCTTTAAAGTCTTACATTGAGATAGGAAATATTTCGGTGAGTGGTGATTTTATATCAAAGAGATTAATGTTTACTTACACCGATGAGAAACAAAGCAAGTATCCACATATAATATCTGGTACAATTTTGAATGTACCAATGTTTTTAGGTTGTGTTTTGGAGCAGAATTCTGATTTTTCCTTACCACCGGAATTTGCAGTGAGCAATTGGTGTATACAACAATAAAATAAACAGTTGTAAATATATCTTTTATTAGAAACAATAACAATGAAACTTCAACAGTAAAATCTCTTTGTAACAAAACATACAAAATATATTATATATATCTCTATTAGTTTTTTCTTAAATAAATAACATTATAAATATTTTATTAAAATGGACTTTTGCTACGAAATTTTAGCAATTTTTTTGCCACAATATGTGTTATGATGTGTTTTTTTGTTCATACAAGTCAATGTCTTTAATCAAACATTAAAATAAAATTTATATTATGATAAAATTTATACTTATATATTAACCTTAAAATCACCTCTTACCCAGGATGGTCTCAATGGATCTATTGGGGATTCCATGCTCAGTTCAATTATATGCATTTCCCCAGTTTTACTTAACAAAATTATAGTATGTGCTCTGAAAGGAAAACATATTTAAGTGACCAATTGGTTACATGAATTTTTGTTCTTACACTAGCGGTCGCCCGCGTCTCCGTCCATGTGGAATTTAAAAAAAATTAGTAGCCTATGTGTTCTTCCCAACTATATGCTATATGTGTGCCAAGTTTTAATACAGATCCATCTGTGATTAGTGAGATCAAGTGCGAATCACTTATAATATTAGTAAGATATTGGATTTATGCTTTAAGAAGAGTTTCCTCTTAGGAATTTAATATGAGAAACAGATAAGTACAATTATTTTACCTGGTGCCATATCTTGCCTTTGGTATTCTTACAAAAATTGAGCTTAGCTCTTTAAAAATCAGTGGTCTTCGTTGTTCCAATTGTGGGTCCGGTAAATTACTAAAATAGATTATTGATTATCATCTATTTGTCAGTTAAACTCTACTAAAATAATTTTGTAACACATATTCAATATAATTGACTCATCTTTTTATTTTTTGGTATTCAAAATATTCTCAAAGTACTAAAAAATTACCTTTCCTCAGATTTCAAAACATTGATTAATTCTTCAATTAACTGGTCTTTGTCATTTATTTTCTTATATTTATTGCAAGCATCTTGTAATTTACACTTTCCAGCAACCACTTTTGTTAACGGCTGATCTGGGAGGCTATTACTAAAGCCTAAATATTGATCATGCCATTGTTTTAATTCATTATTCCCGTTATTGTAGGTTTGTACAATAGGTACTAGATTTCTGAAACAGATGAAAAATATTAGGATGTCAAATATTTACTTTGTAAACTTTTTTTACAAGTAATATAGAATATTAGACAACTAAAAAACGTTATGGTAAGTACAAACAGCAAAAATTATTATTATTTAATAATTTATTTATATTTTACTTTTGTAGAATTACGAATATTATTTATTTATAATAAGTTACATACCCAAATTCAACAGCAACTAATACAAATTCATTGCATTCTTGAAAATATTCTTTCATAGAATCAACATAAGTATTTAATTCTAGATCACTTTTAACATAATTTTCAACAATTTTACCTCTGCCTGAAAATTTAATAATAATTTTTACACTTTTAGTTTGATAATATCACTAATCTTACTAATATTATAAAAGTGACAGTTAAGATGGATGAATTTTAGCAGATAACCTTTGGGGTTGTTTAAATCAATCTAGATGTTTAATGTTAAAATCATTCACTTTTGCACAAAGAGCACTGTCTGGAATAGCACACAGGTTTCTTCAAAGTTTTTTTCAATTCTGTGCAGACAAAGTCACTTGCAAGGGCTAATGGTAATTAAAACTTACAAATTTATCTATCCCATGGAAAAGTGTGACATGTTTATTGGTAAATTATTTAAAAAAAATTATGTCTGCAGAGTTTCTGGGAGGTAGGAAGACCTTCCTAAATGTTTGACCAGACGGAACATTGATTCACAATCTGATAAACACATTCAATGTTACCACAGGGGTCAAAGGTTATATGTTTTATCACATTTAGATACAAGTACAAGGTATCCATTAAACATAAATGTAAATGTTTATATTTTTATAGCAGATGAAAATGTACATTTTAAATTTACAGTTAACACACCATCACCAGCAAACCTCACTTTTGGCGTTATCCTTATGTACTCCAGGCAAATTAAGCAATAATCCTACTTTTTTGTGACAAGTCGATAATGCTAGCCAAGTTCCCCCTTCGCAGCCAGTTTGTAAATCTCGTCCTAAAATAAAAAAAATACACATTTTTTTCAGATCAGCCTATTGTTGAAAACTTTAGTATGTATTCTGTTTCTACTATTTTAGTACTTTTGATAAATTTCTTTTTAACTTTATAAATTACATGAAACAAATTTACCTCCATAAATATTAACATCTTCCTCCCAAGGGCCCATATTTTGTGCTGG
>NW_013530970.1:2846331-2886237 GCF_000836235.2 Papilio xuthus | reverse complement strand
AGTTGAAATTGATTGAATTTTTGAAATATATGTGTGAAATTTGTGCCAATCAGTTTTTATAATATCGATTTATTTATAACTTAAACATATAAATTAATTAAAATGGAGAATCTGAAAAATATTTGGAAACCAGAATGTAAGTAACTGAAAGTATCTGACAATTCTGTGGCCACTTAAGCAAGTACTTAAGTGAAATATTTACTATTTATTTCCAGTATATCGTATTCAATTAGAAGCACCAACGCCTAAACGTCTAATTTGTGAAAATTGTCCAGACCGTCCAGAATTTTATGGTAAAGAGTATCATGGTATTATGGGTCATAAAGAGGCATCGCTTTTACTCGAGAATGAGTCCAACGGAGCATTCTTAATTAGAAAAGGCAATCAGCACAATGACTTTTTTACTTTGACATGGAGGTTTGTATGATTTAATTATAAATAACTAGCTGTCGCCCGCGACGTCCGTGCGCGTGGAATAAAATAAAGCGTAATAAGTAGCCTGTGTGTTCTTCCAGACTATGCTCTACATGTGTGCCAAATTTCAGCCGTTCCAGAGATACCTTCAAACAAACATCCATCCATCTAAACTTTCATATTTATTATATTAATAAAAAGGAAGATAAAGACTAATTCAAGTAAAATACACTAAATTTTTACAGCAAATAAGTAGTTATTAAGTTAAAGTTGAGTATAGACTTAAACTTTATAAAAATAATTAAAATATAAAACTATTATACTATTAAATAGTAATATAGCAAATCATCTATCATGTCAGAACAGTAGATTTTTTTATAATCAATAACCTAAGCCTAAATTTTATTGCAGATTTAATGATAAAATACATCACTACAAGCTTTACTATGATGGCACACATTACATTAAAGATAAAAGATATGACACAATATATGACCTGGTAGCCGATGGCTTGATCACATGTCATATGGAAATTAAGGCTCATCATATCCTTGAAATGATAAATTCTAGAACAAGTTATACTGATAGTCCTTATGTCACACTTAATAGACGTAAGATGAATACATTATCACAGATGCATAAGTGAGTATTAGAGAGTTGGTTAAGATTCAATTTCAACTATGCATCAGCATTAAACATTATTAGGCTTGGTGTGAAGGATACTGTTAGCTTAGTTAGGAATAAAAAATCATATGTAAAGCAACAAATATAGTCCTACAAGGATCTTATGGTAATTTTTGACCATAACAGTTTGGCACTTATAGGCTACTAGCTGTTGCCTGCAACTCTGTATATATTTCTCCAGGCTATGTTCTACATGTTTACCAAATTTCAGCGATATTCATGTAGCTGTTCTGGGGATATCTTCTAGCACACATTCATCCAAACATTTGCATTTTTAATATTAGTAAGATAACACTTTATTGAATCTATATATCTATCTATACCTTTCTATTTCAATTGACATATTATTATTAATTGTTGTCACACATGCAAATTTTGGTTTTATTTAGGGCATCAAACAGATCAAGTCCGATCATTAATAGATTAGAAACAACACAGTCAGATGTAACTGTGAAAAAGATGAACTATGATCTGACACCAACTATAGAGGATATTCCATTATTGTACAAATACTCAAAGGCGCACACATTCAAAGTTCATACATTTAAAGGTCTTAATTGGTGTGAACTGTGTGCTAATTTCCTATGGGGATTTACTGCACAGGGTGTGAAATGTGAAGGTATTTATGAAAAGTTATAAATATTAAATGTTTAATTACTTGTCCTAGTAGTTGATATTAATATCTAAAAATTTAGACGCTGAAAATGTTATTATAATATAGCAAATTTTACTTTAGTGGATTTAAGGAAAAAAAATATATTCTTGAAATAGCTTGACTACATTAAAAATTTCAGTGCCACTTTCTTGCCTAGTGACTTCTTTATTATAGAAAAAAAAATCTTGGTAGCATAGGATATTTTAAATTAAAAAAAAACTTATGATTTTAGATTGTGGCTTCATAGCACACTCAAAATGTTCTGAGAGAGTTCCCAACCATTGTCTGCCGGATTTGAAGAAACTCCGTGGTGTATTCGGGATTGATTTGACTACATTATTGAATGCCCACTCCAGTACATTACCATTTGTTGTTAAGAAGTGTGTGAATGAAATAGAAGCTCGGGGCATGGATTCTGAGGGTATTTACCGTGTGTCCGGATTCGCTGATGAAATTGAAGCATTGAAAATGGCCTTCGATAAGGGTATGTTTGTGTTTTATTCAAAGAAATACTAGATTTAAATATAAAAAATTAACTTAAGTATTTATTTTGGAATGAAATTGATTAATAGCAGACAATGCATCTACAATCATTTAAATTCGATGTCTATGGTCATTTTCGTGTTTTAAATTTTTTATTCTTTACTACATTAAAGTGTTTTAGTATGAGATTATCAAAATTAAAGTCCGTGAATTAATGATTTGAGTTACAAAATTACTTTTTTCCTCCAGATGGTGAAGCTACAGATTTAAGTGTTTACAGTAATATAAATGTGATTGCGGGTACTCTCAAATTATATCTGCGGTTACTTCCTGTGCCACTAATTACGTACGAGGTGCATCCTAAACTCGTAAGTGCCATACGTAAGTGTCTTCCATTTCATTACTATTTTTATTTTTTATTTTAATGCTTATGATTATTTTTACCAGTATTTTGAAATCTTACTTCATACTAATATTATAAATGTGAATGTATGAATGGGATGGGCTTAACGGATCTCGATGAAATTTGGCACACATATAGAACATAGTCTGGAAGAACACATAGACTAATAATTTTTTTTTAATTCCGCGTGGATAGAGTCGAGAACGAAAGCTAATAACTTACATAAAATCGGGAACAAAAACAACATTTTGGTTTTGCACATTATTTTTTTATCTTTAATTATGTTTTGTAGAAATGAAGACAACGAGTGTTCAAGTAACAATGCTACGTGAGTGCTTGGACCTGCTGCCGCCGGCGCACTTCAACTGCTTGCAGTATATGGTGCAACATTTACATCGGTAAGTTAGCTTTTGCAATCTTAAAACACACATGAATTCAAAACCTCTTATTGGGAGTCAAATTAATTTTCAAATTGTTTTAAATATCGAGAGAAATGTTATTGTTAATACGAACAAAACAAAAACAATGTTTCGGCAATGGAAATTCACGTTGGTTTGAAACATTGTTAAATAAACTTTATATATTTTTTTCTTACCAGCGTGTCTCAACTGGCGGAGGTGAACAAAATGAGTGCACACAACTTGAGTACAGTTTTCGCACCAACTTTGGTAGCAACTCCTCAGGCTATTTCTGATTTGGCGTCAGAAATACGAGCTCTGCAGACCCTAATAGAATATTGTCCACAGATATACTATGGAAATAAGTGATTTTTTTAAAATGTATGCAGGGTGTCAGGGATTTATACAATTGTGTAGTGTACTACTGAGTACCATAGATTCCTTGGTCGAAAATATGACGATTTAACCCAGCTTACCACTATCCAAAGTTGTTGTCATGTTGTGGTACTCCGTTGTACATTTCATCATCCTGTATACTTCAAAATCCATACACAGCGGCCGTTACACTATTTTATATTTATAACGGATAACTAATTTTATGGAAACTATAAATAAAATCATAGTTAAGGTATTTATGAGAAGAAAAAAATTCGGAAATATTTTGTAATTTAAGAGTTTTAGACCTAAATTGTACGATTTAATGCTAACAATATTTAGATTTTGGTTTGGAATTTTAATACTAATATTTATAAATAACACTGAATTATTTATATAATAATGAATAGACAGCAATAATATCTCATGTAATTGTAGTATACGTTATAATTTAAGATTTAAAGTCTGAATAAGTAACATAAGTCGATGTATTGATCAAGGTTTGACAGTTGGCGCCAATTTTAGTACTAGTGTGTGAATGTAACATAATAATGTTTTTTAAAGACACACGTCTGTTGTCCCGCGCCGGATGCACCGCACGCACGGATTAAACGGATTTGCTTAGTAAACTTATATAAAAACGGCTATAACTCTCATGTTTTTATACGTAGTTCTCGTATATATATATATAAGTTTGTGTTCGAATGGATTTGCTTTGTCTTAATGGGATGCAAGTGGCGCAAATGGACTTAGCGCTATGTAAAATCATACAAATTAAAACTTAAATTCGTTGAGAGCCGTGCGTTCGATGCGTCCTGCGCGGGTCAAAGGACATGTACAAAAGTATCTTTTAAGCCAGTGATTCTCAAAGTTGTCCCGAAGGACACTGTGGGCCATGGAAGACCCCAGTGGGTCTGCGAAGTCTGGTCAAACGACTAGATTAAAATACAAAAGTAGCTATTAGTGAGTAAAAATATATGTACCTATAATTTAATTATCTATATCAATTAGCAGTATTGGGCTTCCATAGAGTTTGTGTGTGAATTCTGATAAGTGAAAAGCAAACTATATATCTTGCTCTCGTGTAGAATTGATTTACTTTGGAAATAATTTAAAGACATTAGTTTTTGATTTAAATGTATTAAAAATATGCGATAGTTAAGTATTATTTTATTATCTTTGATGTCGAAGCGATAGCGCTAATTTACTTAATATTGTTCTTTAAACTGTTTAAGCTTACGACCTGTATTGCTTAAATTATTTACATGTTATGTATTGTGATTTCTGTTAAAAAAATCGTGCAATTTGTTTGGAATTGACGTTGATTCGTATTTCTCTTGTAAGAATAATTATAACATTAAGTGTGAAAAATTATGCGGGCAAATAATAATGCTTGAAATGTTTAATACTTTTATATTTAACTTAAAGCTTAAACAAATACTTAATAAAATGTATTATTTTTTTCTTTTCTTCTTTGGTTTACTGTTATCTATATCTGATGTGTCATTAGTTTGAAACTTTTTTAAATCCGCACAAAATAATACCTGAAAAAAAAAACAAATAATTGAATATATTATATTTTGAAACAAAGAGAAAATAACCCAGATAAGCAGAAGTGATGTTTCTGCCTAATATTAAATTACTTATAATCTTCAAATTAGACACAAATTAAGTCTAATTTACTAATACTTTGTAATAATTTCAACGATTTTATTTGTTAGGATTTGAACATGTGATTAATATACACATAACTAGACTTTTGATGCTTCAATAAACATTATTTTTAAAACTTACCGTATGAGCCCAACCTGCCATGTCACCGTAAAGATGTCTAAAATAATCACCAATCTCTGTATACATTTTATCGGTAACATTTTTCTTTCCCCTCAGATGCGGTAAGTAATTGTGTGCTGCTATCTGATACACGTGAGTATCAACTGGTAATGCTTCCAGATGATTTAACGACATTAAACATATGCAATCAGCTACCTGAAACATTTGTTGAATTACATAAACTACAAATAGTATATGTACATACTGGCTATCTCTATACTTTCTTCTTGAAAGCCCTCACATCATTCTTTGTATTTTAAACTTCACATAATGACTAAAACGAAAGATCTCAAAATGAGGATTAATAATTAGAAAATGTTATTTTGTTCATTAAAGCAACCTTAGGTCCTATGCCGCACAGTTTCATAAGTTCTTGTCTGGCATCTTTATATTTCATGTTCTGCAATGTGTCAAACCATTCCTCACCGCCCCATTCAACAATTTGTGCGGCTGACTTTTGTATAAATTTCGCCCGATACCCAAAACCAAGCTCACGTAACTTTTGTTCCACCTAAAAACAAATATTTATTATGATTTCATTTTATAAACACATTGACATTCATTCACTTTGTAAAAATTTATTCATCACTTTGTAAAATTAATAAGTTCCAAAGCAGGATTTTTGAGTGCAAGAAAAAAAAGGTCATCTTTTCCCATATCCTTAGGCCTTTTCCCCTAATACATGCACTGCATAGATCAACCTTACCTGTGACCCTGACAACTTGTTGACATCAGGGAATGAATAATATTTTACTCCATCATATTCACATATTTCTTCACCATAAAATGTACATAATTTTTCTACCATACTTGATATTCTGAAATAAACCTGCTGCAGTCAATACAAAAATTACTCTTGGACACTTTGATTATTATATTTTATTACAAGATAGATAAAATTTAAATCTATATTATTATGACAAAGTTATTCCAAATAAAGTCTCACTTCTTATAAAACTATTGATTTAAAGGATATTACCTTGAAATATGATTATTTTGACTGCAAATAAAAGAAAAAAGATTCTCAATTGGCTCCTGTGCAAGCATTCTAATACCATAAAATTGTTTACAAGCTGTCTTGAATAATGCATCTTTTTCAGACCATTCCTCATAGTATTTTGTTAATGGTAGTTCCAGACGAAAATACTTTTTCAGCATCATCTCAAAATTTGATTCATTCGCACCTTTACTCGTTTTCGTTTCCGGAAGTTTTTTTAATGAACCGATTATTTGGTAATGTAAAAAGTCTTCACTTTGTTTTAATTTCCATACAGTTTTACTAAATATACCCGTCCATTCATCCTTGTCTTCATTATGGGTCCATCTTAAATATATTAACAGTATTTTTTAGATTCAAGCTAGACTTAACAGTAAGAATTTTTAAAATTAACGTAACGATTACCTGAAACTTTGACCGCCATTCAAAGTGCCGAGTAATTGCAGTTCATTGCGATTGCAGAGTAATTTGTTCCAATTCATGATGAAACAGTACGTTCACTTTTAGTATTTTAGTATATCTTGATGAACATTGTTGTTTTTCAAAAAGTAATAATATAAACAAAAATAATTGACAGCTGACAGTTGTCATTGCTTTTTTTAATTTTATGACCTAGTAACATAGACTTTTAGGTCATAGTTGTCATTGTTATAAGATCAGTCAAATATCATCAGAAATCAGAGAGGTCTTTCCTTGGCAGGTTTAGGGGTGCCAAAAATATCTTTCTAATGCATTCTATGAGCGACAAAGTGTGGGAAGGAGAAGAACGGAAAAGAACCAGGATTAGGCCTGGGATTGTTTGATGCTGGGTCTTATCATTTCATAATTAAAAAATCGTTTTGGTACCATTGGTGAGGTGGTGAGATTGCCAGATTCATTTTTTAGGTTGGTAGCAACATCGACTTGTTCGTCTTGTTGGTAGCACTGAAAGTGTCCTCCATAATTCTTCTTTTACGCATCTAATTAGCAGAATCCGACTCTTCTGATATAGACTCTTTGAATGGTACCATAGTATGTGGGCCACCGGGTTTAACTTTTATAGTCCGGGCATCACTGAAAATCTATTTCTCGTAATTCCTCGTTTGATAAATGTTACACGTTTAGAAGTTATGTAAAAAAGGAATGTTTTTAAAAATAAAACTTTATTTTCATTATTTTTCTTAAAATTAAAGCTTACTCGGAAGACAAAAAACATCGTCATTTTTCACAAAAAATTAATGTTGAAACTTATATTTCTATATTACTTTAATAAAAAAAAACATTGTCCTTAAATTATAGAAAATGCAGTAATTGTATTACGTGTTATTTTATTACGAAAATGCCATGTGTCTCTTTATCCACGATCTGTATTTAGCTACGTCTGTGAAGATGACATATTCGTCGAGGTTGCATGGCTTTTCGGCTGATTTGGCTGATATAGCAAGAGAGACTATACCACGGACTCTCCATCGGCCGTCGTCCAGGACAAACAGTCCACCACCTGAGTCACCCGCACATGGGCCTGAACCATCGCGATTACCTTGAAAATGAAACCAAAATTGTACAATCACAGATAAACTGACTTCTATTTAATACTCCAAACAAATTTTCCTAATCCATAATCTTATAAAGCTAGAGATATTTGTATACTTATAAAGTTATTTACAATTAAAAATAACACACCTGCACATAAAGTTGTGTCAGAAGTAAGCTTGTGGAATTCAGATCTAGTCGCACGACACTCCCTGTTCGTGACAATAGGCAATCGGATCATTCTGGGATCGCCGTGCCCACCTTTGCCCGATTCATTGTCTCCCCAACCGGTAACCTAAAATCAAACTTAATTTATAGTGCTCGCCGATTAACCGTGGGTTTTTGAGACCAAAATCTCTGTATAAAACATATCGTTATCCCGGTCAGTATCTTTAACAAAAGAGATTTTGATTTCAGCAACCCACGGTAAATTCTCTTCTGCCCGACGACCCAAATTATCACTGAATTTAGTGTTAAGCAATATTAAAAATTACGCACGTATTTTATGAAAAAGGTAAAATAATTAAAAATTTAAATTTCGGAGATTAATTATCCCGCTCAGACTCTTTTAGCGGTCTCTCTCAGTGATTAATCACACTGTTTTGGCGGCAGTATGTATGTATAATATCTAGATTTATTAAAAACTAGGTGTTGCCCGCAACCTCATCCGCGCGGAATAAAAAAAAACTTAATAAGTAGACTACGTGTTCTTCGAGACTATTTTCTCGGTCTATGCCAAATTTCAGCGAGATCTACATATGTAGCCGTTATGGAGATATCTTAATACAAACATCCATCTATCCATCTAAACATTCGCATTTATAATATTAGTAAGAATTAAGAAGTAAATATTTATATTACCACTCCAGTGTGTCCAGCGATACGGTCTAGATTATCGTCAGTGCCCCACAAGCACGCTGGTTTGATGTTACTGTTAAATTCTACTGACTTCTCCAATGTGAGTAGTGAAATATCATCTGGGAAAAATATTTAAACATGAATGCCGGGTTTCTGAAATTTCCATATATATTTTCATCAGCAGAATACTGACTCAGTATAATTGTTATAGTCAATTATGAAATTCACAAGAAAAAATCACAAGCAGCACAAATAAAAATTCTTGCTTTATTTGTATCGGTCGATTAACTGTCTTTCCTTTTACTTTGAAAATAATTATTATAATATAAAAAAACAGTTTAAATTATTTTATCATTACTTATCATTAAGTTCACATATACTCACTTGAAAATTTAACTTTGTCGTAATTTTCGTGCACATCCGCCGCTTGGAGTTTTCGCATTTCAACGTCGCCGCCCCATTCGTCCAAGTTGTAAACGCCTATCTTCACGATCATGTCTGTCGCCTGCTTATTAGTCATGCAATGGGCAGCTGCAAATTATGGTAAATATTAACAAATAACTAGAATAATTCACGAAAATCAAAAGTATTTTGTGATAAACCTTTGAGTTTTGACCCCTGTATTAGTTTTTTTTATACAATGGTCATGTAGTTACAGTTTCTTAGGCCATTCGGTCACAACGCAACGTAAATCTTCGAACCCGGCTATTTTAGTCATTAAGCGACTAAGGTAATACAATGTCATGGGGGTTGCAACACAGCGCGCGTCGTCGACATTTTGTTCTTTGTATAGTTGCTTTTTTGTCTAGGTCGTCGTTAGAAAAGATGCTGTGATTTTATAAACTAAAGTGATCGAATAGATGCCTCGCGTCGACGATTCAATTTGTTGTGTGGTAATGTTTCGAAGATTTACGTTGCCTTGTGTACGAAGGGTTTTATCTATAGATATTCATAGTTTACCTGTGAGGACATGTCGGTCAGATATCAGAGTGCCCGAGCACACAAAAGTTAGCGTCCGTGCAACGGTCTGGTAGAGGGCGACGAGCCAGGGCCACTCGCCACGCGGGTACGTTTGTCCGTGCCAGATCAGTGGCACACCAATTTTGCCTTGCCCGCATTGTATATTAGAAGAGTTCTCTCCATCAGAAACACGAGACGAGGTTCCAGAATCGCGAACCCTGTTGAAAATTATTCCTTCATAATTATCTGATTCTAAAGGAAGAATCATGTAACATGAAGTCGCTAGGTTTCTGATATTATAAATTTTCCCGGAGCATTTTGCACTTTCTACTATAAATGCGAAAGTTTGGGTGGATGGCTGTTTATTTGAAGGTATTACCGAAACGGCTCAACGAATTTTAATGAAATTTTGCACAGATGTAGAACATAGTCTGGAAGATTACGTAGGCTACTTATTATGATTTTAGATAAGTATGAAGTTGTCGAAATGTCGTAATAAAGTTTTACACATATTAGTTGAAGGTAAAAGCTTACATTATAAGTACGGAGAATTTTATAATTGAACATTTATCAAGTTTATTTTACTTACGGGTTTTGTACTGGTGGTCGAGGGGGCGGCGGCTTTCGTCGTACAGGTGTCTCTGGTTTTGGCTGAACAGCTGTTGAAGGACCGGTACCAAATAAGCCAACATTATCAAAAAAGTTCGATGAAAAATTAATTGAATTTCTTATTGGTCCGTCGAAAATGTCTGTAATGTATAAATATTAATTTGCTATTTTATATTTGATATAATGTTTTTAGTTACGTGTAGAAGATTCATTCGGTGGTGTCATTCGATTCGTATCGTTCTCTAGAATTTTCATATTTAAATTAAATAATTACTAGTTATTATCATGAATAGTTGAATAGTATTAGTAAGGATCTGTAGTACTTACGATACGTTCCTGTTGTCCCGTCAAACGGTGATGGTATATTATATACAACTCGGTCATTCTGTATGTTATATTTGATAGGCGTGTATGTCGATGGTCTTGTATTTCCATAAATAATTTTAGTTCCGGAGCTCGCATACAGAGTGTGCTGAAGAGATATAGTTGTAACGTAATTACTCGTTTCCAATGTATCTGTAAATGTTACAAATAAGTAGCTGTTTTAGAATCAAAGAATCAGAGAATTGAAACCTATCAGAATAAAGGTTTTAATTACTAGAGACTAGCTCTATTATTGTTAAATACTAGTTTTCGCCCGCGAGTCATTAAAGAAAACGTAATTAGTAGCCTATGTGTTCTTCCAGACTATATTTTATATGTATGCCAAATTTCTTCAAGATCTTTTCAGCCGTTCTGGAGATACTTTCAAACAAACATCCATCCATCTAAACATTCGCATTTATAATATTAGTAAGGTATCTGAGATATAATTACCTGGGTTATCAGAACATACAAGATCTTCATTTATATATATGGCTGTTATTTTGGGAAGTGGAGAGCTGACTGGCAGGTTAACTCTGTACTGTATTGTTTGGCCTTTGTTGTATTCCGTGATCGCATTGGCACCACCATAAGGTCGGATGTTACCAACGTATTCCTAAAAATTAAAAAAAAACTGTTCTTAATCTTATCTCACTGAATTTAAACATATTAATAAAATTAGAGTGTCTATGTGTTATATCAGAAAAAAGAATATTTCGTAACAGTGTGTGTTTTTATGTCTGTACGACTGCAAGTTAATTCTAATAAATTTTCTTAAATATAGATTGTTGCCGACAGATACGGAACTTTTTACACGTTTTTATTCATAATTTTTATATTTTTGTATTTAGAACATTATATGTTTTTTCTTCCTTTTTCTCTATATTTAAAAGTATGAGCTGTAAATATATTCTTGTAACAGTGCGTGCTTTTCTCTTTATTTCTAATAATTTTAGTTTATATTTTCATTTTATCTTTTATTATATAACATAATATTCCAAAATTCATCCCAATCCAAACGCTCTTTCCATCCTTACATTTTCCGTCGTCTTTATAGATAAAGATCGGACTAAAATGTTTTTTTTTTCTAAAAGTGTATTAGACGACGGTCATGTTGTGCTTCATTGTATTAAATGTAACTAAAACCGGAATCCCCAAATAAATTCTTGTAACGATTTTCCTTATTTGTCCATTAATCCCGAGCCGAATATTCTTTTCAAGTACTTCTTTGGGAAGTCCAAGTTTATTATTATTTTATTTAACTAATAACAAATAGTATGTTAATAAAATAATACGTTAAAAACCCAAAAAAATGTACCTAGAAATCTGTATAATTTGGTAGCACTGTTTTTTTATTTTTATTTTTAATGGACATCAAAATTTTAAAACCAAATCCATTGGTCCGAAGTCAGGTAGCAATAGTAGCTACGCTAGTATGTAGTAAATAAATGTTTAAAAACAAATATACTTAGTCATAAAACAACGAACGCCGTACCAATATGAATTAAATATGTTACGTCTGACTAATGCAGTAAAGCCAACGGACAGTAAAAAATAACGAGTTTGGATCCGCTTATTAAAAGAATCGAATCCTGCTAAAAGACGTATCGCAGCATCTTACGACGATTTAGCATTATTTGTAAAAAAATATTAAAAAAGTGATGAAAATTATTTAATATGTAAATCAATTTTATATACATTTACAAATATTAAATAAATTCATTGGATTTTATAGCTGAAACGTTCAAAAAACGAATATAAAAATTGTTTTTTTTTTTAATGTTGGTGTTGTCAAGCAATGTTGTAAAATACAAAAATGCTAATAGTGGGGCTATCTTCCGTTAATAAAATAATAACGCGTATTTACCGTCTCCATCGAAATGGGATTCCCCGGCGACTGGTCGCAGGTCGCCGGTCGTGGCAAAGTCTCGTGCGGCCGACAACGACAGGCATACGTAACGACGGTCAAAACAAAGTCACGCGACCGTTTCATCCCATCATATAAATAATGTCTCATAATTTATTTAACACTAGCTCTCGCCCGCGACTATGTCCGGTTGGAATTAAAACAACTTAATTAGTGGCATATGTGTTCGTCTAGACTATTTTATACATCTATGCCAAAATTCAGCGAGATCCATGCAACCGTTTTGGAGATACCTCCAAACACACATCTATCCAGCTATCTAAACATTCGCATTTATAATATTAGTAAGGTTAAGATGAACGTAAGATTATTTAATAGTTATTTTAAGTATACCCAATACACCCGACTGACTCAAAAGGGTAATGTTTTAAGCGGATACGTATGTTTGTATGTTTGCCGTTTTGTATATAAGACAATGCCATTGTGAACCATAGCCTTAACGACTGGACTGATTTTGACGAGCGAGTTGCCAACATTCTGTTGTGCTAAAATAGTTTTTTTTACATCTACAAAAAAACAGCCGCATTCAAAGTTTGACCTTTTATCTATAACCTTTGTATCAAGTTATTTATTTTATCATTTGCTTAACGAGTTTACAGACAGAGCATGGACGACGCCACGTGAAGAAATGTCGTTATAAATAGTTTTAATACTTTATAACCGGTTGCGACTTAGTTTTTCTCAAGTTGTAGACGTCCTTAAAAATATTATTAAAAAAAATCTACGCCAATGACGTAAATTCCGGCTAATATACTTCTAACCTTGATTATAATAAAAACAAAACTTATTTTGTTACGGACTATCAAAAACCGGTATATTTTATGCAGCACAGGGATTCACAATATATTTTATTACTAGATGTAGCAACTAGCCTACGTGTTTTTCCAGACTATGTTGCACATCTTTGCCAAATTTCAGTGAGATCCTTGCAATCATTCTGTAGACACCCTCTAACAAACTTTCATTCATCCAAACAATCGGATTTATAATATTTGTAAGATTCCCAAATGCTTGAATTAATGAGCTTGTTTACAAAATAATTTGTCTATTGTTGGGTTTTGCCTATCGAAATATTGATTCAAAAATAATTGTTTTTTAATTATAGTTTTGACTGGTTGGAATATTTTATTTTTAAAAAAGCGCTTGGCTGATTGAAGTTTGAAACAAAAATCGAAAGTACATGCAGATCTGTAAGACTTTAAGATCAGAAAACATAAAGCCGAAACATTTTTGTAAGGAAAGCTAATTGTAAGTAACAGTCAAGTCAAAATCTCAATCTCCGCGCAGCATTTCGGAATTACCAGATGTTGTACCAAGCAATAACACGGTTATGTACAGAGGCATTGACCAATCAAAAAAAAATTATGTTGTTTTTTTTGGAGAGAGGTGCTCAAAAACCATACGTCATTTAAATTATAACCATTCAATTTATTTTCATCTTTCTTATTTGGGACACTATACCGCAATGAAAGGTACATTTCATATTTTTTTATATTACTCTAAGCTGGGTCTGTTAAAATTAACGTACATTAACGTTTTTTAATAATTCATAGCAAAAAATTGTAATCTACTATCTCGAAATGTCTCTCGCATTGTTTATCTCTTACTGTCACCCGCGACTTTGTCCGCGCGGAATTAAAAAAGTTAATCAGTAGCCTATGTGTTCTTCCAGACTATGTTCTACATCTATGCCAAATTTCAGTAAGATACGTTAAGCCGTTCTGGAGATACCTTAAAATAAACATCCATCCATCTAAACATTCGCTTTTATAATATTAGTAAGAAGTAATAGGGAAAGTTAATCATATGAAAGATTTCAACGAGTTCAGATTTTAATCAGTGCACTGAAGTACATTGTTATGAGTTCATTTTTTTCTATAATCAAGTTGTTGTTTGTTTATTAAAATATTTTAATGTTGGAAAATAGAATAAAATTATAGTTTGAATATATTCCCTATTCATTTCATTATGTAGCTATTTATGATAAAAGCTTATATATGCTTAAATATTTATTTTTAAATGCAAATTTTTCTCTACGGAGACTGACCCCTACTACTTATTTATTTAGGATGTAAGAAGTTTGCTATAAATATACTTTTAGTGCAATAAACCCTTTTACTGCATATCTGATGGTTTACCACGTGGATTTCTACTGTCGTACAAAAATTTATTTCTTACTAGCTGTAGCCCCCGATTCCATCCGCAAGAATTAAAAAAAAAAATTATAACTCTATATGTTCTTCCAGGCTATGTTCTACATCTATGCCAAATTTAAGCGAGATCGACGTAGACGTTCTGGAGATACCTTCTAAAAAACTCCGCCCATCCATCCAAACATTCTCATTTATAATATTAATAAGATAAGTAAAAAGTAAGATATAACTTTTGTAAGACTAATGAGAAGTAAGATTCATCACATTATATATAAACTACATTTTTCACGATTGATATAAGCTAACCTAACTCCATTGAATTATTCTTAAATTATTTATTCATTTAATTTTATTATTATTATTATTTAAATTGCTGCAAGTTGCACGTCAGAATGTTGACTAATCTGTTCACCACAAATATAGTCTTTTGTTTTGTTCGTAGTTATTAGTCTTTTTTTTAGTCTATCGCACATTACAACATTCAAAGTTGAATATAAATAATATGTACATACGATCTATTATTGATTTTTTATTAAATAATTCCAGCCTATTAAAATAAATGGTTAATTATAAACAAGTTACAAATCTAATGATAGGTTTTTTATAATATAAACCCGATAGGAAACATATGATTTGAATTTATTTTCCTGTACGTCAATCAAGGTTCTTAAAAAAGAAAATTATGTACGAAACGCTATTGTGGAATTACATTACCGAAATACTGCTTTAAAAAATGTAGCCATCCCTGTTATTCTCATTGTAAAAACTGAGATATTAATATGTTTTGTACAGTCTGTCTTTTTAGTATGAACACCCATCAATAATTTTGATTCACGCATAGAATTGTTCACTACCCGATAGACCGAATAGAATTACTCGCGTGTAGTCCTTTGTCTGCATTATACACGCGAGTTAATTCTTCAAATAAATCCTCATTTAGAATCAAATATCTCATAGCAAACTTACATATTGTGCACCCTTACATTATCTTATAATACTAATATCTTACGGTCATACTTCTTACTATTATAATATTATAGATACGAATGTTTAGATGGATGGATGTTTGTTTGAAGGTACCTCTAGAACGGCTGATCGGATCTCGGTGCAATTTGGTATACATATAGAACATAGTCTGAAAGAACATGCAGGCGACTAATTATGTTTTTTTTAATTACGCTCGGACGGGGTCATGGGTGACAGCTAGTCTTTAAATAAATAAAGACAACAATATATTTTTTAGTGTCATAACAGTCGAAATTCACTGTAAATTACTAATACATGTTGACATGACAAGTTTTTCACTTAAAATGGGTAGGAAATAAACGTTCTGGACTGTAGAATAACACTTATAAGGCTTAAAAGATTTCAACGAGTGAGTTTTTATTTGTTGGCAACTCATAAAAAAGGTCATTTAAGGAATATATCCCTTGATAAGTAGAGAAGTAAATATGAGTAGAAAAAGGGAGTGAATCGCGAAAAAAAGAGTTGTAAACTTTGCCATATTAAGGTGAAATTTTGTCGTAATAAATTATTAAATTGCTACAATTCATTTACGTAAATGGTTATAACGTATTTAACGTTATCTCTGTCTTTTCAAAAGGAATGAAAGGGATGGCCTTATCCAAATCATAAACGCGGAAGTGGAATATTCTTTATACAGGGAAATTCCGAAGGATATTCCCGGTCGTGGGAGCAACGGGAGTTCAGTCTCATTACTCAGTAACGGGATTTGAACTGACGAAACTCAACAGCTGCCGTTATTAATACACAACTAGTTGTCGACTGCGACTCCGTCCGCGTGGTATGAAAAAACAACCTAATTAGTTTTCGGCAATTATTCGAATTTTTCTCAACTATTAACCTTCCATAGACCCCCAAGAACATTTTAAGACCAAGATAAGATAAATCCGTTCAGCCGTTCTCGAGTTTTAGCGAGAATCAAAATGTTACTTGATAAATAATTTATGTATATCTTCTTCATTATATCGGAAAGTATATAATTAGTTATATATAAACAAGTATGTATAATTATGTATTTATGTAAAACAATATATAAATACTGCATTTAAATGTTACGACTATTTTATGATTGTTTTGATTTGTGTTTTTGTAGAATAGAAATAGTCAATAAATACCATTGGAGAAGAAATGAAAAAATCAAATTTTTACTAAGTAGCTTTTTAAAAATTATGCGGCAGTATTTATATATTAAAAATTTATAATAACAAAACATACGATTGGGATATAATACGGTAAGCAATTTTTACATCATAATCACCAGTCTTTGTCCACTGCTGAACAAAACAATGCTAAAATTTTTACATGAATCAATTTAATTAAGCACTAAACTGAAAACATAATATTTATAGAAGTACTTACTGAAGCTAACTTCGCTGTGATCGTAAAATTTGTTCTAACTGTTATTGTTGATTTTCGGCCATTGGGTTTCAATGTTAACAGTCCGTATACACCATTATCATCATTTTTGTACTCAAAAATATCAGGACAAGGAGATTGAGCGTTTGCAAACAGAAGCAAAGATATTCCTACAGTCACGAAAACATTGATCGAAACACAATTCATTTTATTTTTAATTTTTTTTTAAATATGATAAAGACAACGCGCTATACGATTTGCATTTTTATTAAGTGTTTATATATTTAAAATCTTTTCCTGTTATTTATAAACGGACTGCTTGACGTGTCTTCAAGCCTCCGCCTAATTGTACACTGAAGTGGCAGTCAACTTGGGGCCACTTTTTCACGATAACCAACAAATTATAATATACTAAAAATCTAACAAAACATTTTAGATCTTCTTATATAGATTATAAAGTTGTTAATATTAATGTTATACTCCCCCCCCCATTAGTACCGGTTTTTATGGAATTACTAAGCATAATTATTAAAACGATAGGTTTTCCGCAGATTCAAACTGTTTTATGTCGTCATGAGTTACTTCTTTCGTATGCGAGGTATTTCCACAACAAAACGGCGTAGGGGAGCTACTTGATTGAAACTGACATTAGCCGTCGCCCGCGACTCCGTCCGGGCGGGATCAGTAGCCTTTAGACTATGTCCTACATTTATGTCAAATTTCAGCGAGATCCATGCAGCCTTTCTAGAGATACTTTTTCACTTTCGCAGTTATAATTAATAAGATCTTTGAGAAAACAAATCAATAATGTGTTATGGACGCTGTTTCCGCAACCGTCCGTAGTTTTTAAGTTCTTAGTTATTATAAGAAATCCTTTGTTTATTCATATTATTGTATTAAACGCTAACCTTAACTTATACATGCCAATGGCTTATTTAACTGTTCTTTAGTATGCCATAAATCTGGTTAATAATGTAATTAAAAAAAGTTTATTTGTACTTTTATGAATAAGAAATATTTACAAGATACAAATCCATAAATTATATGGGTAGTTCCCCTGACCTGGAAAACCCCAATTTTATAAAAATATACTATAGCATTTGGAGCATGTTTGAATATGTATAAGCGTTTAGCATAATATTTAGAAGCTCTGCTAATCGTATAAATAACACTTTTTTGCAAGTTTTTATTAGTTTTTAATTTATATATGAATTAATTAATTCTTGATTGCTACTTTCTAGACAAATATTTTATTTTTAAAATCTTCATGGTTGTCAACGGCTTTCGTTGAACTAAATTTTTTTACATTTTTTTTGGAATAAATTGTCGGTGGCTATACTTCAAAATTCATACAATTTTAAATCAGCTAGCTAATTGTCTGATTAGTATCGTTAAAGATTTAATTAACAATTTTTATATATCGAATCCATACTTCGCGTCTAGAAGCGTCATAAAGCGCGCGCTTTCTAAAACGTTAAAAAGGAGGAGGTTCTCAATACGTTTGTATGTCTTTGAGCGCTTTGAGAAAACCGGTATAATGTAATTTCATTGTATATCGTAAAATCATAATAGTTTTTAATTACGTATTGATGTTATTTATGTATTTTTCCCGTTTTACTCCATTAGATACCCCCTAACCTTACCCATACTCGTAAAGTACCTAGTAAAGTAAGGCAAAGTTCATTGCGGTTACATTATCTCTCCAAATACCTATACTGACCACTTTAAATGAAATGAAAACCATATTTGATGTACACTAATACGCACAAAGTATAATATAAAACTAATTCTTATTAGAATAAAAAGCTTCTGCAAATTACATATTCAAGGACGTCCTAATGACTCATGATTATGGCGTAAATTCGACAAAGATTTCAATGCGGTTAAATAATTATTTTAGGATTTTACGTAACATCTGCGATGTGTATAATTCGAATATAAATAATAAGAATTTCGTAATAGATGTTTTGGTTTGACTGATTGAAAGGAGAGTGGAAAGGAGAGGAGAGAAGGGGAGTGAAATGTTTATATCGAAATATGTAAGGTTGATTAAACGTTTTATAAGTTTATGACAAAAGACAAAATATTGGAGCTATTCAAATGTAATTTTTACGGAGATACAATGCTACCCAAACACATTATTTCACCCGACCAAAGTCATGGGCACAGCTATCAGCACGTTTAGTCAACAACCTAGCACTTGAAGATGCTATACCTAAATACGTCTCAAATTAAAAAAAAAACTTTTATATCCTTTATATTAAAAAAAAACAAAAGTCATTAGCATAACATTGACGTCATTACAAATAAATTTAATTATCAACTCTTACTAATGAAATTCCAGACTTAATAATTTACTGGTTTATGTTAATATCTGAATGATTTTTGTTATTGATAGTCTCAGTGTTATTAATAATGCCAACGCAAATAAAATGGATAAACAAGTTTGTGTTTTGTAAATTATGCTTCTGTGAGTCCAAATTATAAAATATTAATTTTATGATGAGGAGAGGGTGGGGAGAAGGAGGATGAGGGGACTAAATAAACTGCCTGGGATTTGTCGTGATTGGTTGACATCACCTGTCGATTAAAGGTAGGCAACTCGTCTGCAAAAGCGGATGTGTACAGGAGACGGTCTTTTCTATTATGTACTCTTTATGTATTTTTATATTCTCTTTGGTCTCTCCGCTTTTTCGGCGAATGTAGAAGGCCCCTTGCTCGTTTATCGCCTTATAATATAAAAAAGAAGTGACCCTTTATAGTTAATTAATCTAAAATTATTAGGAGTCCAAGTAACTTTGGTGAAACATTCCATAGATATAGATGTAGAAAACATATAATCTGTAACAGTGTACTGTATTATCTGTAACATTGTAGAAGAGAAATCAGAAAAAAATGGCAACATTAAACATGGACGTCGTCGCTTAATGTTTTAGTTTTCGGCGCTTAAGATTTTACAATGAAAATGTTTGTTTAAACTTTAATTTTACATCGTCTGTTAAAACAGAAAATGGTAACGATTGTTGACGATCTAGATTCTTTGAGTTTGCAAGAGCCCATATTTAAGGATGTTAAATATTACCTCTCTGGCGATGTCTCTGAAAGGGTTTGTTTTTCATGTATTTTTTGTTTTTATTGTTATTTATGAACTGACGTTCGAAGTTTTTAGTGGCGTCTTTGTATTTACAGATTATGCTCCTGCTGCAGTCAGGAGGTGCAGAAAATACAAAATATTTTTCGGACTATGTCACACATTTAATTTGTGGACAAAATGCCGCTGATACGGACCTCGATGACGCGCAGGACATCTACCAGATTCCCGCTGTGACCGAAAGCTGGGTACTCGCCTGCGCTCGTTTGAAAAGGTTGGCCAATACTAAGCCATACACTCCAACCAAGAATAAGATATTTTCTAATGTGGTTGCATGTATTTCTAAAGTAAGTTCAGCTGATACAAAGGCCCTGTTCGCGCTTATAACATATCATGGTGGAAAAGTCAAATTAAATTTCGACTCCCAGTGCACTCATCTTATTTGTGGAGCTGCCACAGGCAAGAAGTACAGCATAGCTCTTACATTGCCCCCATCAAGAGTTAAAATTGTTACCCCTGATTGGGTTTTGGAGAGTCTAAGGGCAAGAATACAAGCAGTGACAGAAGTTTTTCATCCTAAATTGTTAATCATACCACAGCCACCACCTAAATCAATGGATCGCATCAGTGCTATTACTGGTTTTGACTTTGAAGAAGGTATAGCCAAGAATGAAGTGCCTACACAGAATATGGCTGAAAATAAAGATGACAGCACACAAGCACTACTGGACAAACTTAAGCAAAGGATGCCTTGGAACCATCCCCCTTCATCTGCCAACACATCTACTGTGGCCACAGGAGCTGTCAACTCTATGGGTTATAGTACTGCCATGTCGACTGCTGGTATTATCAGCAAATCTATACCTCAAGGCATAGTTACACAAAACCTTCAAATACAGAGTAGTCAGAGTAATGTACAGTTGATGCAGAAATTTGGACAGAATGCTATAGTATCTCAAGCCGGTATGAATATCCAAAATCAACATATGAATGTTCAACAACAGCAACAAGCATATCAAAATCAGCAACAGCATCAGCAACACCAACAACAACAACATCAACAACAGCAACAACAACAGCAGCAACAACAACAACAGCAGCAGCAGCAACAACCACATGGATTATCTGCGATACAAATTCAGCAACAAAAGTTATTGCAACAACATCAGTTGAGAATGCAAATGCTCCAACAGAAACAAGGATTCCAACAATCCAATGTCTCAGTATCTCAAATGAATCAAAACATCTCAAACCAAATACAACAACATATTCAAACAAACCAACATCACCTTCAACAAAATCAAAATATTAACCAGACTACTAACACATCAATGAGTTCTGCGCAGCAGCAAATTGAGAACATCAGCCAGATGTTAAGCCAAAGTGCTAATTTACAGCAAGCACAATTAAATCAACAGAATATGGCTATGAAACAAAGTTTGACATTGAGCCAGCAAAATGCCGTTCAGAACATTGCTCAACAACTTGCTCAATCTACTCAGAACTTTACACAGAGCTTACAAAATGCTAAACTCAACCAAAATCTCAACCAGTCCCAGGTCATCAATCAACAACAGCTTATAAACTCTGGGCAACAGTTATCAGCACAGAATCAAAATTTATTGCAGCAACAGACTGTGCAGTCAATGAATAACCAACAACAAAATATGACCATGGGAGTTGTCAATCAACAAGGTATGGTCAGTTCATCGCAAGCACAAGGCGGTCAGAATGTCCAACTTAACCAGCTTGTTAGTAACACTGGACAACAAAATGTTATTGGTCAACAAATTCAATCAGTCCAACAAGGTCTAACAAACCAACAGAGTGGCAATGTTTCAGTGCAGGGAGCATGGCGACAACAAAATATACAAATGGTGCAGAATGTACAAGGCCAACATCAAATTATAAGGAGTCCATTGGTACAAACTCGTAATCCACAAAACCAGGTTATTTTACAACAGCAAATAATGCAAACACAGCAACAACAGGCTCTTATAAACAACCAACAAGCACAGTTGAGCCCCCAACATACAATACAACAAGCATCACAACAAATATTGCAACAATCTATTGGTTCCCAAGGACAAACAATAAGCCAAACACATCACCAAATATTGGTCCAAAAGCAGCAGTTGCTAAACAGCGGTGGACAACAGCAATTAGTTCAAGCACCACAACAAGTTTTAATCAACCAACACACCGGCCAACAGCAAATATTGGTTCATGGTAACCAACAAGTGACTCTACAAGGGGGTCAACAAATTGTATCTCAGAGCCAGATTGTCCACCAGGGTGGGCAGTTGGTTAACCAAGGTGGTCAGCAAATAATCACTCAAGGTGGTCAACAGGTGTTGTCCCAAGGTGGTCAACATGTGATAACACAGCAGGGGCAACAGCATCAAGTAGTAATAGCTCAGTCCTCACAGCAGATAGTGAACCAGTCAGGGCAGCAGATCATTGGGCAAGGCCAGCAAGTGCTGTCGCAGGTGCCTCAGTCCCCGCAGGCAGGGTCCCAGCTGAGTGCCGGTGGGGGTATACAGCAGATCATCACACACAGTGGAGGACAGCAAATTGTGTCACCTGGAGGGCAACAGATAGTGCAGGGTGGGCAGAATGTGTCCTGGCAACAACAGCAGTACCTGCAAAGACAGCAAATTGGACAACCTGGTGCTGTTGGACAAAGGGTAAGTACTAAAATGATCTGTTTTTCTTTTTACCTTGTCAATTTCGTAAATATTGTATATTTGTTTTATTTTTCAAGTTTATGAAGCAAACTTTATAGTTGTTAAAAATTAAAATAAAATGGTTTTTCCTTATGAGCGGATTGATGACTATAGGAGAGTTGTAACTTGTGTGATCGATCACCAGTTTCCACATCATTGTAATATAGTAATTTGAATTTAATGTGAACACTAATCATTACATGAAATAAATTAGTTTTAAACAAGTACACTCTTTATAATAATTTTTATTAATCCTAGCTCATTTGGAAAAGAAAATGGCGACGTTATGATTAACTAGTTAAAGGTACTATTGACTGAAGTTAAATGAAGGTACATTTTAAACTATAACGTTCAATTATCTGTTCAAACTTTATTTAATTAGATTAACCATAAAATATTTTATATGTAATAAGTAAAATATAGTTTATACTTGGACTAGATAAACATGTTTTTAGAAATTATATATTTTCACCAAAACACATATCATATAATTTTATAAATATTCTTAAGAGATAACTTCATTTAGATATAAATATTATGTTGAATTATCAAATTTGTAAAGTACTATCACAGACAGTATGGACACATTATTTTCCAAAGAGTTTTTATTGCAATTCTTTTTTTTTTTGCTGTATTAACTAGCATTTGACTAAATCAATCATATATTTAATTTCATATCATTTCATATCATATAAACAAGTAAATAGTAAGCTAAATTATACATATATCAGGTGCAATGGACGGCCGGCGGCGGTGGGAGGCAGCTCATCCACCTGGACGCTCAGACCCACGCGCAGCTGCAACAGATGGACCCCAAGCAGCGAGCCATGTTTGTTGCTCAGCTGCAGAAGAGGAGGCAACTTTCCATACAGAGGGCAGCAGCGTTAGCACAACAGCAGGTATAGTTATTTTTAAAAATATCTTAGCGGCTTGGAAGTTCGTGATTTAGATGTAGCTAGATGTAAAATTATGGGTAGGAGGACTGCGCAGCATTCAGATCAAGAAAGCTTCAGCGGATTAATAAAAAACTTAGTAATTAATGTTTTTCCAGACTATTTTCTACATCTGTGTCATATTTTCCTACAGATTCCTTGACCTGTTCTGGAGATACATTCTAACAAATATCCATCCATCCATCCATTCAAACTTTCGCATCTATAACATTAGTGAGATATTATTGCTTAGACTATGCACCCACTTTTAGCTTTATTCTTTGCCTCCGTGTGTTTGAGGCAGTTCAATTTTGTTTTTTTTTTTTTATTTATTTACTCTTTGCATTTCTCTTTCTTCTTCAGAGATTAAAGAACCAATCGAGAAGAAACGATGCAACAGCTAATAATTGATTTTGTCATAAAAGTTATAATAAAGGCGCATTTCGAGAAATTTAGTGACTTTTTAATTTATTATTTAAACCATTGAATCTGAAAAATTATTATGTTATTTATATAAATATTATTTTGAATACATATTTTAAATAATTGATTACTCAATCGCACAATCTTTTTATCAGATTTTCTATTTTCATTTTCGTTTCATTCCTGCCAGAAATAGTAGAGTTACAGCAGATTTTTCCACTAAACCATAAATGTAATCTATACCCTGTTACAATACAACATAGATAATAAAGCTTTACAAAATCAAGATTAATTCAAAAATCATACTTGTTATGTAGATGGTTACTACTAACTGGTTAATCTATGTTCACCAATGTCGATAGCAGCCAGGCGGAGTGGGTGGCGCCGGGACTCCGCCCTCGCCTGCGCCACAAAGCGTCACATTTATACGTAGTCAACTACCGCCCGGCCTTACACAGCAACAACAAGTAAGTACTCTTCCTGTGCCTCCACCGTCGAGAGAGGGTAACGTTAACATAACCCTCCGTTAAGAATAGGTAACGCATCTGCGATTGCGGATGTCTATGGGTAGCAGTCGCTTCGCTATTTCGGCGAATTCATGTGGACGCGTGCTCGTTTGACACCTTATAATATAAAAAATAGTGCCAAATATATCCAATGAGCGAATACCTCCCCCAATGAAGATTTGTCTAACTTAACAGTGAACGATCGGCTAAACTAAGGCCGAAAAGTGTCATACTAAAATGATAAAATGACGAATCATAGCTAATCACAAATCTTTGAAGATGTTCCATTTTATGTCTCGTCAAATTTTACACAAAAAAAAAAATTGGTATAATATGTCGTGAAGATTGTATACTCTGTGCTATTATTTACTTGTCTATATTACGGCGGGATTTTTTTAACCTACCCACATACACTTAAATTTTTCAGTAAAGATTTAAAATGTCAGTGCAATTAAATACGTTTACATAATTTGGTTTGAATTCTGAACAGTTTGTTAAATTATAAAAGTGTAGATACGATGATGCATTGTGCTATGTATTAAGGTGCAATGGCTGCAGCAGCAAGGTGCGCGCACTGCCGCCATACCTGCGCCCACTCCCACGCAGCCACCGCAATCGCCTGGTAAACAATAATTTTAAATGAAATTTCATATCTTAATAATATAATAAAAGCGAATGTTTTGATGGATGTTAGGTTAGATGGTATCTCCAAAACGGCTTATCGATCTCGCTAGAATTTGGCATTGTAAAACATAGTCTGAACAAAAACGTAGGCTATTGTCTTATCTGAGTATTATCTGTCGACCGTGACTCCGTCTGAAAAAAAAACATAGTAGGCTATGTGTTCTTCAAGACTGTGTTCTATATGTATGCCAAATTTCATCGAGATCCGTTCAGCTGTTCTTACCTTCAAACAAACATCCATCCATCCATCTAAAAATTCGCATTTATAATATTAGTAAGATTGTATTACTTGCATTTGCCTATTTCTAAGTAATTATGTTTTTAGTTATTTAAGTTTTAAATTAAAAAAAGGATGGATATAATACTATAAGTAGCAGTGCTATAGATATCTTTCAATTGACATTCAAGGAAAAAAAATCTGTTTAAACAAAATGTAAAGTCGAAAATGAATAACATTAGGGGGGACGAAACCATTCTAATATCTAACTACGTCCCTTTTAAATAAAACATTAGAAAATCGTTGGCCAAAGAATGCTCCAGTTGGAAGTTTTGGTATTGTGATTGCTTCATACATAGTTATTTTGTGACGACTGATCTGTGAATTATAAATTTATAGTCGCCTCAATCTAAGCCAGCGACGAATAGATTCAGTATTTCATCTAATATCACTACTAGCAAGTGCAAGTGTTTTCACGAATTTCTGTGATTTTTGAAACGATGTCGAGATAAAATAAATAACAATATTATTCGTAAATGGAGTCAATGGAATTTGAATGTAAGTTAAGTTTTATAGACAAATTCATTAAAGTATTTAAAAAAAAAACTGCATCTTAAAAGTAAGACATCAATTAACTTGTCATACGGCGGGAGATTTAGAGTTTTTCTTGGACGTCTTCTAATAATATCGTCACCACTCTTTCTACATTCCTTCCATACAGTGAGTTTCCATGAAAGAAACATATCCTAGTCGTTTTCTAAAAAACAAAGAATATTCTCGACTCTTGTACAAGTGTTACCACAGTGTAAATAATTGTGAAATAAAAAAAAATAACTACAAAAATATGTGTAGTGGGCGGAGGTCCGGTTGCAAGTCCGGTGGGTGCTGGTGGTGCGGGCGGCGCGGGGGGCGCCGGTGTGGAGTCGCAGCTGCAGCAGCTGCAGCGCCAGCAGCAGTACCAGCGGCTGCAGCAACTGCAAGCGCAGCGCGACCACGTGGCACATCATCACGCCACGCTCAAACAGGTACCTACACAACAGTCGAAATCAATCACTTGAGCAATTAAACAATCAAGTAACTGTAACTAAAGATATCAAACTTTCTTGTCAATAGGCGATAGATTGAAAATTAAAGGCATTGCTTCGTTCCGATTTGAACGCGCCTATTTATGTTACATGATAGTTAATTCTATCTATATTATTGGTTGGAAACAGCACCTCCTCTACTATGAACGATTAAACAACTAAAATCAAATAGGCACTAAATACTACGACAAACAGCCAGTCTAATTTATAGTGATTACTGCTTCATACTCAAATGTTACTGTAGATATCGCTGACTAAATCTATACTAAGGAACTCTTCAATGTCTGTGAGTGCGAAGTATATATTGTATCGTAATTCAGGTGGGTCCTGTGACGCAGCACGTAGTGAGCGGGGCCACACTCACCGAGCAGACAGTGGACGCCGCACTGCTGGCGCCCGCCGCCGACCAGCAACAAGGTATGAAGATTGAAAAAGGAGAAAGATTGTGTGAGAGAGATGTAAAATTTAAAGTTGGTACAACTAAATATAATTTGTAATTAGGTGCAGCGGGTAACACTCTGCTGGTGAACCCAAAGACTAAGACAGCGCTGGCCAACATGCTGAGCATCCGACTCCAGGGGGGTGCGCCACCGCCGGACCACGAGCCCTCCGCCGCCGGCACGCTCAGGTATACACATACACATACATCGTTGCTAAATATTGTTAAATAAACAAAGTACAAAAAAATATTTTTTTTCTTTATGGTAATACTAGTTGTCGCCCGTGACTTCTTTTGCACGGAATTAAAAAAAACTTAATTAGTAGATTATATGTTTTTCCAGGCTATGTTCTATATGTATGCCAAATTTAATCAAGATCCGTGCAGACGTTCTATAGATACCTTCAAAAAACATCCATCTAAACATTCGCATTTATAACATTAGTAAGATAAACTATGATGTTTGTCCTGGTGTCAGGTTGATGACGGCTGCGCACGCGGCGGCGGGCAGCGTGCGGGCGCCGGCGCGGCTGCTGCTGGGCACCGCGCACCACCCGCACCAGGTGCCTGCACAGGTAACTCTACCCTCTTCTAAATACTGCTTATACAACTGTAATTCCGATGTATAGGAGTATAATAGCAAACAAAAAATTGGTATCCCTAAAAATGTTCTAAATTGTCACGTCTTAATAGTCCGGTGATTTGATCAAATTCAAAATATTACACTGTCAAATATTTTGACAAACTAAAAATGTTTATAGTCTGGCGGCCCCGGTGTGGTGGGCAACAAGGTGTACGCGAGCGGTGTGGGCGTGGGCGTAGCTGCGGGCGTGGGCGTGGGCGGCGGCGCGGTGCGGGCAGTGCCGCCGCGCGCACAGTTCTACGGACACAATCCCAATCTCAAACTGCCGCCGGACCTCTTCCTCTTGGGATGTGTCTTTCATATTGTGAGTATTCATTCAATCGTCAATACTAAGTCAATATTAATATTTTTATAAGAAAGCGTTAAAAATATAAGCAATGTTAAATTACTGCCACCTGCTTCTTTTAGAGACTCGGGTACATTATGTTAAAGACTTATTTTTAAGTGTAGGTCTGTTTATCCGCCAGGTGGAGTACCAGCAGTCTCTGGGTGCGGAATCAGTGGGCAAGTGGTCGGAAGCGATCCAGCGTCGCGGCGGCGAGGTAGAGCCCAACTACTGCGCGCGCGTCACCCACGTGCTCTGCGAGACGCAGCGCCACGGCGTCGTCATGCAGGTAACTACGTCATCACTGCTGTGACGTCATATACACGTTTAAGGAGAAGTAAAGTACTTCTTGTGCCAAATCGAACTCGGGAGTACCCCCGAGTTCGATTTGGCACAAAAAGAATCTCCTTGTTTCTGATGTTCCGAAATCAAATTAATTATTTTTTATGTGCAGGCGTTGCGCGATGCCAAGCGTTGTGTGACCGCTTACTGGTTGTCTGACGCGATGGAGCGTCGCGGCGTGGCGCCCCCGTGGCAGGCGTTGCACCTGCCCGCCATGCACGCGCCGCGCGACCGCCCCGCGCGACACCACCGCGTCTGCCTCACCGGCTGGCGACGCGATGAGCGCCGCCGCCTCGCCTGCTGCATACAGATCATCGGCGCCAAGGTACAGCGACATCTCTTATCGTTGTGTAAAAATAAACAGCATTCAACTTGGTATAGGTCTTTTCAAATGTGTTAGCTGCCAAGCTTGTCACTAAGTAAAAGCAGTAAACGAGTGGTAGTAAGTGGGTTATGTTTGCAGCTGACGCCGTACTTGTCGCGTGACAACACTGTGTTGGTGTGCAAGCGAGCGGAGGGTGCCAAGTACAGACGTGCACGCGAGTGGGGCGTGCCCGCTGTCAGCGCCGCCTGGCTCACCGACCTGCTACTCGGCAACATGAGTGCCCTCGCACAGGTACAGTACGCACTAAACTACACACACTACTAGAGTCTTTGCGCACAACACAACACAGGAGCAGCTGGGCGGATTTTCCTATGGAGAGTTAATTTTTTTTTGTTCTATTTGCAGATTGAGAATGTGAAATACCAACAGTTCAATTTGGCGAGTCCATTCCGAATTGATTACAGCCTCGTCTCGCATTTAATGAGTGAGTGGTGTCTAAAATTGTCGACAATTATTATTATTTTTACTCTTTCTGCTAACACAATCTTTTGGCTATTGTCAGACGCGTGGAAGATGCCCATCAACATAACGCAGGAGTCGCACGAGCGTGCGAAGCGCGGAGCTGCGGCGGCGAGCGGCGCGCGCAAGGCCAAGCGGCCGCGTCTCGAGCCTGCAGATACCCCCGCGCCCCCCGCACTGACCCCCGGACAACCACCCCCCGCGCCGCCCCCGCTGCACCTCGCCCCCCGCGTGCTTTTCTCTGCCGTGCCCGCCAACGAGCAGCCGCGCCTCGCCGCCATCGTGCGGTCAGTATAACTATTATTACAAGTGACTTTACCAACAATAATCTATACTATTATTTTAATAATATACGATCCGAATTGCCAAAAGGCGCTAATTAGCTGATGTTAAACTACTGTTTGTAATTGTTTTTTTAAACATTAACATTAGAATAATTCGACTTAACAGTCAACTGGGCGGTATGGTGGTAACGTCCCCGGCGGAGGCGACGCACCTCGTCATGGAAAAGTTAGTACGCACGTGCAAGCTGGTGAGCTGCCTGGTCACCGTGAAGCACCTGCTCTGCCCCGAGTGGCTGCTCGAGAGCCAGCGCCTCAACAAGTTTGCGGACGAGGCGAAGCACGGCCTCCACGACGACGCCTTCAACACAATGTTCAAATGCGACGTCTCCGAAGTACTGCTCTGCGGTGAACAGAGGAAGAAACTATTCGAAGGCATCACTTTCTTCCTCACACCTTGTGTTAAACCCAATAGGGGAGCACTTACTGAGATGATAGAATTGTGTGGAGGAAAAGTTGAGAAAAACCGACGCTCCTACGTGTCCATACAAGAACTCCATACACAGAAACCCTACAGCTACCTGGTACTAACGGTGCCAAATGATTTGCACCTGGTCTATTACCTGCTGCAGTCGGAGAAGACCCTGAACGTGGTGTGCAGCACTGAGGTGGTGCTCTCTGCCATCATGCGCCAGAAGCTGCAGGTCGAGGAATTCCTCGTCAAGATCGATTGAAGCTAAGGCAATGATTTTTATACATAAATAGATTTTATAAATCAACCTTATGTTGATTTGGAAATTATATGAACATCTAAGATTTCTTTACAATTCTATCGTTCACTATTTGTAACAGAAGAAATATGATTATGTACATAAGAGCCATAGAAATACAACTTAACTTTGTTTCGTAACGATGTCGACGTTAATGTGTAGTTTGACACATTTATAAAAAAACAATATTGACCTATTATTATAATTTAAATAGAAAACAAAAAGGAAAATGACTGCCAAGTGAAGTGTTTGAAAAAAATTGCTATTTATGTATTGAAATCTTTGTTATAAACAGTTCATGCAATATCATAATAAGGTTTTACCTTAGCTATAGTTTATATTTCAAAAATGTTTATTAATATCTAAATGTCTATAAACATAATTTTTTATTTAATGTTAAATATGTTTCTGAATTTTTTCTCATTTGTTATAAAAATTATTCTATTGTTTTACGTGAATTAATTACGACCGCTAATGACTAGAATATGGATGTCAGAAGTAAACAAATCGTTCATGCCTTTTGTCAGAATATTTGTATATGTGATTAGTTTGTCGTTTTAGCGGGTTCTTGTTATTTTATTTATATTTTTTCCAGACTTATTGCAGTTAGAAAATGAACTGACTGTATTTATATTATTGTAATGTAAGCATAATTTTGGAAATGTTTTATAAATGAATATGAAGAGGTAAAAGTTGGTCCAAACCATGATTTTGTAAATAAAGATAAATATCTGTGCGATAATATACATTTATGAAATTTACATATGAGCTCTTTCCTTTGATCTTACATGTAAAATGTAGGCTACTTTCACACAGCGACCATTCGATTTTGCATATATAAATCGATAACTTTTTTTTAATAAATAAAAAGTCATATGAGAAAAAGGGAAAATAAAAGCGAACGTATTGGAATAACGTTTATTTTTTACTTCATAAGCAGCGTTAGCGAAATAGTCCTCAAGAAAGGAATAATGCCGCGGACTACGCAATACAAACATACTTCTAATAAACATTCATACGCTAATGGAATTTACAGTCATCATAGTCTTTATTAACTTACATAATACATTTTATATAACTCGATAAACTTAGAACAATATATATAAATAGAGAATATAACGTGTCTAAAGAGATTACGATTTGATAATAGCTTCGTAAGCTTGGAATATGCAGGTGGCGACCTCCACGGTGCGGGACTTGAGGCTGAGAGTGGCCTCCGGGTTGCCGGGTTGTAGCTTCAGCTCCAGCAGGACCCAAATGTTATTGATGAGCTTGAGGGACTGATAGAGCATGTCCTGGCCCTCGACGTTCCTCTTGGCGATGGTAAAGACGTTGTTGAGGGTCATCTTGTGTGCGATGGAGTCCGCGTTGCCGACCACGTTAGAGAGTGTGTGCTGCACTTCGTTGGCTGCTGGGATCTCCTTCCACGTAGTGAGGAAGACGCGCTTGTCCAGCTGACCGTCCTCGGTGAAAAGAACGTGCGCGGGGATCAGGCAAGCGAAGTAGAACACATCCACGTTGTTCTTGATCGCCACCTGCAATACAATATAAACAAAAATATACCTCTCTTTGATAATACACACACAAACAATGCTTTTTATTCATTACAAGCAGCGCGGAACTAAAAAAAATAAAGCCTATAGCACCCAGAGTTAGTACATCTCTCCAGGTTTACCTGCAGGTTGTTGAGTGGCTCCATGCGCTGCACGGGTCCGGCGGCGGCGAGCGGCAGCGCGGCCTCGCTACGCCCGCCCGCTGATACCACGCCCACCGACAGCGCGCCGCCCGGGTACACGCCGAAACTTTAACATACAGACATTTTTAACACAAACGTTCCTAATAATGACGACTTTTGTCAGACATTCGTATATATAGTTGACACTCACCTGTTCTTATTGAGCTGTATGGCGAATCCGGTCATGGGCTGCATGGCCTTGTTGGTGAAGGTCATCTCCATGCGCGGTTGCCCGTTCTGCCGGCTGAACGTACCCCAGATCTCCAGACCTGATTGATGGTCACCATATTATCAAATAATAAAATTAAATGTTTGACCAACTATCACTTAAGTCATTCAAATTAATTAAGCTTTCCCTAAGGGGGTTAGTTATCGGGCGTTGTGATGATTTATGTGGTAGCTACCTTTGCCCTTGTCAGCAGGCAGCCAGCACTGCTTGGGCGGCACGAAGGAGGCTGGCGCGGCTGCGGCGCCGAAGATGTCACCCAAAAGGCCTGTCGTGCTCGCCGCCGGCGGCTCCGGTCCTCCGCCCAACTGACGAACACATTACATATTTAGTCTCGACAATGTTATCAAAGCCGAATTAATGCATAAGTAGCAATCTTAATGGTAGAACCGCTTATAAAATTTGACTTGTTAGTTCCGCAAAGAGTTAAATAAAAACGAATTGAGAAGATTGTAAAGCAACCACGAAGATCTCAAATTTTCGCTAGAAAAAAAATTGTAATTAATACTTTCAGTGCCAATAAGATATCTCGTACTAAAGTATGGTGGCATTGAAGGTGTTATCAGTTAGGTGGTGTGTGTTTCTCACCAGCACGTCGAGGTTGCCGGCGAGCAGGTCGATGTTGGAGGCGGGCGCAGCAGCCGGCGGACCAGAGATGTCCATAGACAGGAGGTCGCCGATCAGAGACTCCTGCACACAATCATACACCAAATTATTTTTATTCTTGCATTTATCTATTATGTAAAAAGACAGTATTGCTAAGATATACACTTAAGGGCATTAAGAAATACTTCACCTGGTTAGGTATGACAGTAGGTTGTTGCGGCAAAGCCTCTTCGGAGACTGCGCCGCGCGATGGCAGCGACTTGCGCACGCCCGCGCCGCGACCTGACACACGTTGTTTATTGAATAATAATTATAAATTTAAATATGTTTACTACAAACGTATTAACAAAAAAATGTCTTCCATAAAAAAATCCGTAATAACAAATAATAACAACTGACCACATATCAAGGATACATATAGAATATAATAAAAAAGAGATCGATAGAAGATCACAAAATAGGCTTAGATCAGACATCTAGATCTTTTTTCATCAGTGCTGTTGGGGATGCATTAATGATAAATATAAGTTGTACCTTCAACGAATGCAGTGGGCGGCTTGTGGTAGACGGAGGCGAGCGAGGCGATGTGGCAGATGAGCTCGTCCAACAGTGTGGGCTCCAGCAGGTCTGTCTCCTCGGAGATGAGCGGCTTGTCGGCCAGCACCACCTCCTTGGCAGCCGCGGGGTCCGTCGACAGCAGCCGCCAGTAGATGAAGCCGCGGTCCCTAATACACAACACATTTTCTAATTCGGCTGCATAAATACTATCTGACCTTAACAATAACAGTTGAAGTATGAGAAGAGGCTTAAATATTGGGTATTTTATAGTTTAATAATTTGCCCCATAAGTGAATTTGCTAAGGTTTTTAGATGTCCAGGGAAGGCTGTGTACCTGAGGTCTGGGTTGTCTGAGTCTTGCGTGGCGAGGCTGAGTACGTGCTGCACCAGCTCCTGCGTGTCGGCCGGCCGCTTCAGGAACAGCTTCACCACCGCCGTCAACAATTGCAGTTGCACCTGAACACAATAGCAGCTATTTTTTAATATAATGTTCATCAATTTTGGAAGATTTTGGTTTTTTGTCTATGGTAGTTGATTATAAGTAAGAACTTCTTGCATACCTGTGCATTTTCATCGTGGAATCCTTCTAGGAAGGAGTCGAGAAGCTCGTCAGCGTTGTCAATGCGCTCCGCGTACTCTCCCACTATCCACACCTGCATGTTTATTACTATTACAAATATATCACAACTAAATTCCATTTATTATTCACATAAACATTTTGAAGTACATGGAACTCAAAAATTATTATAAAAAAAAGCTTTTACATTTAAATTTTATACTTTTTGATTTTTTAACTGGCCACATGTGCAGACATTTTAATATAAAATTACTTACCATGGATGCCCTGGCTTCAGGTTCATCCAGCGTGTCCAGATTCTCGCAAAGCGTGCTGATGATGCTCTCATACTTATTGGGGTACTTGCGGAAGATGTCCTTGATCACGACGATGGCCTCCTGCACCACATAGTTCACCTTGGTCTGGATCAGCTCCAACAACGTCGACACGCAGCGCTCCGCTGATGGTTCAACCTGGTTCAATCGGTTTTAGTCATGAGTAACTGAACTAAATTTGATGACCTGCAGATCTGCTCAATTTGAAGCTTCATAGACTTATGATTTGTATTTCTAGCTGCGATCTTTTAGTCACCAGTTAGTTCGCGGTGTATCTGCCAACAGTTATAGTATATCGTAACGAGCCGAGAGCTGATAATTTAGTTGTTGAGGCATAGCTTAACGATTAAAGTCTATTTAACCTGAACTTTTGAACCGGTTCAGAGCTACACACGTCTAGTCGTGTTTATTTAATTAATTAATTTCAAATAAATTTTCCAATTTTCAGTGACATACCTTGATAGCACACCTGCCTATAGCGCGCACGGCCTTCCTTACAAAGTCAACATCGACCTCGGTAGCGTACTCCTTGAGTTCTCCGAGCACCTGCGCGATGTTTGCCTGCGAGGCCAGTCTGATCATGATGTCCAGCTTCTCCAGTTTCACGTAGATTGGATCGTTGTACTTCACGAAGAACACCTGCACAAATAATACTTATTAAATAACCTAACACTAATTTATAAAAAAAAAACTATAAACCCGACTGACTGAGGCTCTAATAGATGAAATAGCGCCATCTCTTGTCTGCGTATTTAAATAAATATTTTAAAATTAAAACTAAATAAATTGTATTGTTACGTGTAATACTTTCTTATTTTAATATATATTTCAAAATAAGATTTAGCAATAAAAAAAACTCATTCTTTTTAAATTTTTCTTATAATTTTATCTGGTGTCCACTATGTGTTCTGTTCCTATGTAAAATACTCTATGACAGTCCGGGGAAGAAGGCCAGTAAGAAGAAGAAAAATAAAGTTACATAAGCGAGAAAAAACATAACCCTCTTTGTCAATTGGGTATAAAAATCACCACTATTTGAATGTCATATTATGTATGACTCCTATAATACCTTCATTTCATGTTTGAGTATGTCGGGGCGCTTCTGCACCACGAGGTTGATGTTACGGAGCGCCACGTACTGCACCTCGGGCTCCGCACTCAGCAGCGTCACCAGCGGGGGCGCCAGCTTGCGCGACAGTGTGCCCACCAGTTCAGTGTCCTCTGACACCATCTCCATCAGCTTCATCAGCACCTATATAGCGACAACTTTATTTAACGCTATTTTGTAAATGATGCGAAAATTATTTTACGTATGAGTTGGCGGAGCAATTTTACATTTAATACTTGTAGTAACATTAGCTAAACTAAGTTTCCATAACTTTACTAGTATTATAAATGCGAATGTTAGTATGGATGTTTGAAGGTATTCCTAGAACTGCTGAAGTGATCTCGCTTAAATTTGGCATAGATGTAGAACAAAGTCTGGAAGATTACCTAACCTAAGCTAATGATTAAGTCCGCAAGGACGGTGCCGCGGGTATACGCGTAAAATTACAAAAGCTACATATCAATGAATCATGAAGTAACATACAAGTACTCAGGGACTCTCAGTGAGGACATGAACACTTATTTGTAGTGTACCTTAACAGCGGAGAGTACCACAGCAGCATTGGCGTGTGCGAGGCGAGGAGTGATGCGCTCGCAGATGGAGTGCGCCTCGCGCGCGTCCTTGGGCGAGTAGTTGGAGAGTGCGTCCAAGATGAACACCTGCCCCCACTCCGTGCACTCGTTCAGTGCTGTCAGCAGCTTGTTGATTGTTGGCGCGTTCATCTCTGCGACAACCAAAATATATAAAATTCTCTTGTTAGTTACCACACTCCTCCGAAACAGCAATCTCTCGGAATCTAGCAATTCTTATTAAATTATACATGACTTTTTATAAACTTTAACTTACCAACAAGCGGTTGTCCTGATACACTGGCTTCATTGATCTCGGAGAGTGCGGCTACAGCATTGGCTACCACCATTGGATTAGAATCACTTAATAGATCCTTCAGTTGATCCAAAAACCCCTGAAAAAAAGAATGTTAAACAAATCCAAATTCTATTACATTGAATATCTTACTAATATTATAAATGCAAATGTTTGGATGTATGGATGGATGTTTGTTAGAAGGTATCTGCAGAATGGCTACATGGACCTCACTAAAATTTGGTACAGATGTAGGATATAGCCTGGAAGAACACAGACTACTAATTAAGTTTTTCTTAATCCCACACAGAGGGAGTGATGGGGGACACCTAGTCTTGTATAAGCTTAGAATTTTGTATCAAACACATGTTATGTAACATGTTTGCAATCTATTTAACAGTTTATGTAAACACACACTAACCTGATCTTCAACCATGCTTGATGATATATCGTATAATTTCGCAACGCAAACTGCAGCTGTCTTCCTTACATAGGGATCTTCATCTTTGAGACACTTGCGCAGTGGCTCACACAGATACTCCGTGATTTTGTCCACTCGGATGCAACCCATAGTCCGCACCGCCAATGCTCGGATCAGTGGATTTGAGTCTTCACAATCCTGTAGGCAGTGTACCATTAAAATAGCATCACAAAGAAGAATGAAAGCTATACATTGATTGAAGCTATGTCTAAAAGCAATTTGCAGTACAAATTCGCTATTCTTATGAAACAAGACAATGAATTTTAGCAAAATATAGTGTAATTTTTCTTTTATTTGAACTAGCCAAGATTACACATTAACATATTTTAATGTGGTTATATAAATTACTGTCATCATAAGCTGTTAATTTAGCAGGTAATTTATGTTATAATATATAACATCATAATGTTTGTGTGCATGACAATGTTTGTGATAACAAAATAAAAAGAAGCCACATAATAGTACAAGAATAGTAATGCTAATCCATTTAATAGACTCCTTATACAGTCTGTATTTTAGGAATAGCGAATTTCTACGAAATGATACTGTTAAAAATAGCTTATGTGCTTCTAATGTCAATAAATATAATGAGGCATGGAATTCATATTTGTATCAATTCTATATTTCAGCTTTTACATTTAATTTATTATTTAAATGTAGATTTACACATCTGTGTGCAGGTGATGAGTATTACCATAAATGTACCGTACAAATTTATTAAGCCATGCAGAGTTTATACCTCGATTATCATGTATGCAAATGTGCTGAAAGTAATAAGTGATAACATCAAATTTGACTTAAATGTGTAAATCTACAGACGGATGATTGATTTTTTTTGGATCATTTTAATTACCTTAACAAGCTGGTATGTTGGTAGATCCTTCCACCCATCATAATATGGTACAGTAGACATTAAAACGATAAAAAAGACAAGTCACACACATACAGATATCTACACTACACTTACGTAGAAAGATATTTATACTTATATATGATACTTTTGAATGTTCCATGCTCAAAATTCAATGTCTTTACACTGAAAATATTGTCTTAAATAATTGAAACACATTCTTGATATTTTAATATCATTATGTTATCATTAAATTAGATTAAAAGTTAACATATTAAAAACAGTTATTGTTACAATTGCAAATATGCAAATTAAAAATAAAAGCTAGTTATAAAATCTTTTCAAACTGAATTTAGATCTAACAATGGAACTAAATATATTAGTTATAAACACACATAAAATCGAAAACATACCTTAACAAATGTGTTGACGGCCATTATGGCCATGTCGGGCTGAGATTTTGCATAGTTCATGAGATATAGGTAGACCAGTTTCTTCAGCTCCAAGTTGTCGGTTTGCATGCAGTTGACCACATCAGGGAAAAGAGCTGACACATCTTTACCAACTGTCATCGAAGCTATGACCTGTATTATAATAAAAACTATTTATGTTATCTAATATTACTACTAGTATATTTTGGTAATATAAAATGTTTAATATAACCTTACCATGGCTTCAGAGTTTTAGTAAATGACTAAACAAACAAGAGTTTCAATGGACAGTTAAAAGTATTATACAAAAAAAAAACAGCATCTTAACTACCTAACATAGAAATTATGCTGAGAGGACACTATGATGTAACCATTATTTTATAGTTTTAAATTTCTATATAAAGAGTATTTTTTTATAGAACACATATATATGTAACACATCATCAATGATTCACCTCAACCATTGTGGCCTATAAGAAATAATGTCTAATTTTTTACATCATATAGTAAGTCATGTTATTTAATTACGTATTATACGTATCAACGACAATATGTGGTAAATCTTATAGTGTGCATAATGTAATTTTTATATAGCAATGCCTTTCTTACCTTTTTTACAGCTTCCTTCTTTTTTTCTTTCTTATCACTGTTTAATTCAGATTTCAATTCGAAAATCTCACCCTTTTTGGTAGTTGTAAAATACTTTGAATCGGTCATCTTGGCGAATGAACAGCGATGTTAAAGTTTATAATTTCACCTGCTAAATAATTTTATCTCATGTAAAAACAGATCCTCGTAAAATCAATAATTTCAACGAATAACGAGTGATAGTTTCTTACAACTATCGTGGTACAAATTTATATAGCGTTAAAAAGGTATATTTATATTGTATTAATACCGAAAAAGAAAGTGGTTTTCTTAAAATTAAAAATCTTTTTAAATCACTAAATACACTTCTGACAGATTTGAAGGGGCGTAATCATTTTTAATTTTTATACTTCAAAATTCTAAAACGTAGGAGTTGCCAGTTGCTGTAATTGCTCTTTTCGCTATGGTTTTTTTTTATGTGATCTTGCTATGATCGATTAAAAATGTTTTCCTTATTACTACTTTATTCGTTTACCGTATAAACGAATAACCTACCGTCTGATTGAAATTAAATGATGTGGGTAGCTTGCAAAAACTTTATTCACTACTACAACGTGAAACATAACATATACTATCAGATGATTTTCGAGAATCTAGATTTAATTCACCACGATATTTGTACCATACATTGAAACAGTAGACACATAAAAATCGCCCTTACCAATCAAAGAGTATATAAAATTACCATATAAAGTTACCAATATTGATTGGCAGCACTACAGCTTGAAAATGTTGCTGCAGCCAAAGAGTATATAAAATAAGAGACGGGACTCTTGACTAATTAGATACACAAACGGAGAATAAAAATTGACATTTTCAATGCTAGCAATATTATGAACAAGTCTACGTTGCTACCAACCTAAAAAAATCAATCTGTCAATTTCCGTTTTGACGTTTGAAAGTATTATTCGAGGGAAAACAATTTTGGAAAAATAAAACAATTTCGTTAATTGCAACTTTATTTAATCTTCTGACTAAAGCGAACATATTTTAAGAACGCAACATAATGCTCATTGCTTTCGTAATAATACCATTATTGTTTAGTTCACCAACAAAATACCCCAACTTTGATAAATGCTTATTTGTTCCAGTTTGTTTATTTGATAGATCATATTTTCTGATAGAACTGGAGTAGTAGTGCCACTCTTGTCTTGAGAAATAGAATAACACTGGAAAGAGATTAGCTCCTCTCTGTTG
>NW_013530970.1:2793131-2846046 GCF_000836235.2 Papilio xuthus | reverse complement strand
AGCCTATGTTCTATATGCACGCCAAATTTCATCAAGATCCGTTCATCTGTTCTGGAGATACCTTCAAACAAACATCCATCTATCCATCTAAAAATTCGCAATTATAATATTAGTATGATGTAGCTCTTTTTATCCTGTCACAAATGTATTGATACCAATAGTGAGGTAGGGATGTGAGTGATTTACGAGAAGGGATAGCTGAAGTAAGTAGACGTCATTGAACCTCTGCCCTGCTAAGAAAACATTGATTTACAGATCATACTTATATATTTTTACATAAATGTAAATGTAAAGCTGGAACTTCTTTCTTGCTATTAATACATCTAAATTAAGTAAATGAATAAATAAGAAATAAAAAGACAGTATTTGTATATTTGTTACTTTATTAAATAATTTCATTTTACAACCAATATTGAATGAAGTAACATTTCATCACATTATCGTTACATTACATATAAATTATAGACACATATAATAATTGCGATTACAGACACTTAGGTACATACACATAATGAGGTTTCTAGATAAATGGAGTTACAATTACATGGACTATAATTTAGACTACAATATATATTAGCTAAAATTCATGTAAACAAAAGAAGCATATGGAAGAGGAAATTCAATAACTATTAAATACCTATTAGATATGTTTTGATTTTCTAAGAAAAAAAAAGCAACAACTTTCGTGTAACAAATAAATCATAGAATAACAGTCTGATCACACGAATAATTACAAATTAAATAATAAAATGTTTGTCGTCTAGTTATTTACAATAGTTAGCTAACTAAATAACAATCAACCTAATATTACGTCGAGTTCCCACTTCTATATCGTCTAAATACTGACTGTGTGCAGTGCAACAATGAAACAAATCTATAATGATCCTCTACGTGAAAAAACATCTAAGCTAAATAAATAAGTCGAGGCCTTGTGTTACACTCATGACGCTAGTTATATCCAATTCAAGTATATTTTAATAATAGCCAAGATGTATAAGGGATATTCTTTTGGAATGCATACATAGTTTACACACAATATCCTTATAGAGCTTCATTCAACTTGGCTAAGTACTAGCGCCATCATGTCAAACATAATACCGTTAAAATCTTTTTCAGTACAATGTGTCCTTTTGACACTTTTACTTTTGTCAGTCAATTGATTATCCTGTATAAAGCATATATTTTTGAACCGCTACTTCTAATATTTGAGCAGATTAAAAATTCCCGAAGTTTAATCATATATTTGCCAATTTCAAGCAGCTTTATAAGTTAAATAGCGCAAAAGTTGTTACCATTTGCATAAGCATCCACTTTACTTTCTAAAACTTTTACAAGTAATACAATAAATCGTATTATAACCACACTAACGATTCAAAATGGAAAACGTACCTACTCATATAAATTCAGAAAACTTACTTTTATCATGGCAGACCGTACTAGATCCGGAATACATCACTATTGTCCGTACACTTCGCGATTGACACCTGTCACATTGACATTTAACACTTGACTTTTTTGCAGCTATTTTAAAACAGACTAGTTTAATCTTTGACGTTTATTTTTAATCTTAGAAATTTTTGACATTTTACGACGAAGATTATTTTTTATCTTTGACGTTTTCATCAGCTGATTGCGACATTTTTTTATGTACGATGTAAGGTGTGCTTTCTGTATGTTTAATGTATCAAAAGACAGGTGTCGTGTAGTCGCGAGTGTCTACTGTAGCGCGAGGGGGTCGCGCTGCCGCGAGCAGAACACGGCGCACAGCATGGGCAGCGCGCTCGTGAGCAGGCCGGCGGCGGCGGGCGCGGGTTATGCGTACGACTCTTTGGCAGGACTCTGCGGCTTGGATCCCAGCGAGCCCGCGCTGCTGCGGCTATGACGACCCTCCGGCGTTTGAGATCTAGACAAAGAAAATGTGTAGTGTAACTGCAAATTGCACTAGTTGTAATGTTGCCACCCATAAGTTAGCATTTAGGTTTGCCAGCATTTGTATCAAATAATAAATACTTTTTTGTGAAATAAATTATTCTTAAATAAAAATTCTTGCATAAAAATTAACATAGACATGTATTAAGGTTCTAAATGCTTATTTGTACTAGGTGTTTTAATATTCTCTGTAGTGTAGAGTTTATTTAAATGTGGTTACTTTTGTGAGTCTAGATGAACGCTGTTCCGCGATGGCGCGGATGGGCTGAGCTTGTGATTCGCCAGGAACGTGCCTATTGACTCGTCAGAGCTGTAGCTGTCGTTTTCACTGAAACAAATATATTTAAAAAATGAAATAAAATTTAACCCAAAATTATCTTCGCGTCAACTTCAAAACGAAACAAGTCAGACTAACTGTTTCAGCCGTATACTTCTTGTACTTTAAACATTTAGTATATTTATAAGTATGTTTACGTGTCGGAGTCGCGGTCGTTGTTGCTGGAGAGGTCTCCGGCGATGGCCTCCTGCAGCGCGTGCGCTCGACGCGCTGCAAGCCGCGCCTCCTCGCGCGCCGCCGCCGCCTCACTGGCCGCTGCACTCGCCGCCGCTTCCGCCGTCGCTCGTGCCCTTGTTGCCTCACCGAGGCGCGACGTCAGCGAAGCGTTCTCTTCTTTTAGTTCCCTGTTTATGTTGAAAAAATAAAAAATATTACTAAAATATATTACTGATTATTTAGAACGTTAATTCTTTTTTTATTACGCATTACCGATGCGAGAGCAACCGCTAGTATATATACTCATTTACCTAATGGATCGCTGCAACTTGCGCAGTTCGTCAGCGGCATGCATGTCGCGTGCGCGCGCTGCGCCCAGCTCCGCGGCGAGCGCGTCGTGCGCGTCCCGTAGTCTCGCCAGTTGTCCCTCAACGCGCGCTCGTGACGTCGCCTCCATCTCTAAGCTAGATTCCAACTCCTGGACACATAACAGAATCATATTACAACAAATTTAAACAATACAAATTAGAGAACATTAGTTCTATATTATATGGTGTTTGTAATAAGATGAATGTTGCTAACTTTGTTCCTCATCTCGAGTCGTCGCTCGGCCTCGCTGTGTCCGTGCGTGTGTCCGGCTTCAGCGTGTGCGAGGCGCTGCGTCACCTCCGCGAGGCGCTCCTTGGCCTGGCGCGCCTCCTCTGCCGCTGCTTCCGCGCGACTTACTGCCTCCCGCGCCTCCGCCTGCGCCGCGCACAGCGCGCTCGTGCTGCTGCGGTACTTCTTCAACAGCTGAAACAGTTACAATGTTTCATAGTACAGATTTTTTTAAATAAATCTACGGATCTTATAAATGCGAAAGTATGGATGTTACCACGTAAATCCACAAAACCTTACCGTAGGTTTCTTAGACCAAAGTCGCCGTTTAATTTATTGCTATCTCTGTTTTGTTAAAGATAATGACAGATGACGTAGATTTTAGTCTCAGAAACCAACGGCAATGAAACTAGATGAAATTAGGACCAGAGACCAATTAGTCATATATATTACAATTTGGATAAGCTACTCATTTTTTTTATTAAACGAAGACAAATATGCCAGGTAGTATTTATATATTCCAAGTACCTCTGCTGCCTCCTCCTCAGCGTCATCGAGTGCTGCACGTGCAGTGGCGGCATCTCGCGAGGCGGTGAGCGCGCGCTCTGCGGCCTCAGCGCGCGCACGTGACGCCTCCTCCAGCGCCGCGCTCGCCTCCGCAGCCTCCGCCTCCGCTGTGGAGCGCGCCTTGTTCGCCGCACGGAGAGCTAGCTCCAAATCTTCCACCTACCATACATAATAATTATAATAAAACTTTCTTGTACATTTAACAAATCTAATTCATTGTAACCTTGACTTGTTGACTTCCTATACGATGTTAAATTACGTATGTACAGTTTTTATTAGTTGAACAATACTATTAAAATGTAAAGAAATAAAATAAAAAAAAATACTCTTTCAAATTGTCTACATAAATATGTTTTTTTTTATAAATGTATGATACATACCTGGTTCTTGAGTTGTCGTATCTGTGCCTTAGCTCCTCCTTCTTTTTCTTTTTGTTCGAGCATCGTTTGAGCATCGCGTAATAGTGCCCTGTATCTCTTTAAATCTCTGTAACCAAATAATCCAATATGAACACGAAACCATAATAAAAATAGGATTAAATGAACGAATGAATGAAACGTAGAATGAATGACTGAATGATATGTAGTATACCTCTTGAGTCGTAGCACTAGCTGGGCCTGCTCGTGTGTCTCAGCGCGCGCGGTCTCCTCCAGCGCGGCGAGGCGACGCTCCAGCTCGTGTCGCTCTCTCAGCAACAAACTACGCTCAGAGTGCTCGCTTTCCAGCTGACTTTCCAGCACTAGAATCACACAAATATAATTAAAATGCGGAAAAAATGTTTATAAACATGAGTTTTTTAATTAATTGCCCTTAAACCGATATATTTAGGTATTAAGTATATAAAACCTATTTAAAGAACGAACAATTAGATATATGTTCAATGAGTTCGATTAGTGATACAAAAAAGATTCTTCAAGTCTTACTCTTAAGTTTCTTGGCGGCATTAGCTCTGGTCTCCTCCATCTCGTCATCACGCGCGGCCGCCTCCAACCGTGCTTCCTTGCGCTGCTGCTCCAGCAACATTTCTAGCCTCAACTTAGAGCTCTCCAGAAGCTAGAAAGAGAGTATGTTCCTATAGATTATTCACAAATAAAGAGGCGAATATTCCTTTACTAAGCTAGCGAGTACCATCTTTCGGCTATTATAAAAATATGATGTGTGAGTTTGTCTGTATGTTTTGTTGTATACCTGTATCTGACCGGCGAGGTCGTCGAGTTCCTCCTCCTGGTCGCGCACCCTGCGCTCGAGGTCAGCGCGTGCTCGGCGCAGCGAGGCCAGCTCGTCCCCGCCGCCCCCGCGCTCCTCCAGCTCGCGTGTCGCCGCGCTCAGTCGCTCCTCTTTCAGCTCCAGCTCCAAACGAGCTTCCTAAATGTACAACCGAATCATTCAATCACAATGTACAAACATAAAATAGTAACACAAGTTATCGCCCGCGGCTGATCTGTGCGGGATTTAAAAAACTTGAAAAGTAGCCTCTTTGTACTTCCAGACTACGTTCCAAATCTATGCTAAATTTTAACGAATAATATTAGTAAAATAATAAGATATATGTTGATTAACTACTCAATTAAGTTTGCTCCAATTTTGAGGTGACAAACATATTACATATAAATTAAATATCGATATGTAGATATTAAAGTCTTTATAGATAGTATATAAGGCAGTATAGTATACTGACGGAGAGGGTCTGCTCGAGCGCGTACTTGTCGGCGAGCGCTTGGTCGCGGTCGCGCGCGTGTCTCTCGCGTGTGGCGCGCTCGCGCTTCAGCTCCTCGTTGGCGGCCTGCAGCTCCGCGTCGAACTTGCGCTGACGCTTCTCCAGCAGGTTGTTGCGGCACGTCTTAACAATACATATTATACTAATTTATAAATATTTAGATAAATATAAATGATTTCAACAAGCAAGACAACTACATAGTTGAAAATTGTACGTTATTTCATACAATTTTCTAACCGAAAACAAGAGGATGTTAAGAGTTTTTTTATTTTTTATTTTGACATAGTTAATTAAAGAATCGTTTCAATATTCTAAGCATTTATATAAATCAGAATAATTAAAAATATACCTGTTCATCTAACAATGATCTGAGGTCCGCCATGTCGTTTGTGAGTTTCTGTAGCTTGCGCTTCCAGCCGGCAGCCACCGCGCGCTGCTCTTCCACCTCCTCGTACGCGTCTTGCACCTGCAACGACATCTACCGTGAAATAACACTCTAATACAACATATTGTTGTCTCTGTTCCACTTAACATCACTCAAAGAGAAAGAGAGAGATGACCATATGAATAGACAGTTCTATTATATTACAACTAACTTAAAATCGTATTTCAGTACTCTCTTTACAGGTGACGATCACTTTTCATCTCTGTAATCCTAGTAGATATAACAAAGAACAAAATTTAAAAAAAAACTATTTTATTTTTTAACGGACAACATTCTATCAGTGATGACATGATGAATACATTTTCATTTTAAAATCATGAGAAAATATGCGAAAAGTAAACAATGGATTTGGCTGTCACGTAGTAACATTTGTTATTTAAAAAAACACTTTCAACCGCTGTATTTTCTTTCATTGGACTGTCGCCAAATAAATTGTTAAAGCTATAAATCCACAAATTCTATTGAAACGAATCGGTGCCCTTACGAATTAATAGTTCACTGACCTGATCATTTTCTTCATCCATTTTACATCAAAACATAAACTTAACAATATTACTCTTTATATCCTAAAAAAACATATTTCCTAAGTACCTAATTCATAACATTTTGTTAATTTCATACACTAATTTAAATTTATAATAAATATTAATTTTGTTTAATTTTCAATCACGAAAAAAATCACAAAAAATTACACGAAAAATACGTATTAACGTTAACAGCTAATTAGTAGTGTAGGATAAAGGTGTGATAAGGGAGTGATATAATTAAAAAAAACACGCGTATTCATACAACAAGGTATGTCAACTAAATACTATGTCATATCAGAGATTCAAGATACATTATCAGCATCAGTCGATCAAGGATGAATTGAGATAACTGGTTTTTTGTTCACAGATAAACATTCTAACCTATTTGTACAGTGAGATTTTCGCAACCTATTGACGTATCTTCAATTTCGTAAGCGAGTCTTATTTTTATTATTGGAATTTAGAAATATGTTAATGTTAAAATACATGTAAACATAGACTCCAGAATCACGTATGATATTGCATTTAAATAATAAAAAAATTACTTCAAATATTGCTTCTATGAGGATATGTTTACATCGTTGGCTTTAACAGCGAGTGTTTCCCGTTGGGCCGATCGACATAACGACAAAAACGCCTCCAATGCTATAGTGCTCGTATAAAACACTCGGTAAAACATATCATGTTACTGTAAATAAAGCCACTCGTATATATCATAGTATTCTACAACGAACCTTCTTTTCCAGCTGCTTCTTGACCGTAACCAGCTGTTCCAGGTCATCTTCGTGTTGTCGGCGTAGCTGCGCGCGCAGCAGTTGCAACTCTCTGTGCGCTTGCTCGTAGCGCCGTTTGTACTTCTCACTGCCGATGCCACTTTCAGCTTCAGAACCTTCGGAATCCGATGGCTCGACTCCGTTCTCAGCGGAACGCCAGTGGAGTAATTCTAGTTCTAGACGTTCTGACGCCTGGAATGAATCGTATTTGAAATTTATTATAGACAAAAATTAAGGTTAGAGGACATATTATCCAAAAAACTGTCCAATAATGATACTGTGTTTTAAGTCTCATCATCAGCTCACTATACGTCCCCACCGAGGGGCTTGGAGCCTACCCTAAGTTAAGGGTGATTAGGCCATAGTCAACCACGCTGGCCAAGTGCGGGTTGGTTGACTTCACACATATCTTTGAATTTCTTCTCAGATATGTTCAGGTTGCATCACGATATTTTCCTTCACCGTAAGAAGTTTTAAGTGTATCATTGTAATAACAAATAAACATTTAATTCTTAAAATAATTTTAGTACAGGAACACTAAATACCACTGGATTATTTTGTTATATTATATTTATACTAAAGTTGTATACACACAAAATTGTTCAAGGTCACAAAATTAAATACATTCAAACACAGGACTTTTAAATTAGAGTTACAATAATAACAAAGAAAAGACATCCAAAAATCTGATTGTAATATTGTATAGAAGTAATCGTGTGATATCCTCATGCATTTTACTTTTTAACTTACTAACACTGCTCCTACTTCTAATATTCGAACTATCAATAAGTAGCAGTATTAAGCTCACCTGCTGTAGCCGTTGGTTGTTGGCGACCAGATCTCTATTGTCCCTTTCAACTCTTAACCGTTCTGCAGCCTCGGCGTCAGCGCGCTCGCTGGCCAACGCGGCGGCCGCACGCTCCTCCGCTAACTCACCGCCCACCTCTGATAGCTAAGCATAAAAAAGACACGTTAAAATATATTGGAACATTTATTTACCACGTTTCATACCACTACATTTTTTATATAAAACGGAACTCGTTAGGAGTGTCCTTGAGTATGTTAAGAAAATTTTGAGAAATGTATCCTGAACACTAAAATAGAACAAAACAGTAAAATACCTAGACATAAAATTCCATAGGGTTTTTAAAAACAAATCCTAAATTTTTTTTCTTATAAAACTTGCCAGTCGAATTGGTGGCACTGAACGTGTTAAATTTGTGGTTCTAATATGATCCACTGGCCCCAATGAGATAACAATACACATAAACATGTACTTAAATTATAAACTTATGTTAAAAATAAATTATTTTTTACCTTACGTCTACTTCGAACCATTTTAAAGGTACAACTATTTGTTTTTTTGTACAAAATGCTCTTCAATGGGCTTTTAATTGATTAAGATATTAAAAATTTAAAAACTCATTATGTGGTTTTGTATCAGCATTGAATTTAAGAAAAACAAACCCTTTATTTCTGTGCAATAAGAGTAAAATTGATTCGAAGATAAGAAGTACATCGTTAATAGCTTTTATAATTTATCTACGTCTAACAAGAGGTATTCAATTGCTCAGTAAAAAGGTTTTAATTAACGCATTATTTATCAACCTCGTCTGCGAATGGCCTAATAACAAGCTGGTAATATTTCAAACAACGAGTTACGGTTTAAAATTGGAACGTAATGACGTCGCGAGTGGGAGGTTCGTCCATAACAAACATTTCTACGCGTAAGATTTGCATCGCTTGCAAGTTTACTGCTGCCAAATGTACACAACGCTTCCTCTCGGTTAAAGAGCAAATTATGTAATTCAGTGGCCCGTGCGTAACGGGCGCTTCCGTTTATATTTTGAATGACAATGTTGACGGCTTGCTGAGACAAACGGCCAAGAATTCACTCGTTTGTAGACGATGGTAATAAACAAATAAAAGAATTATTTTTTGGCATCAGCATCGTTACGTGATTAGCTAGCCAAGACGCAGGCGTAAGCGCCACTGGTAGCGAGCGTACAACTATTTAAATTTGAAAGGTCAATTATACAATAATACATGGGTTAGGCCAAGCTGAAGTCCCGTAGACTTGAGAAACAGACGTTCAGAGTCAAAGGACCGACCTCATCCATTTCGGAGACAGTGGTCCTATCTTCTGATATTCCTCGGTTGGATCTGCAGACACTGCTCGCTCTACTGCCGCTGCGACTGAACATCGTGAAACCCTTAATCATTATATTGGTAGCCGATTTTGATCTGCCAATTGTCCGATCTGATTCGTCTTTGTGTCCGAGTCTGCGCCATTCGTCCATAACATGATCAGTTCTTCTGAGAAAGTTGTCGATTTTTGAACTTAAATAATTCGATGATGTTCCTTCCTCTAAATGTGCTGCGATTGGTTTGAACTTTTGTCGTATTGGTTGTTTATTGCATCCGAGGACGAATGATAAATTAGCGTCAAATACAACCGGAGACTGTTCCTTGGATCTTAGTTCTTTCAAATCGACGCGATTTGAATCGTCACTGGTCTGCGGGTACATTCTCCTAGGAGTAGGTGTAGTTCTGTCGTACAAAGTGGAGTTCATACTAGAAGATCTAGATAGAGGTACAAAAGTACCATTGCTGCTGCATGTTGTATATTGACTGGTCGAACTCCTGATGCTACTATAAGATGATGGGCTGGGCGAGCGAGAGGTTAAAATGCTACCGCATGTACCTAGCACGTGTCTTTTAGCAAGCTCTGCTATGGATCCCGTCTCTATCGACATGCTTCTTTTGTACGTTGGACTCGGTGACCGAGTAACTAGCAATTTTCCATTTTCAGGGCCGTTCTGTTTAATCGTCTGTACTTCCTTCAACTGTTTGGTAACGAAAACTTTTTTCCCACTATGAATGGTAGTTGAAATTTTTGGCGGCACCTTCTCCTCAAAGTTTATCGGTAGAGTTTTGGCCTTTTTCATCGGAAGTATGGGTCGGCTAGGAGGAGCTTTCGGCGGTTTTTTTGGAGTCGCATCCAAAATGGGTGGGGATAGTGGTCCATTGGAATTTGGCGATAGAGCTCCATTAGGTGTAACAGTTCCGTTAGACCTGTCCGGTATTTGAAGACGGAGTGGGTGATCCGTGCCGTTCGTTCCATTCGTGGTCGTTGGGCGGGCGTCTACGTTTGCGTGCGGCATTTTGGTCTACGCTTGGTCTTTGCGTTTCCTACAATGGCGGAAGTTTTTGCCGCGATGAAAACCCAGTGCCATTTCCCCGCCGCGTGCAGTATTATGGTCGCGAGCGGCTCGGGATGCGTCGGGACATCGGTTGGAAATAGAACCGGCCGGCGAGGGCTCCGCGGGCGCACTGCGCCGGCTAACTCGGTCGCAGTCGCCGTCGCTGGCCGCTCGCAAGACTATTTTAGTTTGCGTATGTCGAACTGCAGCCGTGTGACTGACGGACCTTCAAATTTTTTGATACCGATTTAAATAAAAAAAAATACGACAAGCAGATTCGTCGTAGAAATGTACACGAGCCCTTGACCACTTAAAATAAAAAGTCCTTAACAATTGTCACTTGTTCTGTCATGTTTGGTAAAAGATAGATTGGAAAATGGAAAATAAATCATAAAATAAGAGCTAAGAGTTGAAAGTCGAGAAGAACCGCAAAACAACTGTTTGTCTTTTTTAGTCCATATAATAATGAAGATCTTATACCTCACTATTAAGTTTTTTATTTTTTTTTTTTAATTTGGAAGATGAAAGAAAATATATGTACAGAACCATCGCTTACACAGCGAGAGCGGAGCTTCTATATTTTTTATAACAAACACTTCGACGTCACGCATATAATTATTTTGGCAAAGAATGTAAAGATATTAAAGAAAAATGAGTTCTTCACATATGATGCGACAAATGCATAAAATTTCCTTCGTTTGGCAAAAACAACATCTATCCTGCCAAGAATCACTGACGCCTCGGTTAATGCTTGCTAAAATAGCCGCGGTTTATTACTTTAGGTTCATAATTATTAAATAAATAACTCTTATACCCCTCTCTAGCAATGTGCAATAGAAAATCTCTTTCCTAGAGATTTGAATTCTCGTAAAGATACTCTAAAATCACTTTTTTACAAAATATACCGCCTTTTCATTATTTTGTAAGTTTGCCATTTGTTTATATCTCAAGGTTTTAACTCCTAATCTATTTACAATGTATTTGAAGTTATGTTTATTTTCATAGTCTTTATCAGTAGTACGTTATTCTACATTGATTATTAATTTATTAATATTAATAATAATACTAGCTGTCGCCCACGATTCCGCCCGCTCGGAATTAAAAAAAAAATTAATTAGTATCCTATGTGTTCTTCCATGCTATGTTTTATAAGTATGTCAAATTTCTGCGAGTTTCATGCCGCCGTTCAGGAGATACTTTTAAACAAACATCCATCTATTGATCGATCCATTCATCAATCTAAACTTTCGCATTTATAATATTAGTAAGTAATAAGATTATATTATACGGATGTTACTAAAGTCAAATAAGAGAAATGCCAACGTATCTTGCTGAATGAATGCATTGAATGTGACACAATGTACACTGTGACTCATTTAGTTCAAATGTAATTGCTCAGATCTACGACTATTTGACGAATATACGGTTATGTCGGCTTCGGCTTTTAGTCAAATATACGTAATTAAGAGTTTGGCTTTATAGTCTTAATAGCTGTCGCCTGCGACTTCTTCCGTGCGGGATTACAAAAAATATATATATTAGTTCCAGACTATGTTCTACATCTATGCCAAATTACAGCGAGATCCATGCAGCCTTTCTGGAGATACTTCTTTACAAACATCCATCTTAACATTCGCATGTATAATATTGATAGTTATAGAGGCATCATCGTTACAATTAGTTAACTGTGCCATTCGGACGTTCCCACCCGGCAGCGGCAGCGGCAGTTCGTTGTCGATGAGAAATAAATAGCCTGTCGCGGAGTCTGCCAATGCGCTTGATGCAATACCATGTCGATACATCGGTGAATAGATAGATAGCTTCCAAACATAACACTCGACTGCATAATAATTTAATTAATTGCTATGATATATAACAAAGTGTAAAATAATTATAATAAATTTATAGAAAGTCCATAAATTACAGAAATTACATAAACTACAGATTGTCAATATTTTATAATAATTGCAATGTTTTTTACACGTTTTATGTTTACTGGCCTATTTAGGTTAACAATTATATAAAATTGGTTCGTGGATAAATTGTTATTTGACTTAAAATAAATATACTGACCTAGGAAACATAAAATTTAAATATGTCAGTTGAAAATGCATGTGTAAATAACAGTTGGTCGGTTAATAAAAAAGATATAAGACAAAATTAGACAAGACAATTTTCCAGCGCAAGGAATATTTCTGGACAAGTAAATCAGTGAAAATTAGGGCGCGCTCAGCGTGGACGACGTGCGGCCATCAAGTGTTACCAAACTAAAGCTTTTTATGATTACCAATGGAATATTACGTAACCTATAATAAATAACATAATCTTTTAATCCTTACTGTCGGATATCGTATTTTTAATAAATAGCTTTAATTGGAAAATATACAAAGCCAAAAATAACATATTGCAGCATTTCTGTTTTTTTTCTGTTCTAAAATGGAACTTGTATACTTAACATTATAATTGATGTTGTTTGTAACGAGAAAACTTAGGATTACATTTTCATTTTATCTCGTTTCAGTCATATGACGCCTACTGCTGGGCATAGGCCTGTCAAAAAGATCGCCACAATGTTCGTTCCTGTGCTACCCGCATCCAGGATACTCCTGCAACATTGACCTGATCGTCGGTCTATCATCGGATCTTATCGGAAGTTTCGCAAAAGTGTTAAAATGTGACCCGTTTAATTAATAATAATTAGCTTTTATTTATTTATGTTATCTGTGGTACGTAAGTTCATTTTCTGTTAACTGTACACTCGACTTTATAAATAAAATCGCAAATCAAGAAATACATTGCAAAAAATGACCCAAATGTATTATAAATTACGTGTGAAAATTGTCCTCGATTAATTAATGTCGCTAATTTTGTTAACATGTAAAATAAAGTAATTTCGACTTGTTACACGATTTATATGACGGATGACGTCTTTTGATGAAGGAAATAGAAATCATTGGAACATGAAAAAATGTAAACACAGTAATAAAGCGTAGGCGTAAAATTTAAATATTCTTTTCGCTGATAACATATCGGTGACTAATACCAGATTCAATATTTAAACTTTGGTTTATTACAATTGTTAAAAAAATGGTACTTATAGATAGAACCCTTGCATAAGTTATGTTTTGATATCATAAATGCGAATGTTTGGATGTACGGATGGATGTTTGTTCGAAAGTATCTCCAGACCTGCTGCATGGATCTCGCTGAAATTTGCCGTAGATGTAGGACATATCCTGGAAGAACACATAGACCGCCAGCAGCAGCTGCAGCTAGTGAAAAGTAAAACTATTTGAAAGTTATTTTATTATTTAAAAAAGGGTCTTGACAGACAGACTGACAACAAAGTGTTCCTATAAGGGTTCCGTTTTTTTCCTATGAAGTATGGAACCCTAAAAATAAACATTCAAAAATACTGTAGTTATCTCTACCCACGTTAGTAAAGCTTTAAAAAATCTAAGTCATTTCTATGTGAAAAATCCGTTTTATAAAAACCTTGGTGGTTAAAAATAAGAATTATAAATATCTTGCGACGATACAATTGTCGAGTAGGAAAGTTCTCGTGCTGAGAGCAATGACTAACGCCCGGGGAATCGCGCTCAAATCATTATTTTCATTCAGTGTGGTTTTTTCTACAGATTCGTTAGTGTGATGCCACACTGCAAAGCATTTAATCGTGTACCACAATTTCTAAACAAATATTTTAAAGTTCCACACAAGCCGTATTGATTGCAACCAACGTATTATATTTTCTCATTATAGATCATAATTCAATTTCAATATTTAACTTTTTTGTATCCGCAATGCTTTTGCCTTTTGTATACAAATTATCATCATAATGTATATAACAAGTAGGTGTGTTATAAAACGATATATGAAAATATAAAAAACTTTCGAAACGTGCCAACTATTTTTACTTATATTTTATTCCACGAAACTATAAAAACTCCTTAGAAGAAGGCTTAGGGAATATTGTAATCTTTTTATTTAATTTTAATAATATAAAAATTACTGGCAATAATGTCTGTTTTCGAATAAGAACAATAATTTGTAAAATGTAAGTCCTAAGATTGTCAGGTTAGATGGTCGTAGTTAACAAGTTGGGGAAAAAACAATAAAAGATGTATTCTAGAAGCAAATCATAAAATAATGATCCATATTTATGTAATGAGTGTTTACACTATCCACCTGGTGGGTCAATGCACTAAAGGTGTGCACGCGAGGTATTTATGTTCTCTCGGTCAAGGGATTTGTATTGAATGTCGGCCGTATTATGTATTTATAGTATTTACAAATGACATACATAGTATTTTTATATATAGCGATCATACTGACTCAAGTAGCGAAGTAGGTAAATAAGTAAACACTTTTTCGGTAGCAGCATGTAGCACATATGCGTGTGTTTACACAAATCTTTCAATTATTATGTATGTAATCTTTAGGAATCATTTAGTATAATTATTTTCCAAATAATTATTATATATTTTGCGGGTATGTAATTTTGATTTCAGTAAAAAAAAAGTTTTCTTTATCTGATGTTACGTTATTTACGTACGTTATATATATAATTGTAATAAATTGACCTAATCTATTAGCCTAATTAACGTCACATTTTTGTTTAACTGAATTCTATTTAGATTTAAAATTAAAAATGAAATCGTGGTCTGTTATTATAGGTCATGCGTCAATTCAGGTTGAGACATTTATCTAGAAAACTGGTGACCGAGTTTTCTTGCGGTTAGAGCGTTAGTGATATATTTTTTTAAATAAAGAATGTCCAAGAATTAAATTCTTTGAAAATTAATTAGCACTCTTTCAAGTGACAAGGTGAATAAATACACCAATAAAATTTAAACTGAATTTACGTAACATCAGATAAAGAAAAATTTTGTTTTTACTGAATTAAAAATGTTCGTTATAGTGTTACTAAATTTGATTAAATTATAAAAGATCGGTCTCTGATATAACGTCAAACTTATTACACGTACTTTGATGACCTAAGGTTGGAAAAAAATTAAAAAGAGAATTGAACTTACATGCATTTATAAATTTATCACTTGAACCACCGATATACAGCACAGATTTTTTTTTAATATTACCAGGTTATTAAAAAAAAAATAATATTTCTTTCGACCAACTAAATTTCATGAAATACTTTTGACAAAATCTTAACCAACTGATATTAAAAAAAAGGTCTTTTGATAACCTAGGTAGCCTAGGTTACAATAACGCGGACCGTTCTACACCAGCGAATGCGAGATAATCGCGACCTATTGTTTCGATCTTAACAATTGATTTGCTAATCATTGAGAGTTCTTGTGAATTGGTTACGTTATTATACATAGATTGAGAGTTAAGTAATAACATTTTTATTAAATCTATTTCTATACTAAAATATTTTAATAATCTAAAAAAAACTAACATTTATGAAATGTTTCGTTGGTAAATTCATAAAACCCTCGCACTTTTTCAAACATTCTTCTTTCTACACTCCCAAATTGTTGATGACAAGAAATATTTGAAAGGACTTTACGAGATTTTTAATATTAGGTACACTTTTATTAGAGTTAATACGCCTTCTAGCAATATAAACAGAAACACTACGTCAACTTTGCGTATAATATTTTCACAGGCGTTTTATTTTTTTGATTTAATGATAATTCTCAACGTTATAAAAGGTGTTCAATTGTTTTAAACCACTATTAATAATCTATCATTAAAAAGAAGAAAGATATTTTTGTTTGCAAATTAAAAAAAAAGTCTTCAGACGAACAAATGGAATCAACAATATAAAAGTTTCTCCAAGTTTATATCCAATTTAGTATCTTGTGCCTTGACATATTGATAGATTTGTAACTACCATTTAACTTTTTAATGCTACATGGGATCTCTTACCTGTCCTGTCTAACATTGATTTATTACATTAGATATCGAGCATCGCAAAAAGAGCGGGAACATATTTCTTCTAAATATATAAAGACAGATACTTCTTGCTTGTACGTGTTTCGTGTAACCGGACTTCGATGCTCATTAGGAGTTCAATTTTATCTTCATATTAAACATAAAACTTGTTTCTGTATCGAAAAAACGTGTGCTCGTCAATAGCGGCCATTCCCATTTGTGTTTATACCCCGAGTTATAATTAGTGGTAAGAAAAACATTTATTATAGTTTTGCTACGGGAATACTATGTGTACAGGTTCTACTATTTTAGTCCACTAACCGACAATTACAGTGGCCTATTTAAAGAATAAAAGAAAAACATAGTTATGGGCCTGTTATGTTTACGAATTTTCTCATGGCGTTTGTTTTTCTTACTTAGCGACCTTTTGTTGTCGGTGTTAGAAATAATATTGTATTACTTTTAGACATAACAATCTTGACTGATTACAAAGTCAAAACTTTTATTGCTTAGTAGTTTTGTTTTAGAAATAATAAACTCATAGTAATAAACTAAAGTATATGTTTAAAAAATATAATTACGTCAAATTTTTAATGTCTTATATTAATGTCAGAAATGTGTAAATTTATTTAACACATCAATAAATAAAAATTATCTATGTCTTACCTTATTTTCCAGTTTTTCAGTTTCGCCCTTATAGTGTGTACGCTCGCCTTCGACTTTGTCCAACTTTGCACGTAAAGTTTCCAGCTCTTCCTACGAAAAAGAAAGACATATTTAAATAAATTAAAAAGTTTTTTTTCATAAACTTCTATTAATTTTGTGAAGGATAAAACGAAACAGTTTTTCGAGGTAATAATGACATAGTAATTTAAGTTTTTTTCTAGTTTTTTTCTTATCGCACTTTCTAACTGATAGTTAACATACTGTGTACACAAAAGGCAATTAAACCAGAAAACATTTTTAAATTGATAAGAAATTTTACTGCTTTGTCGTGCTATTTTAGATCTTTCTAAGACAAGTTACGAGTAAAGAATGTTGTAGAAAAGACAAATCGAAGGACTGTAGTTTTAAACATTATTAATTAGAGTCAAGTGTCAGAATGAATAGTGAGGGGACACAAACGTCGACATTTTAGTAAGGTTAGGGTTGAGTCAATACACTGCCACATTTCCGGATTTTCTTCCTAACAGTTTAAGACAACATTGCTCATTGCCATTACCCAGTGGGGTAGGCAGATGCTACGGACCTCTATTCGACGCGGTCGTGACACCTATCTCACTTCTACATTCATGCATCTAAGTATACACGCACGTCAGTTTCGGTTGCTCTTAATACTGTAGTAGTCCTGATTGTTTTAAGTCTGTGTCTGTGTTCGTTTAAAAAGATCTAGTTGTCCCTTTCCCTCCGACAACATAAGTTACACTTATTATACGTTAAAACATAATCCGTGTTATAAACATCAACGTAAGAGGGCGCTGTTTTCTCTAAGATAATAGAAAACGCGAGGTATAATTATAATAATCTTTACATAAAGACGAATCAATATTTTCCAAAGAAAGCGTCCAAGAGACAAACAGAGATCGTCTTGGCCGATCAAGTATGACGATCGCGTGCATCAATGTCAATACTAAAATGCGTTCTTCGTACGTTTTAAACCTGATATTTACACGTTAAATAAGGTATCTCCAAATTGATGTACGGGGTGTCCGGAAAATACGTGTACAACGGAGTACTGCAAAATCATTGGTCGAAAATATGATTTTATCCAATTAAAAAAAAAGTACAATACATTGGTGTTGGTTAAATTCTTTAATAAACAAATTTGCAACACTAATTATTTCACAAACATTACTGCAAGTTGTACGCAATCGTAAAAGCAGGCAGTTATCTGCATGAAAATCAAATATTACGAAGAATACATCAGGATGTAACGCATCAAAAAACTGCATTATGCACTCGACTGTACGACTCCAGATTGCTTCATAATGAACATTAAAAGACATTATATCGCGTTTACAATTCCATCTACAGGACGATATTAAAAGCTTTTTGTGAACGTCCTTTGGATAATTGATTCAAGGTAATCATTATTTTGTAACTGCATTTCAACAATGTTGAACGGAAATTGTACAATAGTGTACAAAATCGATACTAATCTTGTTAAGCGAAAAGTTTGAACACCCTAATTTAAGTAATTACCAGTCGAATTTGTAATATATTATTAAAAACCGAGGGACACAGCCGCTGGTGAGTCGATTAACAATTTTGGAAGCAAAGAAACATTTAACTCCTTATATTATATGGAACAAACGATTTGATACTTACTTTTTGCTATTTTAAATAATAAATGTATTGGTAAAATTTGTAAATTAATTTTATTCTAATGGAAAATTACCTTAGCCCAATCTTACAAATATTATAATTGCGAATGTTTGAAGGTATCTCCAGAAAAGCTGTACGGATCTCACTGAAATTTGGTTATAGAACATAGTTTGAAAGAACACATAGGCTACTAATTAATTACACGAGGACGAAGTCGTGGGCGACTGCTAGTGATATGTATATAATTAAATGTATATAGCCTTTACATTGCTATAATATATAGGAAAAGCGACTTAAAGCTATGTTCTCTAGCAAAACAAGCACTAACGAGGATACATTATAGAGCTTTTTACAAAGCTTCATATAAAGCCCCGGAAGCTTTATACTGTAATAAAGGGCGTTGTTTTTATAAGATTATGGTAAATTGAATCGAGCGTAATGAGATTTAGATTGAGTTTAGAGATTTCCATCGTGTTATTCCTGATTATTGAAAAAAAATATATAAACGATACATTCCTTACAAGATTGATTAAGATAATTCTAAGGTAATCAGGGAGGTGTAAGAAAAAAAAGAAACACTCGCACTGTACGTCCCTGACCCAACAATATGTTAGGGAGAGCAAGAGAGCAGCATGAATAATCAGAGAGGAGTGTAGACGACTTGTGGATCACTGAAACATCAAGACCCCGACTACCTGGAAAGACTGATACACCGTAGAATAAGAAGAATGTACTAGGACTAAATAATACTAATACTAATGTATACTGCTATCTAGTTTAAGGTAAACATACCCTTAGGTATATAGATTAGTGTTATGGAATGAAACCAACTTTGATACAGAAAAATGCCTAATATTATAAGGATTTTTACGGACTCTTTATTAAATACATGAAAAGTATGAACAAATTACTATGTTTGAATACTTCAGTATAACAATACCAAACAACCAATGTACTTTGAGAAATAGAGCGTAACCAAATGCTCTGTGTCCCAACCGCTATATGGCTGTACTTTGGGAGTGACAGTTTTGGGTCACTTAAATATAACACATCACACACATAAATCATGCGAGAACTACAGATAACATATATTTTGTACTTGTCTTTTTTGTATTAGAAATCTATGGTATTAATAATTATTTTGCAAATACAATATAACTTTAAAATTATATTGTATTTGCAAAATTATCATTCTATGTTTAATATAATTTTGACCTCCACTGTCTGTCCGTGTGGAATTAATGAAAAACTTAATTAGTAGCCTATGTGTTCTTCCAGACTGTGTTCTACATCTATGCCAAATCCAAGTTGCCCCTTTGGAGATGCCTTCAAACAAACATCGATCCTTCCATTCATCACATTTATAATATTAGTAAGTTAGTAAGATTAACTATAAGATTGATTCTTCTTAAAGTATTAAGTTCTCGAAATATAGCAATCATTTAAACTCTGGCACAGTTTTTATTACACGTAAAACTTGTGTTACAAGTTACATCTTTCTTTATCATCAATTAATCTGATTGAACAGGTGCATATTGACTTAACAGAAGAGGCCCGTTACCATCCATATGTATCGGAGCGCATTAAAAGCCCATCAGTTTTTATTCATCAATACAGTTACTGGTACAATTAACTTACTAATGCAATCCAAGCGTAATGCAATAAGTGAACAAGTATCAATTAATTTTGATAAATCAATTACAAATTGATTTAAAAGTACCTAAAGTTTGTGGCATAATGGGATAAAACTATCCAAAATTTTAAAACGTTTTCAGTAAGACCAAATATTATTTTACAATTTAATATTATTAAAAAAATAATGCTACTTTAGTACTGTCAATTAAATTCTTACTAATTCTCGCTAATATTACAAATGCGAATGTTTGAATACATGGAAGGATGGATGTTTGTTAGAAGGTATCTCCGGAACGCCTTAACGGATATTAATAAAATTTGTCACAGATGTAGAATATAATCTGGAAGAACACATAGGCTACTAACGGAGTCTAGGGGGACATCTAGTATATAAATCATCATCATCAACCTGCCCTTATCCCTATCGAGGGTCGGCACAGTATGTACTACTCCTCCATACATCTCTATCAGCCGTCATATCCGAATCTACCCTCTTCCTACGCGTATCCTCTTTCACACAGTCATTCCATACTTTTTTTGGTCTTCCTCTACGCTTGTAGCCATCCACATTCAATGCTTATATCATCATCGTCCCTCCGCATAACATGTCCAAACTGCGCTAATCTTTTACTCCTCCTATTTATCGATCACTGGCGCTACTTTCAAACTTCCTCTAATATACACATTTTTAACTTTATCCTTTCTTGTCACACCACAAATCCATCGTAGCATACGCATTTCAGCTACATGCAATCTTCTTTCATCCGAAACCTTGGTGGCCCAACATTCAGATCCGTAAAATACGACAGGTCTTACGATGGACTTGTATATAAATAAATAGCTATATTCATGGTAAGTGTCTAATATTATAATATGGGCACCGTGATGGATATAAATCGTTAGACGACCGCTCGCAACGATTTATGTCCAGCATGTGAGGAGACTTCGCCTTGTAACGGAGGGGTGCTCTCGCCGGGGGCAGGGGGATGCTCTGAGCGAATGTACTGCGCGCGCAAGCTTTCCGAATTGGCATATTACGCGACTAAATAAAATATACCATCGTGTCTCGGCTTACCAAAATAGATAATTCATTTGCTATAAAATGGTTAATCCTTTTGTGGATATGTTTTAAGTTCGTAATGTCCGGTCTATTGACATATGTAACAGTCTTTGCTCTCAGTCAATAGTAATTCATGGTAAGTGTATAAGATGATATGAGGTAATACAGGACATAAATCGGTAGCCGACCTCTCGCATCGATTTATGTCCTACGACTGAATATAATTATATTAAGTTTTCTATAAATTACTCGGGGAATTGCGGGCAATAACTAGTGAATAGATAAATCTAAATTAATTTGATTTACTTAACATCAAATAAATTCCCACCAGTTGTCAAATAAGAACTAACAATAAAAAATGTCAAAGATTACGAAGCGTAACGCTGCAGCGAGATTAACATCATACAAAAAGGTTGTAATTTATAAAAAGTAAAGTTGGGCAAGTTGACAGGTGCACCTTCACAATGACAGGTTTGGGCGGATTGGGAGGACAAAAAATCGACGCATCGAATTCGATGATTCAGTAACGCGGTACTGCTGAGGGTTTATCACGAATATTTACGATATACCTTTGCATTACGTTGTAAATAAAATGAGTTAAAATTTGTATGACATTTGTCGTTACATATTCGTCGACATATTCGTCGTACAATTTTGCCACAAAACTGGCACTTTATACATAAAAGAATAACTATTTGAATTTGAATTTAAATTTGGAATTCACTGTTTGAAAAATACACTTAAGAAACACATGTAAATGACACAAAAGCATTTAACCTATTTCATTTTCATACACACATCTAAGGATACATTTTCCATAACCTACTCAGGTTATAAGTAATTGTGTGCAGTGTATTACTAGTACTTACTTGACTTCGCTTCATTCGTGAACACTTAAACAAAACCACCATAAAACAACACCATCTTTTTTTTAAATTATATTATTTAATATTAAGACGAGTGATGTTAACAACACTGCTTCTCAAACTAAATAATATTTTCATTATAAATAATACGATATACCACACTTACAATAATACCAACCAATAAAACCATTTCCTTTATTTACAATTACCCTCAACTATTATTTTATTATGTACAATCAATAGACCAAGATGTATAAATATAACTGTTATTAATTGATTCAATGGAAGTTTATTTTTCCGCTTTTATAAAACAAGAAACCAAACAAAATTGTCTAGTTTAGATATTCTACTTTCTACGATTAAATTCATAAACATAATAATTTAATTTATATTTTGATTTGATTAATAATAAATTGAGTATCTTCATGTTTTTACTTATAAAGTCGTTGCAAACGCTGTGAACACTGTAGGTCTTATATATAAAATTCTCGTGTCACAAAGTCAGTTACTATCCTCCTCTGGAACTGCTTGACTGATTTTTATGAAATTTTATATGCATATTTAGGTCCAAGAATAGGCTACAATCTATATTAAATTACGCGCGGACAGAGTCGCGAGTAACAGCTAGTATTTACTATAACCTTTCACTCGCTGTTACATTTGGAAAGTTATTACTACAGAGGAATGCGGATAGTTATTGTTATCTCTAGTTATAACTACTCTGTGCAGCAGGTAGCTGGAATACTACTGAACATACAATGTCTGTTATTACATACACTATGTGTACTTTATTATACTATGCGGCAACAGTAATAATGTTGGATTTGTATGAATAGATTAATTGATCTATACATGTCTATGAATGCTTATGTTTATGACTGACAGTAAGTTTTTTTTTCTTTTGTGTGTGTCTAAAGTTTAGGAACTCGTTATCGAAATTTTACAAGTTGCCTGTTTTATATTTGGGTCCGGATAACAATAACTCTTGTTTATCCTTTACAACCCTACTGTTATTTTTTAGGTTTTCAACGCACATGTTACTTTAACTATATTGATATTTATTTATCTCTTTTTTATTTCAAAATTATATTCTGCAATTATATCATATATATGATAAAATCTGAGCGTAGCATTTCCTATATCATTATGACGTCCATATCGGGAGCATCTGTCGGGGCATTGAACTGTTTCTCTTCACGAGCAAAGACCGGGATTCATACCGATGGGCGTTGCACACAATACTTATCGTGGTTAAGATAACCTTAAAATTATAGGTTAGCTTTTTACACAATGTATGTGCGTTTTTTCACTATCTTTTGACTAGTGACAATCGTGTAATCATTGTGGAAATAGAATTAAATGCATGTTCTTGAGTTTAAAATTGTGTATAAAACGAGATGCAAAAAAAACTTATGTAGTTGTTTTGAAGACCGATCAAACACCAAATAACTTTCATGACTCTGATTGAATCGAGGTATATTGAGGTATGTAATTACCATGAGATTCAGCTAAACCAACCGTATGCCATTTCACCCATGTCTGCATGGATGGGGCCTGTTTGGTCAACTGCGGCTTAGTGTGAACAAAGCTGTGCTCTTCTGCAGAATCTCTTTATACCTCGCCAAAGGCACCTAAAATTGTGCAAAATTGTACCTGCGCTTGCTTGAGCCTGTGCTCCGTCCTATGCACGGCGAGGAGTGGTGTGACTCGCACCAGCAGCCGCCACCACGGCCAGTCGCGCACCGCCAGGAACGCGCGCACGTTGCGCTGCACGCATCTGATACAGACAAGTATATACCATAAAATATAATATAACCACTTAAATTATTTTATGGACAAACTATTGTTCATCTCGACAAAGACGACAAGTAAACTAATTTGATATACAGGTTGTCCCAAAAGCAATGCAATTTTGTAACCGATGACCTACACATATTGCTATATTAAAAAAAAAAGCTATAATGTTATCATCAATAACCCTTTATCAATATGAAATAAAAAAAACAATACAACTAACAAAGATTTTAAAGAAAATTAAAATTGCCCCAGAAGGTGTAAAATTTTTAAGTTTTTAAAAAATGCCATTTATTTTTTTAATACCCAGACGGGAATTTTTGTTTTATTTTTCTGGTGACCCTTGTGACCACCCCTATCATCCCTCTTCCTATGTACGTAATATATAATTTATAACGTAGTATATAATTTTGGGACACCCTGTATAGTAGGGAAGAATGATAATAATAAGTCGATATTTTTTTATAATCTTTTTATTTCACGCGTAAAAAATAAAATATGTAAATTTAGTGATACCAAAACTACGTGAAACAACAGGTGTAAATAGACTGACGATGCAACGTGTTTTATCAATACCATAACGATCCACTGAATCACCTGTACGAGTGGTCAGGCACGTATTAAATACTTCTTAGTTTATTTCATTGTATATTTATTAAACTATATCAACTCGATCAACGTCGATCTGAATAGTACAATATTTCAGAGAGTAACAAGATTAATTTATTTATAATAACTAAGCTGTGTTTAGAAGTATTCTGCAAAACTGTAGAAAAAAATCGTTATGCCCGTCAAAGACATAAAGAAGGATGCTATATGGAAGAATGTTTCAGCAGTTGTTATTAAAATCGAGCATCTCTTGTAAAGTTTGTAGGATTATGTGGCACTTTACTTAAAAACTTAGTATCACTCTGTTTGCTCACCGTGCTGCGGTGTGCTGTGTCCGTAGCCGCTGCGCCCGGCGGCGTGCCAGCAGTCCGCGGGCACGCGCTTGCAAGCGTACAAGCACTCGAGCGAGCGCGGCGTCGCGGCGCGCGTCCAAACCGCCCACCACGCCGCCGCGGAACATAATCTATAACAATACAAAAAGATACATCAGATTTAATGCCATGAAAAGAAAAAAGTTACTAATATCCGAAAACATTGTTATCGCCCAAAAATGTCACATAGAAAGAATTCATTCAAAAAGGGTAAGCTGTAAATATGACAAAAACAACTAACTGTTGTAACTTAAAATTAAAAATATTAAAATCGTTTGAACAGTTTGAGATAAATAAACAAATCTTAAAGTTAATCTTATTTAGGTGTATAAAAACTTCTTAACTCTTTTTACATCTTTGAAAATGTTACAATTAAGCAGTAAATATATAAAAAACATTACAAAATGTAAAGGAAAACAAACAGTAACAAGTGATGCCGGCTGGCCTAGTTTGGTGTCGGCGCGTGGCTACTGCAAGCATTGTCAAGTCTCGCTTATAGATCTGGCCCAGTTAGACGCGGTAATGGCCACCTGACCACTTATTCACAATTAGATGATTTGTTTGAACCAGCTATACACCTAATGTGAAGTGTAGTTATTCAATGTTTATAAGCATATGTAATAAAGGTATTTTACATACAAATGTACTTATCTGATTAGATTTGTAGAAACAACGGTTATATTCTTACTAATATTTTAAATTCGAAAGTAACTCTGACTGTCTGTCTGTCTGTCCTTCTTTCACGCAAAAACTACTGAACCGATTTAGATGAAATTTGGTAAACAGATAGTTTACAGGTTGGGAAAGAACATAGGCTACTTTTCAAAGACCGTATTTCACGCAGATGATGTCGCGGGCACATTTAGTCCACTATATTTCAAACTAAAGAGTTTTGAATAAATCGATATTATTCGTTTTTAATATTTTTTTTCTTATAATATAAATCCTGTTATAATAAATTATTGATTAAATTGGGTTAAATTAAAAAATAAATTTACTCAATTTCGTGAAACTTTTAAATTATTAATATGTGTAGTTGATACCGCGTTCGTTGTAACAACTATCATCGTTTGTATAAACAGAGCGGACAGAGTTGCACTTTCTATTTTCTTTTTTACCATATTTATGTCGTTTAACGCATTCATGTAAAATAGATAAATATAGTGGTTAGGTAACTGTTGTAACCATACAAGTTTACTGCTATCTTCGAAAGTTAAAGAGAGAAAAACTATTATTATCTCCCCATAATTCATATTCAGATCATTCTTAGAATTAGAGCTGACTACTCGACTTGATCGTAATAAATTACCGATAAGATAATTGAACTTGTACGACCTCCATGATGTACTGTAGGGTTGTCAAATAAAAAACATTTTATGTTTTAATAAGCTTCGACTTTTTGAACTTATAGGATTAGACAGAGATAAATATTACCAGGCTTATCGAGGATATTATTACATCCCAAATGAAAGAAGGATGAACCCTATTGTATCACCAAGATGTGATTTAATCTTAACAGGTAGTCTAGTTTTACTCTCTTTCTAAGACTATTAACACAAAATCCTCATTTTGTGAAAATAAAATAATACACTAAAAAAAGTTTGTGACAACCCTAAGTAGTGCATCTGTATAACAGAAAACTGCATCTGCAGTTAGATGCGGTCGTTACAAGTAGAGCGAGTGCTCGGCAGCGGAGGCTGTTTGCTGAGGCACGTCCGCCGTTTGTTTTGTTAGACGTTGTCTACTTGTCCTCTACTTGCACAACATCCCATTTAGGTTAACAATACTACATTATTAACTGCATTTATTTTATACTTGACTGTATAAATGTTTGCAGATATGTTGCCGGCTCTTAAATTAGTGGGAGTCGTTGCGCAGGCCACAATTTTATAGGTATTGGGGCGAAGCGGGATGCGGGGACACTGCCGATGGTTTTGGACTGTCGAGTTATTTGAAAAGAGTTATACTAAGCTGAAAACGCGTTTTGTTTTTAGGTATAAAATCTTTACGTCGTCTTTCTATCCCTGATAAAGTGTGTGTAATATTTTGTGATTACGATTGACTAGTCAAAACGGAAAAGCTGAAGAAATTATTTACATAACTTTTTATAAAAATCGTGGCTTTATCGGAAAAAATATAAACAAATGAACGTAATTATAGTTAGCAAAAAGCAGAAATGAGTTTTACAACCAAAAGTATGTTACGCTATTAGTCTTATTTATATTCTGTTATAGTAAATAAATATAAGTTGACATCTATATTTATAACATACTTAGAAAAGTAATAACTGTGGTAGATATTGATGAAGAAGTGATAATTATGGATTCAAAAGAAATATTTGTCAACATGTATATTATTAAATCAATGAATCATACGAGTAATAACTGGTCTTGGGAAGATGTATGTTGTGTCATATGATAACAAATTGGCTTGTCTTGTTGTGTAAATATAAACTTTAGATGATAATGTAAATGTCACTAGACATTACAGTGTAATTAATTGTTTGATATAATCGTAATAAATATATTTTTAACCCATTTATTTTGCATCATAAACTCCGGTAATGACTCGACTAGAGCGATTAAAGATATTTTTCAATATATTTTATCATAAAATGATATTTAAAAGTGGAATGTAAAAAACGTAGCCGAGCTGATTTAGGCGCGAGCGGCTATAATTTCGTGCAGATTCAACCTACAATTAGAAGACGCAACTCTATACTAATGGTTGCCGCGTGCTCTACCCAGTAACTAGAAGAGCAAAAATCATTTTTGTTTACAAAAAAAATCTTAGCAATTTACATTATATTACATTAGCAAAAAAAAAAAAAAATAGAGTTATTAGCGTTTTCGTTAATATCTAGATTCTAGAATATAATTCTTCAATATCTATAAGTAAAGTTATGTAAGTATTGTCCACTCAATGAGGAAGTTCATTATCTTTATAGAGAGAAACTTTAGTTGTTACGAGTACTTTATTCAATAATCTAATGACAACATATCATCATAATTTCATACACAACAAATACAAATTACATGTTAAATTAGGTCATTGATTTCTCCGCAATAAGAAAAAATATCCAATTTTTATAATTTTAAATCAAATAGATTCATTAAATATTGAACAAATCTTGTTAACCGTTGGTTTGTCAGACCAAAATCTCCGTATAAAACATATCGTCATCCCTGTCATTATCTTTGACAAAACAGAGATAAAAATATATTTTAAACAGGGGTTTTAGTCTCAGCAACCCACAATGAGAAATCTGTCTTGTTCTTAAAATCTATAAACTCTTTAACTAAAACAATTCCTTACATATCACTACTGAGATAACGGTCAATTTGCATTGTATTATAAAAACCTTGACAGGTAATCTTAACCACCATCATATTTAACATCGGGTGTACTTTTAATGAATGTATAAACCAAGATTACTGGTGTCATGTCCAGTAGAGATATTCATGATGTTAACGATGTATATGATACGATATGATATGACGTGATGTGATAATATCAACACGGTATCAACTTCCTCAACACAATGCTCATTAACTCGACACTCGGAAGCTCAACTTCACACAATAACAATCCTTCGATGTTTAAATTGTATGGGATCCGTTATATACAAACAAATGACTTGAGTTGAAGGTAATTAAAATGTGTCGTTTTAAAAGCCGGTTTGATGATAACGCGTCTGTGATATGATGGTAATTTGCATTGAAATGACTGCGAATATATTATTAAAGAATTAAATTTAATTGTTTTTATATTAATTAGAAATATCAAGTATATAAATATTTTTACCTTTTATAATATAAATAGTTCAATATGTTTTTTTATTAATTCAGGCCGAATGAGTAATGAACTGACGAGTAGTTGCATACCAATTATTTAATGCAAAATCTCATTTGAGAATAGACATTTAAGAAATAATAAAGCAAAAAGGTCTCTGTTACTAACAATGAACACAAAAAAAATGTTGTGTATAGGTACTTTATCATAGAAATTATCGTAGATTTTCGCCATCCGTTTCAATCTCTACAAACAAAGATATTTTTGTAGATGCATTTTGGCAATGAAAACTAACATTTACATCTCGTACCAACAGGTATTATTGTTGCGCGTGATATACGATTGGAAAAAAGTGTCCGCGTACAAATACAAACTTGTCGAACGTGGAGATATATTATACAGTTAAGTATACATTACTACGGTTTCTTAGAACGAACCAAAACGGGAATTACTTAACGGCTTTATGGCGATCATAATATGATACAAGTTTAAAAATAAGATTTCTAACTTTACTTTTAGTGTTTAATTGTATTCTTCTAATCTTTATATCTAGGTTTACTGTGAATTTAACTTTAACATAAACACTCAAACATTAATATCATTTTTATTACAATTTGTGTTGCTATAGACGCACTTCAAATTAAAAATTCCAACAAAAACATTATTATATGTTCTTGTATAAAAACAATGGATTCATGAGATCGAATTTTCCATTGTTAGTAAAAACAAAGTCAAAACTAAATGATAAATAACATCCGGTTATCTCATTATTTAGTAAAAACTACAAGGACGGTTAAATATAATATAATCCTTCCCGCTTAGTGTAATTTTTCGTCCTGCTCGGTTTTGAAAGGCTATAAAATCCAAAAAAAAATTTAAATCACATAAGCAGCTCTGTAGATTTGCGCGTATAAACAATTTCTTCAGTTCTATTCATCATCATCATCATCAGCTCACTATACGTCCCCATCGAGGAGCTTGGAGCCTACCCTATTATAACTTAAGAGTGATTAGGCCATAGTCAACCACGCTGGCCACGTGCGGGTTGGTTAATTTCACACATATCTTTGAATTTCTTCTCAGACATGTGCAGGTTGCATCACGATGTTTTCCTTCACAGTAAGAACTATTCTGTTCTATTGGGCATTTCTAATTTCTACAACGGATGTCAGTTTCATGAATATGTATATATTTACATGTGACCTAAAATATCCCGCGTCATTAATAAAGCTTTATAATTCTATCTAAAGGTGGTGGTTAACCGCAATTAGTAATAAGTCAGGCCGTAAGTATAGGTCATTCTAATATGAAATTGCATCGAGACCGCAAATCGCCACTTTCATAGAAAGCTATGTAATACTTTGATACACCTTACAATACTTCGAGTGTGGGTCAATACAAGTCATTACATGGCAACACACCTGCGGCAATTACCTACCGGGGTTACCATAAACACATCTCAACAAGAATCGAGATTACCAAATGTTGATACCTCGTAATTTTTTATCGCAAGTATTTAAAGAGAGAAATAATTATTATGCTTCGTTTAATCTGCTTAGTCTTGTTTGAATTTAAATTTACTTTTAAAAGATTCCACAAGTCAGGGTTGTCACTCTCGCGTCTGATTCATTTAAGAACTTAAGTATTTTTTTGAGTAAAAGAAAATTTTTGTTGAAGCGAAAAATTTTCGTCGTAACATCTAATAAAGTATGAAATAAGTATAAAAACCCAAAAACTCCAATGATATGAATAACTTGTAATTTCTTGATAGTAATAATAATACAAAATTTCGCCAGCCCTACAATTCCATGTAGCATTCGCGTTTAGCAAATTACTATAAACAATTTATCAAGAAGCTTGTTCAAGTCCATATATTGTTAGCTTTTTAAGGTATACGATATATTTTCAACATTTTATTACTTTCAGTTGTCTTATTGTGTTGAGTTTAAATAAAAAGTATACAATTCTTGCCATACAGAATGTGCAAGTTGTAAAATAGTATAAAAAAATATTGTATTTATAACTAAAGAAATAAATGATGACTATTGAGGATACCATTATAAACCAATCTTACTAATATTATAAACGCGAATATTTATATGGATCTATGTTTGTTTGAAGGCATCTTCAGAACGGCTGTACGAATCTTGCTAAAATTTGGCATAAACGAAAAAAACAGTCTGAAAGAACACATAGACTACTAATAAAGTTAATTCCGCGCGGACGAAGTCGCTGACGACAGCTAGTACTAGTTATAAATTAAGCTGCAAAAGGTAATACGACGGCAATTAAATATCACAATGAGCAATGTTTCGAGTGATGCCTGATGGATATTCTCTTTAATAATAGCTTTGCAAAAGAAAAAAAGTGAAACGACTACAAGTATCATATTCCTCGGTGAAACAACATTCACTTTCGTATTGCGTAATACATAAGGAACTTTTTTTTAATTTTGACTGTTAAGAACGCATTCCATTAAGACATCACCGCAAAGAAAATATGATATTATTTTTTTTTGTAGACTCTACCTAATAAAATCATTTGTTATTCATACTGCGAGAATTTGATATCATAAATGATTGCGATAAATCTAAAAATATTATGAAAATTAAAATGTTAACTAGTTAACTGTCAGACTATCAAATATGTGAATGAACTAGCGGTTGCCCTCGACTCCGTCCGCGCGGAATTAATAAAGCCTATGTGTCTTCCAGACTGTGTTCTATGTGTATACCAAATTTCATTGAGAGCCGTTTTGGAAGTACCTTCAATCAAACATCCATCCATTCACCTAAACATTTGCATGTACAATATTAATAAGAAGTACAATTTTTAAAAGCGACAACAAAGTCTAATGTTTCATCTTCTGTACTTATTCATTATTTGCTTCTTTATGTTGTAACTGAGCAACGCATAACATCCGTTATATTCCAAAGAAAGGATAGCTTTCATCGGCACGCGTCGGGGAAAGCTGGTACGTGATGGGCATCGTAGCCCCAGGAGCCCAGCATTGCTCACGAAATCGAATACGTGACCGGACAAATCGATACCACGATGACAAGTGTACGGCGATCGAATTAAACGAAATATCTGTTACTGACCTCAGAGAATTGCTCAATCGAGAAAGGACGCGAATGAACGCACGTGCTTAGTTGTAAACAACTGTGGAATGTAATGAAAGTTACCAATCTGTTGTTTATGGACAAAATCAAGAACATCAATCGAGTTTGTAAGACGGCTAAAGAAAAGATTTTTGGCAATGTTGAAAAAACCAAAACGAGACTTCTTCGTAAGATCTATCCAAAATTAAAGAATTAATCATATTTTTTTTTAATTATCATCAGATCACAAACTGACAAAGTAGAAAGTTCAGTTAATGCTATAGCAAAATGATGAATTTTTACTTTCATGAATTTTTATTGGCAGTTAAACTTGAATGCATTATGTTACGGGCGTAACATATGGTCTGTTCAAGTAATAACACGGTTTTTATAATCAACACAAACATACACATATATTTTTTGACTATGAGTACGGATGTCTTAAATTTACATTACACTAGCTATCGCCCGCGGCTCCGTCCGCGCGGAATTAAAAACTTTTTTAGTAGTCTATGTGTTCTTCCAGACTATGTTCTACATCTATGCCCAATTTCATCGAGATCCGTTCGTTCGTTCTGGTGATACCTTAAAACAAACATGCATCGGTCCATTGATCCATCTCAACATTCGCGTTTACAATATTATTCAGAAGTAAGATAATAATTTTAGCAATGTAATGGATCGTTGTGTCATAAACGTCGTAATTAAGAACAACTATTTAAAAATTAACACTTACTGTGAAAATAGAAATTTCCGAAATTCCATTTAGCTTTCAAATATTACACAATACATTGGATCGTCTTAAGTAAATTGTTAAGAGCACATCCGTTAACGAGGTAATCTTTTATGTCACATCAACTGTTGACTTATGTTGTAAGAATTCGGTGAAAGTGCGGAAGTATAATAATCCCTGAAGTGACCCGTGAAGTGCACTTGTCTCGGACCACGAAATGATTAATCACGATTTTAGTACCGTAACAAGATCCAAGTGTCGAGATAAAGTTGCACTTTAATTGACGCCTTGAGCGGTTAATTTCTAAAACAAATTGGCTTCGATGAACTTATAGTAACGCAGAGTAACTAGTAATAATATCGTACGACCGAAATTAAATGAAATTAAGCGAAAATAATAAACCAACAATTATCATATAGAGTTGTTAAGTCACTAGAACAAGGGGGGTCTTAAATATTCGCGTTATTACTCCAACCGTTGGTTTCTGAGACGAAAATCTCTGTATAAAACATAGCATCATCTCTGTCTCTATCTCTAACAAAACAGATATAACAATATGTTTAGACGGGGATTTTTGTCTCAGAAACCCACGATAAATGTGGTAGTCTGGTAGTAATAGTTATATTTTTCATTGGATTTAAGATTATGTCAACTACAAAAAATTTAAAAAGTAGAATAAAAATATTGTCTTGATTCATTAACGTTCATAAAAAATGCTCAATCATGATATTCAAATACCAAATCGCTTATGCATGTAACAGATGTGAATAACAAACGTAAAATACAAAGTGGAACTTAAAAGCGCATTCTTTACAATACTTTAGTTATGTAATTTACGTATGTGGTAATAAATACTTATATTGAAAAATGTTGATTTGTTACATAAGATTCATTTCTCACGATTAATTTGAAATTTCTTATTTATAACATTAATTGTTTGCATGGTTAACTCACCTGAAAAGAAAGTTAAGTCAAGAAAAAAGACCGAAAATGATGTACCAAATTATTTCGATCATAAAAGTAAGAATTACATCATCACAAAGAACATTTAAAGCTGTAACATGTTACCGTTTAAAAGTCAGTAAGAGATAACTTATTCCTCGTACATCTAATAATGAATTCATAACCTGTAACTAAGAGTAAGGGCTCGTTAAAATTCAATATAACAAACCATTCATATTTAGATATGGTATTGTTTACTCATGTATGTGCATGCTAATGTACACTTGCATATCTATTTTCTGTTAGAACTTGCTTGCATAATATTGGGAGTACGAATAATCAACAAAACTATATGGGGTTGACGACCTGTTATGAATTGCTACTTTACAGAGTAAAGGCAAAAGATGCTCTGCAAGCTTTGTAGGTTTAGAGTTCGCTAACATCTTGACATATTATGATTTAACATAATTACTTCATAACAGCCGCAAAAGGAATTATTGAGAAAAATTATTTAGTAAAACTGGTAGAATTATGAGGTGTACTTTCTATGTTATCTGATATAAACAACTACAACGTAATAAATATACATGATTTAACTGGCAAATTAGCTACGCGAGCGCAGGTAGATTGCACCTGCAATATCGATACGTTAACAGTGTCGCGTACCTGCTCGTCCACTTTCGGAGCGTCGGCTGGTGTACCGCTAGCGACCTCGTTGGTGCGCCCGCCGCCACGCCGAGCCGGCCGCACGGGACACACGTTCTTCGCATGCTCGGGTACATCTATCCCGAATTGCTTGGGTCCGTCGAAAATCTTACAATCCACTTCGTCTACGCTCCCGTTTAAATCGTGTATATTATCGAATACGGTGTCGTTATCGTTCCCTGCGTCGTTAGAAACGTGACCCGAGTCATCGCTACAGTCGGAGTGCGTGTCCGATATCTTCTCCATAGCGTGCTTATGCAAATCGATCTTTTCGATTTGCGAGCATGTTTTTGTGTCGTCTCTGGGCTCTATGTATTTGACTTGTCGACCGACGAGTGTGCTCAGATGGTTATGAAACGTTGTGTTTGCTACGCACTCCTCTTTATGTATTGCTGGAATTACTTTACAGCTCAAAAACTGTGCGGCGTCCGCCTTTGATTCCATGGCAGTCTTGTACTCCAATTTTTTTACAATGTACTTGACAGGTGACAGCGTTTCAATCGCCTCCGGTTCGTTTTCATTTCGTTTCGTCTCTGGCAGTACGACGACGAGATCTCTTTTGTTGTTTATTTTTTTCTGTTGGAACTTCGCCCGCATAGCGTTGATTTCATCCGAGTAATCCCTTATCGATGACTTTGGAGATGACGATAATTTTTTGTCAACTATTTCTTTCTTGGTTTTGTCACACTGTCGTTTTGAATCGGTTTTCAAATTAAGCTGAGATTTTTGTTTTATTTGCTTTGGTTCGAATTTCTCTAAGCTTTTTCTTGCTGCAGTCGCCTTATTTTTCTGAGCACACTCTCTGGCCTGGTCTACATTATTTAGATCAACCGGAGTGGGAGAAAACAGCGCTCTGGTGCTACTGAATTTGTTTTGTGACATTTGACTCCTTATCACCGGGATCTTACTCGGAGAACCCGCGATAGAAGTAGTAGATTTAGTTCTTTCCAATTTAGTTGAAATCATTGCTTCATTTCCAATCTCCCATACACTTTTAGCTTTTTGCATTTGTGATTTTGGCATATCCTTGGAATCTATGCTTGGTTTAGTTTTATCAGGTAATATTTTAGACCGTATTTTCTTTGGATCATTTAATTTTTTTGGCGATTGTTTGGTCTTAGTCACGACCGGGACTGGCGTTGAAGGTGGATTTGACAAGGTTTTTTTAAGAATTCTGGTTTTAACATCCAGTTTCTTTAAGTCTTCTGTTTTAATACAGTTAGCACGGGAGGTGGGTTTAGACGAAATCTTGTACGTCGCATATTTGTCAGAGTTAATTTTATCATTTTGCATGGATGACAAAGGCAATATTGGTGACGATAATTCCTTACCTTTCATGTCGTCTAGATTCCACAGACTTGTTGTTTTATCAATTGATTTGTTCCTTGACACTTTTTTCCGTAATTTAGTGTCACTTTCTGGATCAGATTTAGACTTTTTCAAAATACAACGCGACTCGATAATACTACAAGTCTTAGATTTTTGTAACTTAGGCACAATGAAAGCACTGTTACTGTTAATATCACTAAGAGATGTACTTGAAGAAAATTCAGACAATATTTTATCGAAAGATTCCAAAGCCTTGTTCAGTTTTGATTCAGCTCTACGATCGCTTTCTATTTTATCTTTTTGCTGTATATTCACAACCGTAATATTTTCGTACACAGAAGTATAACCCTTGGATTCTTCCAATAATTTATCTTTTACATCCCTTTTCTTGTCTACATTAACTATGTTAACATTTTCGTACACGCGCTGTCTTTTCGAAACGTCTGATATATCGGCCGAACTATGTACTTTAATGTCAGTAATATTAGAATTGTTTTGCACGTTATCACTATTATTTTTCACTTGGGGTTCACTAACGATGCGTTTTTCGATACAGGCGGCGATCGCGGTCACTTTCCCGCCTTTAAGTTCGTTCGTATTTTGGGGACCAACTGAGAAGGTCCTGTAGAGTTTTTGCATCGCCCTATTCTGCGCGATAGGAGCGGTATGCTTCTCGGTCGGCTTCTGTCCGCCGAATATACTAAATACTTTCACTGCGGGCATTGCCGGCGGCCCGGCGCGGGCTGTCGCGTCGACGGAGCGTGGATGCGCGCGCGCGTCGTGGCGAGCGGCGGCCGTGTGTCGGCGTGCTATCACAAGCGCGCCAATAAGAAAGTCAATGTCACCGCGCGCCTGCTAGACGTGCCTGCGCTGCGCATCTACAATCATTACCCGATGCATACAAACATTGACATAATTCGTCGTGCCAAAGCTAAGTTGCATTACGCAAGTCGTGGAAAGCTACCAAAAAGTTGCTATGTGTGAAAATCATTTCGACCGGTTTGTTAACTCATTAAATTAATGTCGGTGACCGTAATTCGGTTAAGCTACTAAAATCGAAGAATCCAGTTACATGTGTCGTAAATTAGATGAAAAAAAGGTTATGTAAACAACCTGAATGTTACGAGAATTTAATGATGTCATAACCTAATTCATTGGTAATACGGTTATCCTGAATCTAAATCGTATATCTACAAACATCTGTTGCCTAGTTTAAATAGTATTTTAGGTTACAATAAAACTTCGTCAATACAAGACAAAACACTGATTTACGGTTGTTATTAATAAAAATAGAATCATCATGCATTCTTATTGTATTTTCTTTACATAAAATTATCGTTTTAATGTATTGAATAATAATGAAAGTAACAATTAATGTGCCGTCGACAATTTACAATGAAGTAGAATCCACACTAATAAAGCTGTGAGAAATTTTTAAATCGTCCCAACGCTCTGTTAGTTACAGTCCAATTAGTCTTATGCAACAGGTGCTCAGCATAGTTTTGTCTGGTTGGTTGAGCTAATAATTATTTATTAAGGTTTTCATGATAGATCGAACCACAAAAGCGAAAAGATAAAAAGGCCTCGGAAGACCTTTGGTTAGGGTAGTTTCCCTCATTGTTGTCATATACAATAAAAAAAACCTTTTGAAAATCGACTTTCCAATAGACGTCAAAACTTGTATGAAGAAATCCATCTATCTTACTAATATTATAAATGTAAATGTTTGGATCTCCTGAACGGCTCAACAGATCTTAATAAAATTAGGCACATATGAAGAGGCTACTTATTAAGTTTTTTTTTAATTACGCGCGAACGGAGTCGCGGTCGACAGCTAGTAGGTTATATATTTATGGATTTATTTTACCATTTACATTAACTGTTATGAATAAGTTAATGTTATTATTATATATGTTGATAAACATAGTTATTATTGTTATTCGTTATTAGTTACATCAAACATGACAAGATTAAATATATTTTTTTATTATACGGTTTTGTTATCTTCGAATATAAAACAGTGACACACACAATATTAACAATAGGTTTGTCAGTGAAACGTGAGAAAATTAATTATAATATGATTAATGCTATTAACATTAAAATACTTTAAGTATGGCAGCTGGTCGACACGGCCGTTGAAGCGTATCAGGACAAGCACGACCTTCAGTAATGAAGAATACGAAGAAGAAGACTTTAAGTATATTTGTAATTAACATAAATATATGAGTACTAACCAAGCATCAAAATATTAAATGAGATTATTATCTTCGGATTTATGAGTACATTAAAAAACAGCCGCATAAGAAGTCAGGTTGTAACGATCTCTCGACAACTGAGAACTAAAATTGCTAACAATTAACACAGTGACGAGTCTTGAATGCTAATTAGTAGAGTAGCCGAGTCAAATTGTTTAAATGAGAAGTCAACTTGACTCATGAAGTCATTCCCGACGTAGGTCATTTGAGAACAAATTATACTATGAACTTGATCTTAGGTTTGTATTCCGATAGTTTTTACTTATAATTAACAAAGTGCAAATTACAGACAAGGAAACGTGCTTTTAGTGCAAAGGACATCCAGACATTGGAAGAGAATCTTAAATATCTATATCTACTAGCTGTCGTCCGCGACTCCGTTCGCGCAGGAAAAAATAAACATAATTAGTAGCCTATGTGTTCTTCCGGACTATGGTCTACATCTATGCCACATTTCAGCGGGATCAGTTCAGCCGTTCTGGATACCTTCAAACAAACAAACATCCATCCATCCATCAAAACATTCGCACTTATAATATTTATAAGATAATTTTAAATTATAATACTATTAATTCAATCCAATGTATTTTTAATGGCTCTTCCTTTGCGGTAAATTCGGATTCTTCCTGAAGTCAAATATTTCCAAGTGAATTAATTATAATTTTCATGTAAATATTATTTGTGTTTATGCATCTTTTAATGATCGATAAAGTATAAAATTTCTCAAATCGCACGATTTCATTTTAATATTATGGTAATTTAATGATTATCGGTGTATCGCTTTCCTTGATTAATGAGACTATAAAATATGTGAAAATGTAGGAAAAATACTTTGTAGTTAGTTTGATCTATGACATACATTTAGCAAAGAACAAAGTAAATATTACGAAACTATTATACATAGGAAATATTTTGTAGATCTATTTTAAAAATTGCCCGTCTAAAAAAAAAAAAAATTTTTTAATAGGTGCACGAAAAACTTGAAAAAAATGCATCATGAGCAAAAACGTTGATTTAAAAAAATCACGAATTATAGGGCTTAATATCAGTAAAATTATACAGGTTCGATCGATTGACTTCCAGATTTGTTTTTACGTTTTACAAAAATGTTCTATGGGTAAAGTCAAATATTCTTTATAATGTTTAAACATGTGTTTTCTCGGTAAAGAAACGATACTGCACTTTAGATGTTTCTACACATGTCTTGATTCTAGATTGTTTTATAAAATTTCCGCGTTGCATTGTTATCTAACATAATGCGCAATATGTCGCTATGCTGTCGCACTTAAAACTTTCATCAAATTATGTAAATCTTCGTCATTATAGTAATAAAACTTAGTTTTAGTATTATAAAAAGTGAATTGACATATCGATTGACAAAAACCAATAAAAGAAATTTCGTAAAGTAATTAAGTTAAAGCATAATCAATCGATTTCTAAGGTAATCGATTCATCTTTCTCTAGAATTTTATATTGCATAATTTGCATCGATTATAAAAAATCGATTATATTTCTATTTGTTTTTCAATTCATTCTGTTACAGATAATTCGAGATAAAGCTTGAAGAATTACTTACATAACTTTATAAGTTATTATTTTGAGGTTTTGTTCAGAAAATTATTTCCTACTAATTTTAACAACATCGATTATTAGTTTTATTCATTAGTTAATAACATAAAATGTAACATAATGCGGTTAGTGCAAACCAAACAAAGCTTAGGCGGGCCCATGGAAGTAAGCAAAAGCGTTCCCGTGGCGCCCGCCACAATGCGTCAGAGGGCAGTCAGGTTTTAGTGGGTATTCTGGTCACCTTCTGTGGCCGGCGAGTCCCACACTCCCTACGCCATTGCACCGCCCGGCGTAGGCGTGCGTAAATGCATTTCCTGACTATAAAAAAAAAAAAAACCAAACAAAGCTTACTATAAATGCTTCAAAAGTATTGTTTTCCATTTACAAAATAAATTTCTCAAAGTGAGTTTTATCGAGATAACAGAGTGCTAATAGCTATTTTTAAAATAATATACTAACGGCGCTAATGACACCTTTTGATAAATGAATCTCCGATGTCGTATATTTAGATTAACAAACGAGGACAAAAGTTCACCTGATGATCTCTTGCATTAGAAATTCAATTTACTTCTTGAAAATAAGATCCGTTACCATGCGATAAAACAAAATGCTTTAAGATGATAAATCCACACGCGTTTGCTAGTTTCAATGGATTTATTCCTTTTTTTCATGGGACACCAACCGTAGGTTTCTGAAACCAAAATCTACGTTTAAAACATATTGTTATCTCTCTTTACTCATAGATTATAACAGAGATGAAGATATGTTTTTTACAGATATTTTGGTCTCCGAAACCAACGGTAAGTAATGGATGGTAACCCTCCCATCAATAAGAATAAAGTGGTCAACTGACGATTTAATTGTTCGGGGTCGAATCAACTGGACACGTGCGTGGCGAATTCGCAACAACAAATTGAATAACATCGGCGAATTGGTTGATGACGCAAATAGCAATATGTTCGTTCATCAATACGTTCAATTATTAGGCGTGAAGATATTGTGTTAGAAAATTTGAGACAGTACTTGAGAGCGCAGTGTTACAAGTATTTTGTACCGATGTTGCATTTTTTTATATAAGGATGAATTTTAATGTTAGTGAGGTCAATAATCTTACTAATCTTTCTTACCAATGGATGGATGGATAGATAGATGGATGGATATTTGTTTGAAGGTATCTCCAGAACGGCTGCATGGATCTTGCTGAAATTTGGTATAGATGTATAACATAGTCTAAAAGAACACGTATCCTACTATTTGCAAACCTCCATACGGCAAAAATGACGTACTACTCACAAAACATACTGCCGAATCATACTAATAATAATCTTAGTAAGTATAGATTTTTATTAGACCGGCCATTTAATGCACTGTAGTAAGTCTGCATCAAATCTAATTCTCTCTCATAAATCTTTTCATTTTAACATACTGTTCTAATAGACATAAATTGCATTGACAAATCAATGAGACAGTCTGACAGTTGTGTATATGGAGAGAGATTATTGACAGAGTGAGACTTTTGTAAGGCGGTTTCGGATCGGCGCAAGAAAACCTCGCCATCTTAGGGCAAGGGAACCTGTTTGTTGCGTCGTTTGTTATGTGAATGCGTTTCTTTGAAGATACACAGATAACTGTGTATCGTTGTATAAAATTATCGTTGCCTTAGATGTATTTGTTACTTAATATACATATAAAAATCGATATGTTATGTTTCTAATTTTAAATTCGAAAAATTAAATATAAATGGCTTCATACACTTTTCGTGTTTTATTTGGATGGACACACCCTTTATTACTCAACTCATAGCATCCTGTATCTTTACCTTTAGGAAATTTGAAGCTAATTCTGTGACGTATATTTGAACATATGTTTGCCCGATACCGTTAACAATGAAGTATTTAATGAGGATAGTGCGCCTGCGCCAACATTTGCTTTACAAACACAACCTGTCCACTTCCAGTTTACTTACACAGACAGCTTTTACGACGAGGGCTTTCAAATGAAGAAAATTATATTAAACACTAGCTTTTACCGCAACTTCGTTCGCGTGGTATATAAAAAAATAATTAATAGCCCATGTGTTCTTCCAGCCTATGTTCTACATCTATGCCAAATTATAACGAGATCCATGCAGCCGTTCTGAAAATACCTTCTTAAATTCATCCATCCATGAAAACATACGCATTACTAGTAAGATTATTTCCCAAGAATCGTAGAACGTATCATAATCGTATCCAAATAAGCTTGTTTTTACTGTTTTTTTACATTATTAAGAATACATCAACAAATTAACAACGCTGGCAATTGAGATCGGGTTGAATGACCGAGGAAACGCATGACGCGCGTCTTGCAGCTAAAGACGGGAAGCATGCTGTGCGTGTTGCGGAGGGATGTGGCGAAAGTCGTGTGCTATGTCGCAATAATCTCAGTTGGAAAGCTTGTCTCTATACAAGTTTTTCCAAACAAAAATGACTTAGTATTGACTACTACATAAACTTTTTATATGATAAGCATACAAGATTCCTATAGATATCCGCGTCATTTGAGAAAATGCAGATACGTTGAAATTTTCTAAGAAAAACATAGGCTCATACCATAAACAAGGTAAGCAGGCCATCGGATGTTATGTGATCACTATCAATTAATATCCGCAATTAAACACTTGTCACCCAGATATGGAAAACATCATAAATAACTAATTAATACAAAAATTCAATCCGTCACTATGTCAGGCAATTGCACAGATTGCATAATTAAAATCTGTAACTCCTTATTATAAGTCATTGTAACGACTAACAAAAGAAGCTCGCACGATTTTCAACGTCGAAAGTGATAGCGCGTCTCGTTCGATGAAAAATAAATAATTATAGTTCTGTTGCTAATATACAACCGTAGCGAATCTATCGAAGTAGGTCCGCGACCTTTGCACGGATGGTTTCCAAATAGATTCGTTAAGACAAATTATTGTCAATTATCAATTTCTATTTCGTTCCCTGTAATTACATGAATTAATAATTGCGAAAGTCTACTTGGTGATTGATTCTAAGATAATTGATTTTAAGATAATTAAAAATAAAAGTTAAAAGTTCAGTTTTATCTAATTTTAAAACGCATATCATTCAATTTGTATACTGGTTGCTATACATTTTTTTTTCATCAAATTCATTTAATTAGTTTTTATTTTTGTAAGACCAACTCATTTTAAGTGAGCATACGCATGTAGACTTTTTGAAAAAGAAACAAAACAATAATAATAGCTCTACAAGAAATGATAGCGTAACAGTTTTCTAAGAGCATCGACGCCGTGGGATTGTGACGACGATTGAATCGTTTATTTCCTAACTAACACTACGATTGTTTTAATGGTTGAAAGAAGACGTTGGGAGGCTACGGGCAAATACATTATTGTATGTTTTTTCCTAACAAGTTATGTTGACAACATGGTTATCGTGAGGTCACATCGCATATGAAAACATGTCATCCTGCTGAAAACAAATAAAATCAGTCATATGGTTGTGAATATATCGACGTTATTAAAACAAAAAGGTTTACAACCTCCTTCTTTATGAAGTCGGCTAAAAAAGTATCTGAATTTCAAGCGTACCTATAATTTCCTACATCATTTGTACTACGAATAACTGGCCGGTTAACTAACATCTGATGGAATTATGACAAAGCTTTATTCTATAAATAAAAAAATGCATTTCTTTTAGTATAGATACACTATGACGTAACTTTATTATCTTTCAATGCTCCTACATTGAAAGATAATAAAAGCGAAAGCTACGTCGATGACTTTAAAACTTTTCAAATGTATATCACGTAACTGCATGCATGCATGGAAAATCACATGCTAACAATATTGAGACATCACGTTTACATGTATTTGTAATTATTAATCGAGGTCACACTAATCATTTGTGTAATGTATCCGGCATAGAGTTGTTACTGTCCCTTGACTAAGGTTAACAATTTTGGAACATTTAAGCTCAATCAGGTAGTACAGGTTGTTAAAGTAAAGTTGTTATAGTAAAAATAAATAGATAAAATAGTAATAAGCATAGACATCAAACTTATTAGATTCTTGTCTTATTTTTGTTTGTTTTAATAAAAATGGAAGTACAATTGTTTATTTCCAACATAGAGTAACTTAGAATCTCACATTAATATAATGATATGAATGCATAATAATGTATTCATACCATTATATTCGTGAGTCATAAATTAAACATTTATACGTATTGACAAATATCATAATATTTATGGCAGTATTACTTAATAGCGAGTGGAACAGCTATCGTACGGTTCTACATCTCAATCGACTTTCGCCGTGAGCTGGTTGTGTGGTTTTTTTTCTCATTTTGTTCATATATAGTTTGTTGTGATACCAGTTCGATATCCAGCGGTTCTCAGACCGAACAGACTGTTAGGGCTGCAACCTTTCGTATTTGCCTCTTTCATATAAGAGACACTTATTAGGGGTTATTAGATACAGATTAGATATAGATGTGTACGGATCAAATACGCCACCATTGAGGGGAGGGGAGTTTGTAAGGGATGATTAGTCCTTGGTCAAATGCGCTAATGCAGTGTTAGGCAATCAAAATTCTCACATATCTTTGAACTGCTTCTCTTCGTAGATATGTGCAGGATCAAACTGTGTGATGTAGGAAAAACTACTAAATATTTTATTTCATCGCCATTTCCATCTTTAGTATTCATTGTAAGTTGACAACCCTAGTTACACCGTTGGCTGTGGGAGGAAGACGCCGTAGAAAGTCGCTCGCGTGCGTTCTTGTTCCGCTTGCACATGCATTAACGGATTCTATACATGCATTAATACAAGACAGTTATGACATATCAATGATGTTTTAATTGTTGCAATATAGACTTTAAAAGTACGTGTCCATTGGCCCGCGTCGGACGCACCGCGTGCATGGATTAAACGGATTAGCTTTGATGTGAAGGATAATGGATGCAGCGATAGCGCTGAAATACATAGGTAAAGTCATACAAAAGAAACTCAAATCCGTTGCTGGCCGAGCGTGCGGTCTGTCAAGCGCGGGCCAATGGACGCGTTCCTTTAAGCGTGATATGGGATTAGACTATGTATTTGTTGCAACGTTGTAAGCATCCACAGGGTGATAGTTTTTCAAGGGTCAAACTTAATTGTATTAAAAACTTTTTACCATCATCATCGTCTCATGTATAAAATTTATTTAAATGTACTATTCCAAACTATTTACTTATATTGTTTGATATTACGATAGTATTATAAATGACTTGTAAACCAATCAAGTATCATAAACAAACAAAATTGAATCATATTATTTTTAAAAGGTGTAGTTCAAAAGACATAACCATAAGAGGTCAAAGACTTTCAGAACTTATAACATCTCGTCATTTGCATGTGAGGTAAGCGTTATATACAAGCACGTTTCACACACGCGGCCAGGCAAAAGGTCAGACTGTGATGTACACTATCGTTTAAATATGTTTTAACTTGTACTTATATAATATTTTAAAACGGCTAATTATTACCATTTGTCTGAGAATATCCTACATATTTTTAATAAAAATTATGCAATTTTAGTAATATTATAAATGCGACTGATTAGATGGATGGATGGATGTTTGTTACAAGGTATCACCAGAACAGATCTCGCTGTAATTTGTCATAGATGTAGAACATAGCCTGCAAGAACATTTAGGCTACTAATTAAGTTTTTTTTATTTAGTCGCATAAAAGGCCAACTCAGAAAGCTTGCGCGCGCAACAAATTGGCTCACAGCAACCCCCCTGCCCCCGACGAGAGCGTTACACGGCGAAGTCTCCTCACATGCTGGACATAAATCGTTGCGAGCGGTTGTCTAACGATTTATGTCCAGCATGATGCCCATATTATAATATTAAATACTTACCATGAATGTAGCTTACTAACTAATATTATAAATGCGAATGTTTAATGGATGGATGTTTGTTAGACGTTATCTCCAAAACCGCTAATCGCAACTCGATGAAATTTGGCATAGATGTAGAACATAATCTGAATGAACACATAATTAAGACTTTTTTTTGCGGTCAAGCGATAGCTTATAAAAGAACATACAAATTATAACAATAATAAATCTATCAATTTTATGAATAGAATAAACGCGAGTCTCAATTAGGTTTCAGTAGAAAAATGGTTCCCAACAGTATTTTGGCAATAAATTACATAAATGTTGTGCTACAGATTATTTTACACATAAAGACACACTATCCCTCAATTTACTTTAATTTTGCATAAATAAGATAACGGTTTTCATGGGAATTTTTAAAGGTTTCGTAAAGGTCTTTAACCTTTCGGTGTTTGAACTCTCAGGTACTAAACTTCGGATTGTTACTTATTACTTTAAAATTGTCTTTTGCATCTTTCCAAACATCAAAAACAACAAAATAAAAATATAAGATTACTCATAAAACAATGAATTCGTCATCCAATTAGTAATCCTGTCACATACTAAAACTTTCTTCTAGAAAGTCTTATTTTTGAATCACCTAATCCGTCTTTAAATTCCAAATGTATGGAGATGAGAGGTAGATTTACATTTCAAACATATCGTGGATATAAAGTGTGGTGTAGTGTAGCCGTATTGGGCATGAATTCGCTTATCTAATGAAGTTATTTTATTTTTAGTTATTAATATTACATATTAACAAACTTATGCATAACCTAAAAAACTGCATTTTCATGTAGAAATTTAAAATAATAAATAAATACTACAGTCAATCAAAAGCAACTAAAACATAAATCAAGCAAAACTCTTCAGCTTTGCATTTTAAGAATGACGTACCAGTCAACGACCTTTGTATCAGGTCGGTTCAGATTAAATCAGAATTGAAAAACAAAATAAGACCCATGGAGTATATTAAATATTTTTGGAATATCCTTTCCCGTAAAGTAAAATCAAACGTTTTAAAATAATTAAATATTTTTGTACCCAGATTTAACATTGAAAAATAACAAAGTTGCCATTTTAAAAATAAATTGCATCAAAATATATAGTTTCAAACAAAAACACGAATCCATATAAATGTACAACATGACCTTCTTGGAAACGTCTTGTGGCAATTCAGAGAACAGATGTCCAAATCTGCTAATGCAAGTTGCTTATATTTTTTTACAGCAGTAGTTGTTGCAGCCAGTAATCATTCAAATTAAGAATGATTATTAATAAAATATTTAAAAAAAAAGAATTAATGCAGAGAAAAAGAAAACGTGTTGCAGTGACAGTTGTTTGATAATGATACTTATTATTTTTCTAAATTAAAATGTAATGGTTCTATGATATTTGTTAGGTACTTGGAGCTTTACTTATAAGATAGGGGGTTAGGGAGTATTATAGGTAGGTAGTTTAGTAGCATTGTTACTCATAATTATGTTGTGAAAATCTAAAGGTCCATAAGGAATAGAAACTGTCAAGTGACGAGCCCTTTCTTTTACCGCGATGTATTAGGAATGCAGGAAGGGTGCGGAGTTTTAAGATGCGTATAGCGTCGCTACTTTATGCTAACGTTAGAGAAATTCGCATATATTTTGATATTATATAAGGATAATGTAAATTAGAAGCGTACGCGATGCGAAAGCAAATTACCACACCGGGCCAGTTTGATTTATGCATTATTCGCAGCATTCGACGTAAATTGCATAGAACTGTGCAGCCCATTTCTACTATGATTACATTTGTGTGAAGTGAAGATAGAGAGATGCTTAGTTTATTAAATGAATCTGGCATATAGATATTTAGAAATACAAGCATTAAAGTCATGCATATATCAAATTTTTTATTAGTTTTATAGAATGCTATAGAATAAATTCATAAAAAAACAATAGTGAGATCATGTAAGTAGTCTCAAGTACTTATTCTTAGGTCTTGTAGCAAAATAATGACGTTACAGTCCGTTAACTCCAAATAATAGTAAGCGTTACATGCAAAACTTGCAGATAAAGAGTAACATAAAGAGAACTTCCACAATGCATATACATTCATTTATCAACAAAATAAATATCAAATCGATGTAAAAATTTATAATTTTACATATTTCTCTTTAACAAATTAAGTAATAAAATGATAAAGTCATTAAACTTTCCTCTGTACTTAATTTAAACAATTTCCTTTGTACTGGTAATAAATCAGTCAGATACAATGACAAAGAACAAGAGGAAGTGGAGAGGATGTCGTGGGCGTAAGTAATAACCAACAAGAAACAAAATTGAAGCAATCACAGTTAACAACAGCGTTGTAGCCATGCTGTTTACCAGCCTACATATGTAAATACTACGTATGGCTTTATTAAGATAACATTGTTATAAAATTAAATAGCTGTCGCGCGGAATTAAAACAAAATTATTAAAAGCCTACGTGTTCTTCCAGGCTATGTTCTACATCTATTCCAAACATCGAGATCCAATCAGCCGTTGTGGAGATACCTTTAAACAAACATTCATCCATACATCCAAACATTCGCATTTATAATATTAGTAATAAGTAAGATAGTAAGAAGTAAAATTGGTCTAACTTAAGGTGAACATTATAAAGTAACAATTTCACGAATATATTGGTCATAACTTAATACGAGCTTAATTAAATGATTTAGAGATATGGCAATGGGAGACGGACACCAAAGTGATCCTATAAGGGTTCCGTTTTTTTCCTATGAGGTACGGAACCCTAAATTAGCCAACACATAATAATATCGACAACCAATACTATTGTGTTATTGATACTGATTTGTTTTAAATTCTAATGTTCTTTACCTCTCAATAACAAAACTACTAAAGAAGTAAAATCAAACTAACATATACAAATCTTTGTCGACATTTATCGTAACGAATGGCATGGCATTACGTTGTCGGTATTTGTAGAATTGTCGCTTTCCACGTGATATTGTATGGTTTAAATGCATCACAAGATGAGGGAGTGGTTTATTATTAATGTACTTTCACGATAACCAGCCGTTTTACGTTTGTACCGTGATTCCTTTTAGAATGCCCCTTACACACAAACTGTTCAATTTTTTAAGAAACAATCTGAAATACATTTCGTAAGAATTTGACAATTTATTCTACATGTCCTCTATGTAAGACCCAAATACATGATCAATGATTACAATATTAAAGTTAAAATTTTTATTAGTATAGTTCCATCTGTTGTTCGATTCTTGAAACATGTCGACCTAAGCAATATCATCGTTAGCGATCACTCGCATAGATGGCGCTGTATTCAAAACAATACGTAAAGTTACGCCAAAACAAATAAGCTATTTATTTTGAAGTAGCCTAACTACATTTATCTTCAAATCGAGATATTGAAGGTTTTGAGTTTGTTAATAAATATTCGTCCGCATATCAAGAATGGAGTTAGACGGTTTTCAAAATTAACAGTTAAATTCGTGATAAAATTTAAAACTTCTGATTTTATTTTAGATATCTTTAAAACACCCCGGAACAAAATTTATGCAATTCATGACATTTTTAACAACATAACGTACAAAAGTACTATATGAATAATGAATAGTAAATTGTTTTGTGATTAATTTATATTTTTGTACAATGTACCTACATCTTCCAAAACTCAAGAATTCTTTGAAATGTTTCTTCTTCCCGTTTCATCGAATTTTTAAATAATTTTTTTGGAAGTAGCACCTTCATATATACACCTAATAATTTCTTAATTTGATCTACTTATAAGTAAAGGTATAGTCCATATGATTATTATAGTTGACAAACTAATTGTAGCTCGCAAATTCCTTTGCGTGGTCAGGCTGAGGTTATTTTTTTTGTTATAAGCTAAACGATTTTCATATTACATACAAGTTACACATACATATTTTGAGCATTAGTAAGTACTAGCAGCCGCCTGCGTATCCGTCCGCGCGGTATTAAAGATAGCTTGGTAAGTGACCAATGTGGTATTCCAGGGTATGTTCTACATCTATGCCAAATTTCATGAATATCCTTTGAGCCGTTCCGCAGACACTTAACAAACATCCATAAATCCAAACTTTCGCATTTATAATATTTGTACGGTTTAGCGGTGAACTTCGTTATGTCCGGTCGTTTGATATATCTTATATCTTTAAATGAGCAATTCTTATATATATATAATTGGAATCTCGGAATCGGCTCCAACGATTTTAATAAAATTTAGTATATGGGGATTCGGGGGCGATAAATCGATCTAGTTAGGAATCATTTTCAGAAAATGTCATTTTATTCGTGTTTTATCGATAATCAACTTAAACATAAACTTGGAAAAAAAATAACAAAAAGGAGGCGTTTGAGTAGTCTCAACTGAAAAATATGACTCTTCTTGATATCTATTTGCGAATAATAAAAAAAAAATACCGGGAAAAGCTCGGTCATCCAGGTACTGTATGTTAAAAGTCTTTGCTTTCTGTGAATGCTTACGATGTTTGTAGGTGACGATTTTTTAAATCATTTTTCACTTATAAATTCGTTATAATTCATAAGAAAAAGTTTTATTTTAAGATAAACTACATATTGAGAAACGTTAAAAATAATCGAATAATGGAAATGTCCATTACGTAGATGAAATAGCAAGGAACTAAATAATTAGACACAAAATATCAATAACTACATTCATGGTAAGTGTTTAAGATTATAATATGGGCATCATGCTGGATATAAATCGTTAGACGACCGCTCGCAACGATTTATGTCCAGCATGTGAGGAGACTTCGCTGTGTAACGGAGGGGTGCTCTCGTCGGGGGCAGGGGGGTTGCTGTGAGCCAATTTGCTGCGCGCGCAAGCTTTCCGAGTTGGCCTATTACGCCACTAAATAAGATAGACCAACGTGTCTCGGCATGCCAAAATAGTGTTTAATCATTTTGAGCATATAGTTGAGTTCGAAATGTTCGGTTTTTCGATAGATGTTAAAAAAGTCTTTGCTTCTAATGTTTCAGTACGTCAGAGGAAATACCGTCAATTTGTATGGCGGAGCGTCTGTGGATGATGACGATTTTTTAGTAATTGTTCACTTTAAATTTGTTATAGTTTATTGGAAAAAGTTTTTTTTAAGAAAAAATTACATATTGAGAAACGTTAAAAATAATTGAAGATTAATTTTATTGGAAAGGTCCAATACGTAGATGCTATTTTCTTTAAACATTGAGCTCCGCTATAACCAATATAAAATAGTAAACTCAAGTTCTAAGAAGAATACAGTCGAGAAAGAAAAGCAAAGAAGTTGGCGGTTGTAAAAATAAAAAAGCTGAAAAAGGAACTACAAAATACTAATAAGTATGTTCATGGTAAGGGAACGTACCCATACTACGTGACCTATTTTTTTAGTTTTTTCGAACCCTCCCACCCCTCGGTGACCACTCGTAGTACATGCCAAGACACCACCCCCCTTTAGGTTTTACGTAGTAATTCATAATTATGATTTTTAATAATTTCACAGGCAAAAATTAAAAAAAAATAATTTGGCTCACACTCTTCTTTATAGCATAAGACTGCATGTATATTTAATTACTAGTGAATTATGTCTTATGAAAAAAAACAACTAACGACTACGTGACTAAAATCTGAACCACCCCCCCACTCCTGTGACTGACCGCAGTATTTTAAGGCCGCCCCGCTAAACGGGACACGTAGTATGAGTACGTTCCCTAAGTGTTTAAGATTATATGGGCATCATGCTGGACATAAATCGTTAGACAACCGCTCGCAACGATTTATGTCCAGCAACTGAAGAGACTTCGCCGTGTTCCGGAGGGATGCTCTGGTCGGGGGTAGGGGGGTTGCTGTGAGCCAATGTACTGCGCGCGCAAGCTTTGCGAGTTGGCCTATTACGCGACTAAATAAAATAGACCAATTTGTCTCGGCATGCCAAACTATAGTGTGTCTATTTAAGATAGATTAGTTTGACAACTAACGCATATAAAATATAGAATTAATTTTGTATGAGGATTAATGGTGTATTTAATGAACGGATGTCATAGTGTCGAACCGTCGCGCACAACGAATAATTCTGAACTATCAATAATCGGTCTTGTAATAAAATTAATCGAACAAATGAGTACTATACGTATTTTATATATTTTTTAATTTATTACGGTTATTATCGCACAATTAACTAAAGAAAACTGTTTTGTTCGTCAACACCGCAATTTTTGGTTTAATATATAATATTATATTTATGTCGTTATAAAGAATAAAGTAGGAATAGAAGGAAACAATTTTGTTTATAATGTAATTCAAAACCAATAGTCACGAAATTTTAGATTGCAGGTTCTATGAGAACAACTATCGAAAATCGAGAAAATTCGCAATCGAATTTGCTCAACCCATATCTAATTGAAGTGAATTTTCAATTTAATTGTCAAACTAATCTATCTTAAATAGACCCACTATAGTGGTTAAATCTTTTTGAGCATATAATTTTGTTCGTAATGTCCGGTCTTTCAATATATATTTAAAGTCTTTTCTTCTAGGGATTGCCTCAGTACGTCAGAGAAAATACCTTCAACTTAGATGTCCGAGCGTTTGTATGTGACGACGATTTTCTTAATCATTTTTCACTTTTAAATTTGGTATAATTCATAAGAAAAAGTTATTATTTAAGATAAACGACATAATGGGAAATATTACAAATAATCGAAGATTATTTTTATGCAAAGGTCCATTACGTAGATATTCTTTTGTTTAAACATTGAGTTACGAAAGATTACCAGAAAACTGATGTTCTAATAAAAAGAGAATCGAGAAAAAAAAGCAAAAAAGTTGGCTACTGTAAAAACAAAGCTGAAATAGAAGGAACTAAATAATAAGACACAAAGTTACATATTAATGGTAAATGTTTAAGATTATAATATGGGCATCATGCTGGACATAAATCGTTAGACAACCGCTCGCAACGATTTATGCCCAGCATGTGAGGAAACTTCGCCGTGTACCGGAGGGCTGCTCTCGTCGGGGGTAGGGGGGTTGCTTTGGGGCAATGTACTGCGCGCGCAAGCTTCCCGAGTTGGCCTATAACGCGACTAAATAAAATAGACCAATGTGTCTCGGCATGCCAAACTAGTGGTTAATCTTATTGAGCAAATAAATTAGTTCGTAATATTCGGTCTTTCAATATATGTTAAAAGTGTTTTCTTCTAGTGAATGCGCACGTAAGTACGTACGTACGCGTACGTACGTCAGACGAAATACAGTCAACTTACGATGGCGGAGCGTTTGTATGTGACGATGATTTTTTTTAATCATTTTTCACTTTTAAATTTGGTATAATTCATAAGAAAAAGTTATTATTTAAGATAAACAACATAATGGGAAATATTACAAATAATCGAAGATTATTTTTTTGCAAAGGTCCATTACGTAGATATTCTTTTGTTTAAACATTGAGTTACGCAATAACACTAGAAACCTTTAGTTCTAAGAGAGTCGATAAAGAAAAGCAAAGAAGTTGGTGATTGATAAATCAAAGCTGTCACATTAATAACAATACGAACGTGAAATAGCAAGGAACTAAATAATTAGACACAAAATACTTATAACTATATTAATGGTAAGTGTTTAAGATTATAATATGGGCATCATGCTGGATATAAATCGTTAGACGACCGCTCGCAACGATTTATGTCCAGCATGTGAGGAGACTTCGCTG
>NW_013530970.1:2792295-2792859 GCF_000836235.2 Papilio xuthus | reverse complement strand
ATTATAATATGGGCATCATGCTGGATATAAATCGTTAGACAACCGCTCGCAACGATTTATGCCCAGCATGTGAGGAGACTTCGCCTTGTAACGGAGGGGTGCTCTCGTCGGGGGCAGGGGGGTTGCTGTGAGCCAATGTACTGCGCGCGCAAGCTTTCCAAGTTTTCCTATAATGCGGCTAGATTAAATAGTCAAAAGCTAAATATATATCATATATTTACGTTTAAAAGAATTTGGTGTTTTATAGAAATAATAGTTTTACTTATAAATTTTCCATGTACATTATAAAAAAGACATTGAACAGTTACGGTATATGTGTAGATATAGAAGAAAGACCTAGAGATAAGACAAAAGAAAGCTTTACATCGATGGCTATATCATTTATTCATATATCATATCTTTACTTATTTGTATTTTCATTCGGTCATTATAACTAATAAGTTAAATTAATTATCAAATATTGTCCGATTTTAGTGCTCTAAAGGACTGTAAACAAAAATGATTCATACCAAACATTTACTAAATCCAAATCGAGGTTTTTTTCTATCTTATAGTTCGGCCTAC
>NW_013530970.1:2562563-2791890 GCF_000836235.2 Papilio xuthus | reverse complement strand
AGGTATGTATGGGTTTGTAATAGAGAATTTTATAATTTACAATTTAGTCTCAGGCTACTTTTTGATATAATAAAATTCACAATTTTGCTGCAATACGCGAAACACTTATTTTTGACCTTTAAAAGTTTAAAATAACACCAGTGGCCGTGATATGCAGTATGCCAAAATTTCCAATTACATCGTAGAAACATCATCTATGAGAAAATAAGGGGTAATCCTGCGATAGCTGAGTTATCGCCGATTTAGTGTCGACTCAATACAAATTTTTAGGGAAATATTTCTACTACAGCGCCATAGCATCGATATACAGTAAATTTACCCTTATAAGACATATATTTAGTCATACAAAGCAGGTTCAAGCAAAAAAAAAACACAAAAAATATCCCTTGAAAATGTCTATAAGAGCCGAGAAAATGCCCAGTGTTCGTCAGCCGAAATTACCCGCGACTTCATCTGCACGGAATTAAAAACGTAAACTGTATAATAATTTCATATAAACTTTATTGAATCTAGTTGACTCTACATTTTATCTAGAAAACATTTGTCTGGGAAAAAAAGGGCAATTTTTTGGGTTTTCCCACGAATTATCAAGTTTTTTTTCACCTCTCAAACCTTCCCTAGATCTCCACGAATATTTCAAGACCAAGATTACATAAATCTGTTCATCCGTTCTCGATTTTTAGCGAGACTAACGAACAGCAGTTGATTTTTATATACATATAACAAGATTACAATACAAATAATCGAAGTGTTTTTTTTTAAAAGGTCCATTACGTAGATGTTATTTTCTTCAAACATTGAGTTACACAATAACACTAGAAACCTTTAGTTCTAAGAGAGTCGAGAAAGAGAATCAAAGAAGTTGGTGATTGAAAAATCAAAGCTGTTACATTAATAACAATACGAATGTCAAATAGCAAGGAACTAAATAATTAGACACAAAATATCAATAACTATATTCATGGTAAGTGTTTAATATTATAATATGGGCATCATGCTGGATATAAATCGTTAGACAACCGCTCGCAACGATTTATGTCCAGCATGTGAGGAGACTTCGCCGTGTAACGGAGGGGTGCTCTCGTCGGGGGCAGGGGGGTTGCTGTGAGCCAATGTACTGCGCGCGCAAGCTTTCCGAGTTGGCCTATTATGCGACTAGATTAAATAGTCAAAAGCTAAATATATATCATATATTTACGTTTAAAAGAATTTGGTGTTTTATAGAAATAATAGTTTTACTCATAAATTTTCCATGTACATTATAAAAAAGACATTGAACAGTTACGGTATATGTGTAGATATAGAGGAAAGACCTAGAGATAAGACAAAAGAAAGCTTTACATCGATGGCTATATCATTTATTCATATATCATATCTTTACTTATTTGTATTTTCATTCGGTCATTATAACTAATAAGTTAAATTAATTATCAAATATTGTCCGATTTTAGTGCTCTAAAGGACTGTAAACAAAAATGATTCATACCAAACATTTACTAAATCCAAATCGAGGTTTTTTCTATCTTATAGTTCGGCCTACGAGTAATTGGATGAGTTCTCAGTCTTGTGATTTATGTTATTTTTATGAATGTTGAATAACTTAACATTTCTGTATACTTGTATAAACAAATAGCTATATTCATGGTAAGTATTTAAGATTATAACATGGGCATCATGCTGGACATAAATCGTTAGGCAACCGCTCGCAACGATTTATGCCCAGCATGTGAGGAAACTTCGCCGTGTACCGGAGGGCTGCTCTCGTCGGGGGTAGGGGGGTTGCTTTGGGGCAATGTTCTGCGCGCGCAAGCTTCCCGAGTTGGCCTATAACGCGACTAAATAAAATAGACCAATGTGTCTCGGCATGCCAAACTAGTGGTTAATCTTATTGAGCAAATAAATTAGTTCGTAATATTCGGTCTTTCAATATATGTTAAAAGTGTTTTCTTCTAGTGAATGCGCACGTAAGTACGTACGTACGCGTACGTGCGTCAGACGAAATAAGTCAATTTACGATGGCGGAGCGTTTGTATGTGACGATGGTTTTTTTTAATCATTTTTCACTTTTAAATTTGGTATAATTCATAAGAAAAAGTTATTATTTAAGATAAACTACGTAATGGGAAATATTACAAATAATCGAAGATTATTTTTATGCAAAGGTCCATTACGTAGATATTCTTTCGTTTAAACATTGAGTTACGAAAGATTACCAGAAAACTGATGTTCTAATAAAAAGAGAATCGAGAAAAAAAGCAAAAAAGTTGGCTACTGTAAAAACAAAGCTGAAATAGAAGGAACTAAATAATAAGACACAAAGTTACATATTAATGGTAAATGTTTAAGATTATAATATGGGCATCATGCTGGATATAAATCGTTAGACAACCGCTCGCAACGATTTATGTCCAGCATGTGAGGAGATTTCGCTGTGTAACGGAGGGGTGCTCTCGTCGGGGGCAGGGGGGTTGCTGTGAGCCAATGTACTGCGCGCGCAAGGTTTCCGAGTTGCCTATTACGCGACTAAGTGAAATAGGAAAATGTTTATTATTTGTGTTTTGTGTATGAGTGTGTTTAGTTTTGAGATATGAATGTGATATTTGCTATAAAATCAATAAAAACACAAAATATAAGGAAGAAAATTAAGTTACTATTAATCGATATCTCTATTGTACAAGATTTTTTTCATGTTTTTATTTAACCTGCTCCATTTATAAACATACATACAAACATAAACCGTTGAACTAGCCGCCCTAAGCGACGGTTTATGACGGCCCTACCACTGAAAAAATTTGACGCGGAGTGCAAGGGTCCCCTCGGCGGCAGACTCAACTCACATACAGAGTGTTACAATTTTCCAAAGTAACCAGGTATTAAGCGACTATATCAAGGTCATTTTAATAGGCCACGTCAAAATATAGCTTTCTTAATTAAATTTAAAACATAAAATAATCTCTACGTACTGAAAACTCATGATGAAGAGGATTCGTAGCTGCTCCGTCTCCGTCCAAAAACCAGCCAAACGAGGAAGAGCGCTGCAGCAAGATAGTGTGCCCATTCTGGCAAAGTGAGGTCCACAGCGGCAGTTGTACATCTGGGCAGTAGGTTTCAGTTACGGCGCTATTGTGTATATGACACCGTTACATGTGGTACGTTAACTTCTTGTCTCTTACGTGTATATATATAATAATGTAATAATTACACTCTTTCAACAACACTTCGCACAAAATAGTTTAATTTTATTTCACTAAAGTAAATTGTTATATTCAAAAAGACTTTCTAGGGGTTTCTGTATGATACGAAATTAAAACGATGTTATTTATTTATTTACGTCAAAGATTTTTAAAAGTATAATGTTTAAGAACTACATGTCTTTTAAATTTAGTCGTATTACTTTGGATGCGAAAACAAACAGCCTGTATAAAGTGGGCGGGAAAGCGGTGGGGGCTCGTGCGTGCGCGTCAAATCTGTTACATCAGCATCACACCGGTCTGCGGCGGACATGTCTGAGGCCACGATCTGCGTCCGTTACATTGCCACTAGAATGTAAGATGACTTCCTAAGATTATGTACGGTAAGTGATTGGTGAAAAGATAGCTCGCGATCAAGATTAGATGCTCTTGATACGAAAGTAAGACTTGAGCTTAAGGTTACTACAATAACGACGTAATAAAAAAATATTTTACATTCGAAACGTCATCTGAGGTATCTAACATCTATGAAATGCCATAACTCTTTACAAAGAAAATACACTTTTAATTACTATTTAAAAAATGCCTGGCTGCATAAAGTTTCGCTTCAAGACATTCTTTAAAAATTAAAAAAAAATCGATTTGCAAAATTGTAAATCTATTATGGACTTAAACATTTCTATTGACGGCAAGTAAATTTGGGAGCGTGCAAATAAGATCCGCTGATACTTAAAGAAGCTCTCTATAAACATTTGACAACTTTCTTGTTAACTGCTAATAGTGAAAAATGTGTTGATAACACTCTTTAAAAACTAGTCCTAATCGAGTTTCCACCTTCGACGTAACCGTGGGTGTTATACGCGATCCACGCTTTCCAAAAAACATTTCTTTCACAACCGTGTCACAAGTGTAAAAGATTCATATGCATAGACTTAAATAATTCTAAATTGAATTATCCGCGGTCCTTAAGGCTTTTATAATCGATTTCGTTCGAATTTAACCGCCCATAAGATCGCAATTGTAATCTAAAAAAATGATCTATTGATTAGAGGGCGAGCAAATAATTTTTGTATTCCATTTCGTAGAAAGTAATTAAAAAATGGAATACTTTGCAAGTTATTTTAATTGGACCAATGTTCATTAAGAACTTTATCTTGAAATTTCATCTTCTGAAGTACAAGTGACGTTTGAAAGTAACAACTGAAGTCGACCAGTTTATCTGATGGATGTCATGGTTAATGGGAAAAGTAACTCGGCGCCAGTTATTTCGTAAATTTGGGGTTCTTCGTGAAGAAAATTTGGTTATTGCTGTCACGCAAAATAACCAGTCGATTGTACAGGCTATTTAATAATAATAAGTTGAATAACTCCTACACAACCGCGAAGTTACTAAGAATGAAGTACAAATATCTTACTAATAATATAAATGCGAATGTTTAGATGGGTGGATTGATTGGGGATGTTTGTTGGAAAGTATCTCCGGAACGGCTGAAGTGATCTCGCTGAAATTTGGCATAGATGTAGAACATAGTGTGGAAGAACACATAGGCTACTTATTTACTTTTTTTTTAATTCCCTGCAGACGGAGTCGCGAGCGACAACTTATGGTTTAAATTTGCAACACCCTAGTGTAGACTTTAACTAGGTTCAATCCTGTCGGACTTCGTTCATTATATTAATGGGATTAGTTCATGGTTGCCACCACTCACACTGATGAAGGATCAACCTAAACGAATTTCTTACTGCTGATTACGAAAAATAATAGGAGAATTCAACATAGTTTCTTGTTTGATTGTAATAATTTAACATCAGATTTCAATGATCAATATAAAATAACCGACAAGCTTGTTCAACCTTTAACTTTTATTGTTTGATTCTCGGTTTATTTTGTTCCATTGTCAACTGATGTGTCGTAACCGGTCTCAAATGGATGGGCTTTCTCTCACTGAACCAGTTGTGCAAAAGTTATTTCGTTGACAATAGATTCTGTTATACAAAAAGTTTACAGATACAAAAAAAAAGTAATTCTTACGCCTACTATGAGATGTAAAGAGACACAAGAAAGACCTTGATACTTGTTTTGAAAGTAACACAAGTATCAATGGCTTTTAAAATGTATGTATGAAACGAAGTGACTGATGATCGCAGATGACTATCCATAAAACGCTCTAAGTTGTTTATCATAGTAAAAGAGTCGTTAAAAACGAGCACGTCGTTGATATAGGATACACTTGAAAAAAAAATAGGATTGTGCTTTATATTACTGAAGAGACAAAAAAATGTAATAGGCCATGCTAGCTTATATGCTTTTATTATCAGGATCTATACTATAAATAAAATTCGAGTGTTTATGTAATGTAGAAAAAACATCTTATAAAGAATATCAAGTTTACTTTTTATTCTGGGTAATCTTCGATTCTTTTACTGGAGTAGCTTAGGTGTGCAGGAGTAACTATAACTAGACAAAGTGACGGTAGACCGCTAGTCATAAATAAACATAAAATCTATATTCGATCTTCTTTTTCTACACCGCTTGTCGATAAAAAAGCTCGGCTGCGATTTAATCGCGCGGCTTAATAGCTAAATTAATCGATTGATTAATTTAAAATCATGTTAAGACAACGCCAGCTAAATCTGAACGCGAGAGTGCCCCACTACTGTCACTGTCACGAGAAGGTTTACATTGCGAAAATAACATTCAAAAGTAGTTGTTTTTTTATTGGGACAAACTAGTAACGGGTAACTTAATAGTACGATGGACGTATTTGGATTTTTAAAAACATAAGAATGCTGTTCCAGTAATGAGCATATTCCTAATGTTCCCGTATGTTCGATTTACGCGTTTAAGCGTTTAGAGTTTAATTATACACGGATAAACACATAAACGATTCTAAAATTTTACTTCATTAGTTTTACAAAAGATGCAACACAGTTACATCTTGGCAAGTAATTTGTAATTACCTTGTCATTGTGTCATAACAAGAGAAAACATCAAATTTTCTTGTGATTCATAAAATTAGTAATACACCTGCAGGCGAGAAACTTCACCAGGTGTAGAACAAACCGCAATTGAAAGTCGACGAAGGTTTAACTAACCTGTCAGACATAATACTGACGAAGTCGGAAGTGTGGTTTATGATTAACGTTCGTACATAACACACGCTATTAAGTATCGAAGCAGGTATAACGACTTATTTTGACATGTTTTGTAATTATACATGTAACTAGCTGTCGCCCGCGACTCTGTCCGGAGTTAAAAATAGATAGCCGATTTTCGGACCTACCTAAAAATCGTTCAAGTCGATTCGGAAGAGTATGGTAACTAACATTGGGACACGATAATTTTTACATAGACTTTAATTTTTTATAGAGATTTTAAGGACGATTAATTTAAAAGTTTAAAAAGTCAATACTGAAAATATAAGTTCCTAAGTTGAAGTCTTCAAAAATATAGTTATGTTGAAATTTCCAAAAATCATCGCACAATATCTGCCGCGAGACGATTTTCTTTGCTTACTTCTTCCAAAACTTGCGTTCTTTTTTCGCAAGGTGCAAAAGCAAAGCAAAGCAAGTTCTGAAAATTGTATGTTATATACATATATTAAAAAAGAAAGGAAGTATTATAGAGATTTGGGTTGGTACACCGTTACGCAGATTATGATGATTAAATGTAGAAAGTATAATGGATAGAAAAAATCACTTAACATTGTAACAAATCTTTGAAATCCTTAATATCAAAAACTATAAAATTCTAGGTCAAAACAGCAATAAAAGAATAACGATATTTGCATCTTTATATGAGAATTTATAGTTATGAATGTAATATACATTAATCTTTATATTGGTGGAATAAGACAATAGTGGTAATTAACCTACCATGTAAAAAGTCAAGGTCAAGCTTTTTAAGCGTGGTCATATTTTATTTAAAAGATTAGCTGAACCCGCGACTTCGTCGTACTGGACAGTACTAGGATATAACAACATTACTTTATTTTTCTAAAACAAAAGAATTTATCTAAAATAAACATAACCTTAATTATATTCTTTATTACATCAGCTACTTGCCAATAAAAGTCCCGTCAAAATCGGACCAGCCATTTCAGAGATTAGCCGCAAGAAACAGACAGAAAAAATTGTAAAAAAAATATATTTTATATACATGTAGTAAACGACGGTTATTTCAATATTACAAGCAGACACTCCAATTTTATTTATATGTACGGATAAAAGAAAAAATAAAAAGAGCTCAGATGTTAGAAATGTAGATTGAAAAACTTAATGTTGGTATGATAAGTTGAACTGAGTGTTCGAGATTTTTTTATATCATCCGTAAAGATGTTTTCGCTTCACAGTGCCCGAGTTGGAATGGTTAATGCTAATGTCAGTAATCTATTATTGAGTGTTCTACGAATAAAAAAAAATTAGAACATAAAAGCAGACTCTGTTAATAGTATACAGATAGATTTATACTGCCTATATATGTTCGAGGAGTATTTTGGTGTAGAGACAATATTTATGTTTAAAGAAATTACCGTTACAAGACATAAATCATTTTTGAAAAAGATTGAAATTAAAAGTTATGTTGTCACATAAAATTCTAATTGTATTACGTCAAAAATATAGTTCGACACTTTTTTTAAGTCTCGCTTAGTTATCTGTTAAGTTCTACGATAAATTATAGTCTTATCAAATTCCTAGATAATTATAAAAATCAATTAACTACACTCACGTAAACTAATTTATGAAATGTATTGTAATTGAAAAAGTGGAAAATACAGATCGGATTCCGTACAAATCGTGTTTCACTACAACAATTTTGTGGCGTTGTTTTTTCATTTATTATAATAGTACATCGAAAGTAACCATTTGTTAGTACTCGTTGTACACAAAAACAGGCAAATTTCAGTTTGGCGCGAGACATGTTGAGCGATGCGTGAAAAATATTCGCAAAAAAGTAATGCTATACAATCGACAAAAAATCTATTATAAACTTTATTTGACATTGTATTTCAATACCCAAATTGCTATATTATTATATTCTGTTATAACTTTTATATTCATAAATAAATAACATTGTTATAATACATTTGATTATTTTCAAAAAGATTCGACTATCAATTTAAAATCTAAATTGAATTCCAATACGACAATCACAAAATAATAATTTATCTTACATATTCGCTAACTATGGGAAATAATATAAAATCTTAACAACAAAAATCAGTATTCATAATTTTGAGACATTACTAGCTGTCGCCCGCTATTCTGTCCGCGCGGGATTAAAAATAGATGTTGGCTGATTCTCAGACCACTTAATATGCTCACAAAATTTCATGAGAATCGGTCAAGCCGTTTCGGAGGAGTATGGGAACGAAAATTGTGACACGAGAATTTTATATATAGGATTAGTTAGAATCCTTTGGCGAGAAAGGGGCGCTTTCGTTACCAAGTCAAGTGTCAGAATTAGTGAGGGGACATAAACGACGATATTTTAGTAAGGCTAGTGTTGCGCCAGTACCCCGGCACAGTATCGGCTTTTCTTCCTTACATAATTGATATAGAAAACTAGAAAATCAATGAAAGTAATTTTAACAATTAAACAAGTTTCTAAACGAAGGTCAAAGATGAGACCAAACATTGTTACGGAGTAAAATTTCTAGTGTAGCTGTAAACATAAATATTATAACGCGCGTTAAACTTGCGATAAAATCATAAACCGCACGATGAACATAATTACTGCAAGTTATAAAATAAACAAGATACCTACACTAAGTTATAATGGTTTATTTAGCATGAGTAAATTATTATTACAAGAGCCTTATCGAACTCTAGGGCGATCCCTAGACCAATGGCATACTTTTACGTCACTGATCACATTTTTTTTTATTTATTCGTACAATTTGCCTTCTCCAGGCGTCGAAGCATATAATTTCCTTAAACTTAAACAAAAACAGAAAAAAGAGAAAAAGTGTTAAATAGTTACTATTGTTATTAATTATAAGGAGTGAACGAGAATAGTCATATACACTAAGGAATATTTTCAGTTATCACAAGTCTTTTTGATTTGATGTCACTTTAATGATATCATTAGACTTTTCTATAAAAAAAATGGCACGTAGACGCATGAAGGTTATCCTTCAAATTAATTTTTAAGACAAAATAAATCTGAAAAGATTATTGAATTTTTTAATACTATAATGTGATAATATCAGGGATGAATATTTTATTATGTAGATAGATTATTATGCATCTGACTTTTCTCACGTGAGACAATGTACCAAAAATAAACTATTCAAGTTATTTTGAATGTTTATTACTTAAATACTTAAAGAAAAGGTTAAGAGTGAATGTGCACAATGAATTTATCAAAGGTTACAGGAGATTGCGTAAATATGGATATTAAAGGCTAAAATATAATATGAAATGGCGTCATAAAAGACGAGGACATCGGTTAATTACGACTATTAATTTATTTTACATTTATACGAATTCAATGAAAATATATGGTTATAGTCGCCCGCGAATCCGTCCGCGCGTAATTTAAAAATAAAACTTAATTAGTAGCCAATGGGTTCGTCCAGACTATGTTTAGCGTCTATGCCAAATTTTAGTGAGATCCATGGAGCCGTTCTTGAGATACCTTCTAACAAAAATCCATCTATTCAAACATTCGTATTTTATAATACTATTATAGTAAGATTAAAAAAACATTGAGTTGACAATTGGCATTTACAAAACACATAGACTGATAAAAAAAATAAAGGAACAAAGTAAAAATGTATAGCCATCCTACTCATTTTCTTGAAAATAACTGAGACAAGAATATATTTGAATACGAATGTGAGCAGTGAAGTTCCACAGTCATAGAGATCGGGCACATTATCCCACGACCATACACGCATCACTAAGAAAGTCAAATTAAATAATTCTATACAATTGTCGGTAAAACAAATTGTTTAATGATGCATTTTGATCGTATCACAGTGACAAATCCCATCATAAATACATTAAAATATCATTTGGTTCGCCGTAGTTACTGTACAGATAGCTTTATATTTACTTTAAAATTATATTACCAATTTGTCTAATACATCACATTATACGGATAATTTCAAATAAATAATAGACACAAGTTTTTATAAAATCAATAAAATATTCAAACTCCTTAGCAAAAGAGAACTCTATTTGAAGACATAATATTATCGTTCGCTTTACAAAAACTATACTAAAAAAAAAAAACTATAAAACTGAAGTAAACCCGCTTTTTCATATAATCGTTCTTATAACATTTTCTAGTTGCACGATAAATATCCGGAACTCTATAAATAATTATTAAGAAACTCCCAACTTTTTATCATTGTATTGTTTATCAAAACAGGATATTATTGAGGAAATGTGTATGCAATCTGCAAGCAAAGTCGCGGTCGACATCTTATGCAATACCATTGTGTAACTGGCGCAAAGTGAATCACAACATTACGCCACGCTTACACCTCAGCTATATTATCATAGCACAAGTGTGGACCATTCATATATATGTAGTCAAAGAATTAAATTCGCTTCCCACTAAGGATTTATTCCTCTTGGCCTAATTTATTCCTCTTTCCTTCCCCACCCTTTTTCTTATGAGGAAGGGTTGGGAAGTGGAAGTGGACTTTCCGCATGAGAGGATGCATGGAAAGAGAAAATATTTCCTTTCTGTGCATCCTCTCCTCCGTCAATTAAAGGTACGCAACGCATAGGCAATTGCGTCTATGGGCATCGGTCACTTCGCTATTTCAGCGATTTCAGGTGGCCGCTCGCTCGTTTGCCACCTTATGATGTAAAAAAAAATATTTCTTGTCTTTGTTTTTATTTTAAAAAAAAGACGTTAATATGTGTAAATACAAGTCACTGCATTCGAAACGCAAATTAAGAGTTAAAATTTTGGCACTTAATTAAAGAAATTTTTTTTACCGAAATTTCTCTGACCATCTAAGACCTAATATTTTCGCGGTTATTACTGTCAGGAAATACGTTAAACCTATTTAGTAATTATTGCAATATTGCAAGAATTTTAAATAACAATTAAACCTTTTTTGTGGATATTAAAAAGAAAATATATTTTATTGTGTTGTTAAAAGGGCAACATATTAATCATATGAATTATTAGAACGTACCACATGTAACTTTTAAATAACAAACAAAAGAAAAAAATAATTACTTTCTTGTGTAGCATTCATCCGCAAGGGCGCGCGCGCTCTGCCGCGACACATGGAGAGCGAATCGAACTCCAATGAAGGCCAGGATCACCAACATAGTCCTTGATTTACACTTAGCGACAAAAGTTTACACAACGAACGTCAATCCACTCAATACACAATGTTGCAACTTTATTAGCGTCTGTATCCAATCAATTTTAAAGTGTTTATAATATTTTTATACTGTTTTTATGACTAAATGACGGTAAAGGCTAAAAACGATTCGAATGCTCGACCTTTGGAAACGTTGCAAGGATACGGTAACAAAAATACAAATATAGTTAAAATAAATGATCGAATAAAGGGTTACCCTTATCTATGTTTTTATTTTATAAAACTGCACAGGACTTGATCGATTGAAAGTTTGGAGCTTTAAAATCGATTCTGCTAATTAAAACATTTGTCTGATTTTTGACACCTAATCCCGGTCTATGAAGCAACTGAACTCGGAAGTAAGGAAGCGGCGGAAGTATACGATAGCGAAAGTGCGCGCGACGTCGACGGGTTACGGTTTAAGACTGCCGATTGCAATCCACCAGACCAAGCTTTACGCGGACGACTCTACGGTGCACTGCCGATTCCGCTCACGTAATTTGAATCAAGGCAACGAAATTTTTATTTTTCAATTTTTCATAATTGCTTAAAATCGTAAAATATAACATTAATTTTGACTATTTAAAATATAAAACTTGTTTCAAATATATTTTTAGTAATTGCTCGTTTCAGTGAGTGTGGCCAAACGTATCGCAAGATAATTTAAATGTCGACTAGTAAAGTTAAATTGCCAAATTGTTTTAAAATCAACAAGGTTTGTTGAGCTAAAGTGAATTTCTACTAAAGGTTACAGGAGTTCACTGGATTAGGCTTCATCTTTGACTTTCAAAAGACCTTCAGTTAAGTGTGCCACAAAGACAGTTCTTACTGAACCAATTTTACCATTGATTAATTTTAATTTTAAACGTAACCTATTTCATTGCTCGCATAGATATATTGGCTAAGTTTATGAGTTTAACTACCAACAAAATAGAATAAAAACACCATTCTATACAAGCATCTATAATATTATGCGATACAAATTATATTATTAAGTCTAGAATTCCAATGTAGGACAAAATTGGAATAACAGGATGACAAAATTTGAATGACAGAAGGCGATTCGAAGCACACCGGGTCATAGTTCAACAGACATTAGGGGATTGTTGGAATGGTTAAAATTAACTTTTTAAATTTTAAACATCGAGAATGCAAGAATTTGTTCTCTACCAAATTTAAAAGTACAAAATCCATGCGACAGTATTCTTTGCTGAGCTTGAAAAACTAAAAGTATTTTAAAGGCGATAGACAAATACTAAATATTCAATAAACAGATATGCCATTGAAGTAATCCCAAACCTGTCATCACCAATAACGCATGTCACTATTAGACCTATCGTACACAAAGAAACGAAAATCTTGGAAACTAATATTGTATACTTGCGTCGCAAGTACAGCATCGCTCCTGCTCCGTACACACTACAAGAGAATCGTCTACGCGAGTCGTTTTTCGATCTACAGTACAGGCATAATTAATATACGGTTAGAACAAATAGGTAGCACGCTACTGGCTTTGGCGGTGACAGAACAAAAGGAGGACGCATGCCTATGTACGAATCTCTACGACATTGTAATATGTAAATCAACTTAAATATTAGCGATTAAAATCGCCGGGTTACGAAGAATGACTTCACTTCGTGTACAAGGGGCCTTAATAATAAGCAATAACATTATAATACTTTGCGTGTTAAAAAGCTATCACAACAAGAAGACATAAAATAAGATTTACACGGGCTATTTAAAGTTTTTGATGAAACATCGAATTTTGACGCGTCATCGTGACTGACATGTTCGAATTGACGTTTAATTTCACACTTTAGTGTGGGTTTCCATTGCCAAAAAACTTGTATAAAAACAATTTTTTATCTCAGACTATAACAATTCAATTAGACATCATCCAACGTACTACGGTTGTGAAAATATTGTTATCCAGTTAAAAAAATCACATTATCTTTGTATGTTCGAGTCGTTAGTTCCAGTGAAAATGTGCCTTAAAAATAAAACAAATTGTTTAAAAATATTGAATGTTTATCAATGACACTGTCGAATTTGTCAATTTGCAAGAGTATTTCTCGAGGTGCCGCTGAATGTCACATTGCGCAAAACAACTCTTGCAAAACTCTTCATTGTACTTTTAGTTATTAACATTTTCAATTGAAGGTTAACCCAAAATACTTGAAAATTAGCATAAATATTTGTTCATATCTTAAACGTTGCCAAATAATACGAAATATATTAGATAAACATAATCAAATTATTTTTTCATTTTTCTTTACAAAATTCAGTACGGCCGTAGTTTATAATTTCACATGGGACCTATTAAGTGCTTGCCGTTGAGTAAAACACCCGCTGTACTACGTAGATCTACGAAACAAAAGAGTTGATTAACGTTAAATGAATTAAATTACAAGTAGGTAGAGACACTTTCGATTTTTTCAAGAAAAAAAAAATAAAATTTCGAAATGAGAAAAACACGATACGTTCTACTAAATGCATGAGAAAAGTTTTTGAAATTATAATTACGCAATAATATTCTACAAAGTCCTCAGTACAACATCGGTGTTTTCTTTTTATTTAAATTGAATAGTGAGAAAAAATAGAATGAAAACACAATTAGCAACAATACATATAGCTTGAGAACCAGATTTATATCTCATTTCAAATGATGTGAATATTGCTTTCACAATTTTATCACAAGCAGACTTTGTTACGAATTTTCTTTCATAAGACATCACAATTTTTAATACTGTCTTAATTTTTTTTTAATTTAAAGCATTATGACGTCATAATATTTATACATTAAAAATTTAAATATATTATCGAGACCTGCAATCACAATGCAGTGAAAGTAAATTGATTATCGTCAAAGTCGACCAAAATGGCTTTACACTATAGCTTCATTTGTATAAGTCAAAGCGAAAATCATATTCAATCAATTTAAAAAGCGAACGGTATTTAAGTTTATGTTTTAATAGTATAAAACAAACAAGCGCACAAATTACGTGAGATTCTTCAATAAACATCTCTTTAATAAGTAATAACTACTAATACAAACAACATTTAGGAGATTTCCTGCCTTCTTTTCCCTAGAGAATAATAAACATGTATGATAGGATGAAATATACCTTACAGGTATCTTATAAGCTGTGAAAATCTATTATATTTTAAATTTGACATCTTATTTTAATCTTCTGAGAAAAAAATAGTGAGAGAATGTAACGGATGAAAGCATAACAAAAATTTTATTACACAAAATAAAACCACAGGCAGTTTGCGGCAGACATTAAAACCAGATTGTGCGTTACAATGCAAATTTAAAATTTTTATTTTTTTTACTTTCAACATTACAACGATGTAGAACGTATCGGCGTCAACCTTAGCAACGTTAAATGTAGTCAAATTGGACCTTAAAGGTACAAAGGATCATATTAAGAGGTTCAAAAAACGTAAAAAAAACTTTACTAAATCTGGCGATTAAAAATAATAATAATTTAAAAGATTTTACAAAGCGAAAATGAACACAAATTTAAAAATATAAAAATTATGTACACTTTAGTACTTACTAATATTATACGTGCGAATGTTTATATGGATAGATGTATGGATGGATGAAGGTATCTCTAGAACAGGTGAACCGAACCTAATGAAATTTGGCATACATATAACATAGTCTCAAAGAACACATAGGCTACCGATTATGTTTTTTAAATGCGCGGACGGAGTCGTGGGCGACCGCTACTGACAATATAATATTAACTTAAAAAAAGTACAACAATCTTAGATAGCAGTAAAAGATAAAAATACTGAAACGGAGAGAGAAAATCCACAATCTCGAACACACCACATATAGCCGTTAATTACCAAAATAATTAAACGAAACAACTTTTACTCTTCTTTTCATACTTTCCCTAGAATTGGGTCCGATCTTAATCGAGATAAATTCCAATGCATCGAATTACAGCCTAAATTGGAGCTAAAAATATAAAAATATTATTAACTTATTTTTAAGTCTTGAACCACATAATATACGCTCACAAACAGGTAAAGTTCCAAAGAAAGTAAGCTATTTGAGCTTGTTTACGGTGTCCGAATATATATTTACTAAAAATATTAATTTTGAATAAAAATAAATATAAAAAACCTGCCAAAATGTATGTATAGAATGTATAGTCAAATTCAATAGGTAAATTATGACAAATCTATCTAAACAATTTTACCTTTATAAGGCTGTTGTCACTTATAAAAAATAGATATGTTTGTATCTGAAACACTAACAGTGGGTTTCTAAGCCAAAATCTCCGTTTAAAACATATTGTTTATGTTTTGTTAAAAATGACAGGGATTACGATATGTTTTAATACAGAGATTTTGGTTTCAGAAACCAACGGTAAAACTTTCCAAAATAATATCCATAGACAAAATTAATTACATTGTGAGAATATGAAATATGTAAATATAATATGAATATATGTTATCTGACGGTCATACAAAAAAAAACACTTCTAAATATGTATATTTCAAAGTGTTTATACTAGAGTTTAAACAAATATAACAACTTATTTTGGGTCAAGGTACATTAATATTCATATATACTACGGCTCCGCTATGACCGGAACTACATTTAATTAAAAATTATTAACGTTCATTAGATTTTATAAAAGTCGACAAACATGATATCTTTACGGCCCCGTGATACTTTCAAACTAGTTTCGATACGTGCGTTTAGATTTGGAGAAGGAAAAATGGCATTTTATTGCACGGTTTAAAATATTGATGACTTTGATGGCCTCTAATGATAGTGTAGTGTATAGTAATTTATAACTGACGTGGAAATAACATTTTTTATTACTTGATAAGATTCAACTGAAAAAATCAAACAAAAACAAAAGATGTCTATGGTCAAACCTCTCATCAAAACAACAGAATAACCAATTAGTTGTTATTTTGTAAGATATCTGATGATTATAAAGTACTATAAGTTAATTAACTATCGGTAAATATGAATAATAAACAAACTGTAATTCCACTGAACACAAGATCTAAACATCGTATACAACATCCATACAAACATTGTCAAAATTCATCTTTGTATTTTAATGCTGTAGTTGTAAACATTTGATTGACTGACAGATAAAAAAAAACTTCTTAAAGGCTAATTTAAAAAAGCCTTTCAGGTTAAAATATAAAAGTAATCAAACCATATAATAGTTTCTTTATTCAATTGGACATATGAAATGGCTTAAAAAAAACTATTGTTCTAAACCATAGAGATAGTTCGAAAGGTCTATTAAAGCTTTATAGTTAATCTATGGAACAAATAACGTGTAATCGATATGAATAGAGCCTGACAAAATCAAATTATAGTGGAAGCATCGAATCATGTTGTGTGGGATAGAACGTTAAAATTATTAGCAACTAGCTGTCGCCCGCGACTCCGTCCGCGCGGAATTAGTAAACTTAACTAGTAATCTGTGTTCTTTCAGGCTATGTTCTACAGTCATGTCAAATTTCATCGAGATCAGCCGTTCTGTACATACCTTCATCCAAATCCATCTATACATATAATCCATCCAAAAATATAACTAGAATTGACATATGGATAAAATCTTTCTCGATCGATTGCAAATATTTTGCAGATGGCCTGGAAGAACACATAACTAACTAAGTTTTTATTAATTCCGCGCGGACGGTGTCGCGGGCGACAGCTAGTTATTAAATATATTCTCTTGAAAACAACTGATATAATTATGTATCATAAAGACCACTTAACCTTTCATCTGATTTTAATTAAATTCTGTATGTGGACACACTAAAAACCACTTGTACCTATAAACAAACCAGAGTTCCATTTCTCCTTGTAATTACAAATAAATTTATTGAAGTCTCTCAAAGCAAAACGGACCGATTCCGTTTTAATGAGACCTGATCAAGTGCGATATTAAGTTAAAGTGAACCAGATTCGACAAAATAATGAAGCCAACTTCGATAAGTATATATAAAAACAATTAATTTACGATCCACTTAAAGTTTTTGTATATTTCATTAAAAACATTATTCTTCAATGTATCGAACAAGGTTAAAAAGAGAAAATCGTGATTTGCGAAAAAAATATTTTGAAGGCTTTTTGAGATAAACATGTAATTTACTAAAGTATTCAAAAAAGTGCATCACATTTCTTTTACTAACTGCCACATTTACCGATGGTTTGTGAGACCAAAATCTCCGTATAAACATATCATCATCCCTTTCATTATCTTTGACAAAACAGAGATAACGATATGTTTTAAACGGATGTTTTGGTCATAGAAACCCACATTTAAACATGTCTCCATATTTTGGTACATTCATCGTAATAAACACGATCGTCTTTTAGCGCAACTTTTATGTAACAACGAAACATGATTCAACATAGCCTCTTGAACTTTTACCATCGCAGCGGAGCGCATGGCTAACGGGGGCGAGTGACACTTACCTCGGCATTACACAGTAAGGAATAAGGTCATTGGGAGGCCTGTTCCGAGGTACACGTAATTTACGCAACTCGTTACGTACTCTTGCATAAATATTGCTTTTTGTTCGTTTTTGAACTGACCGCGTATCGACTACGATGACCGCAGCGAGTTGATACTTGAGATTTCTTTGGTTTTACAAATTTTAAATTTTTACAATTAAGGTACTATTTGTTTTCAAATAATATTTTATATTATTCGCTATGGCATATAGACCAAATCAAAGATTTAAGCTTTCTTTGCCCGCAAAATGTACTGTGACAAGCTTCGTTTTTTTAAATGTCTTTACATCTGAACGATTATAATCCGCTACAACATTGCATAATGATGAAAAACATCGTTGTTTTTAAAGATAAATAAATGTGATAAGCGAGTTAATATGAATGAAAACTGGTAAAGAAATAAATTGCATAATCGTACTATCCTTTCCTCGAGTATCAAGACACGTTAGATGAGTATATCTCTAGATAATAATTATTATGTAAGATACTTTCACTACGCGACTTACTTTATTAACAGTGTATCAATAGAATGCATTTGGATACTTCATTGGCTGAAATAATTATCGAAATTAGCACCTTTTGTACAACTGGCAATATAGAACGTTATAAAAAGAAAACATTTGTAAAAAGTTCTGTTATTTCACCTTTGAATTTTTTGTACTTTGTTTTTTTTTAAATCCCTTTTGTTAAAGTTTAATTGGTTAGAAAGTTATGTTTACATACAAAATAAAGGGCTGTGAATAACGCAAGCGATAATAAAATTTACACATACGCTAAATACAAGCACAAAGTTACTTAACACGGCTTTCGACTACAGATAATAAAGTCTAAATAAGTTGTCAGTTATACTTTTACGAGGAAATAGTTTAGTCGGAAAGGTTGTTTAGTTATTGCGTAAATTTAAATCTTAATTGATAGAATACTTTTCATTTAAATAAAAAAAAATTCAAAGTTTTATATGTCATATCCGGCCATTTATATTCAAAGATAAAATATTTTCTTTATAATATTGTCTTCATATAGCTAAGAGAATTCACATTAGAAGGTTTAGCAAAGATTAAAAGGTCGTAGGATTAAAAGGTTAAAATAAACCTTTTGAAGCTTCGCGTAAGAATATTCAAAGAAGGTCTTATATCTTTAAATTAATGATAGAATGAAAGCTTTCAATAAATTTCGCTTAATATCTCATTTTAGATACGAACTCGTAGCTACGATTAGAAAAGATAATCAGAGGTGCATTTTTCGACTGCTATTATCAATATCCATCAAATAATAATGTTACGATATATTAAAATGTTTAATAAAAGTGGTCTCGCGAAAATTTGTTTCAGAAATTGTATTTTACCAGAAATATTTTAGAATTTACGAGTTTCAGTTTAGTTTTTCTATGGTTTAGAGTTTTTATTCCTAAAATTTGATATAAGCCTACAATTTTTATTTCAAATATTTACTTATAACTTTCTTCTGTTATAAACCGGTTAATTGTATAGAGTTATTATTATCATATGCAAATTCAACCTCTATTCGGGGGCGACTAGTTTTGTATTTGTAGGTCACAAGCACACAAGATGGTTAAAATTCCAAATCACTACTTACGATGGAATTAAATTCATCATTTTATTTAAGCCATAAATCAAAGCTCGTATTATGACGAAAGTAAAAATGTTTTTAAACACAAACCTAAACAAAGATGAAATCTTTAATCAAGTATGAAAAGACTAGGTGAGAGATAAACAATGATTAACATCAAACGAGTCTATTAAGAAAATTTGTGATGTGCGTTTTTGTGACATTGACCAAATATGCCAAAATTTTTATAAGAATTGTAAAATTCTAATACAAATTTTGTCGATGACGTTACGAATACTTTCTCGCAAATTTTCATGCTAGGCCGTCAGATACGCTAACTTAGATTTACGAGACTTATATTAAAACTTATTTATAGTGCGTATAACATTTTCGCGTATATTTTGTATAATAGAAAATAAAAATAAGAAGAATGGATGCGTATTCGGAATACATATTTCATCGCGTGATGATAAAACTATCGAGAAAGGGCAAAACAAATTTGCCATGTCTAAAGTTGCAATTATTCTCATTGCTTTAACATCAGGAAAATTAAATGTCATACATTCAAAGTACTTCTCTCACAATTTCCTATAATCATACTATTACGCGTAGCACACTTTCATTTCATAGGCATAGTGAGATAATTCATAGGAACTTACGTAATGCGTAACATTTAAATTCACATTATGACGATGCACAAACATTTTGTTGTCTTATATTGACATGTACAAATAACACGTATTTAATACTTGTCGCGTAAAACCTGTTGTTTTTGTTTGTCAAGAAATTATCAAGGGAAAGTGAAACTTGCATGGTTATTTTACAATTATTTCGACGATAGATGCGTTTACTAATAAATTCTTTAAGCTTTATAGATATTGACCGACTTAAATAAGATATTCGCGTAAAAAATTTATCTATATAAAACTCCAGGATACTCAAAATAGCAGACACGTCTCAATACTTGTAGAATTATAAGAATATGCTTATATAATTATCCAGTCTAGTAAATTAGTACACTTTTTTTTAAATAAATATCTTCACCAATGCCTATTACGAAATGTCAAAGTGACACTTACCTGTGTGCGCGTCGGCCATGTTGCGCAGCTGTCACATGTCAGCTGTCATATGTCAAAGTGACTTACCTGTGTCAATCCGAGGCGGTAGCTGGTGACGTCGAGGTCCAGCGCGAGCAGCATGTCGTCGACGATCTGCCTGTCTGACAACGCCGCGGTCTGCTGACCGTTCTCTTGGGTTTCACTCTCCGATGTGGCCAGGAGACGATATCTATGGGACAAAAGATCCGTTTTAATCAGGATTTTAATTCTTCACGAAATTATTCAAGGTGGTATCTTACTAATCTGAATATTTGTTAGAAGGTATCTCCAGAACCACTGCATAGATCGCGCTGAAATTGATACATATATATATATAGAGCATAGTCTGGAAGAATACTTAGGGTACTAATTATTTATTTTATCTGTGCGGACGAAGCCACGGGCGACAGCTAGTAGGAAATATAAAAGTAAGCTTACCGCCTTGCGAATTCTGATAGAGGCATATGTTCAGGGAATCCTTGTTTGTAGAGTCTGGCCGCGTCGAGCAGTTGAAAGCCACGGAACTAAAAATAAATAAAAATCAGTTACTCTACTTAGTAATAATCAATAACTTGATATCATCGTGACATATAAATATTAAAAGTTCAAATTGATTTAATTGTTGTAAGACCAACCATTCATAGTAATTTCTTAGGCAAGAGCGTCGATGGCTTAGGGCTAATGCACTTGACTTGCAATCTGCAGGCCCTGGGTGTGGATTCCGCTATGTACCAACGTGTTTTTTGATTTCCGGTTTACATATGTACATTTTTTCCACGTTATTACGATAAAGTTAAACATCGTGATGCAACCTGCACATATCCTAGAAGAAATTCAAAGATATGTATGAAGTAAACCGGCACTTGGCCAGCGTGGTTGACTATAGCCAAGTCACCCTTGATAGGCTACCCCTACCCTAAGTAGGCTCCGAATCCATCGGTAGGGACATATAGTGAGCTGATGATGATGACTACGTATTTTTTCAAGATATATGTATATTATATTAGAGTACCTGTGAGCGTAGTAGCGGCACATTAACATCATCGTTGGCATCAGTAGGCTGGTTGGTGAGCAGACAGCAGACGAACTGCACTCCGCCCGCGCCGCAGCGACGTAACGTGTCCACCACACCATCGGCTACAAACTTTGCTTGTAGTGCTGTCGAGCGACGCTTCATACCCGCTGTACCTGTTATAAACAAAAATTTTATAATAATATAACCAAATATATAAAAAAATCACAGTACACAACTTTGTGTTCCATCTTTCCAATAAATTCTGTATAGAAATGTGCAGTAACCTTCCGATAACAATTATAGTGGATCCTTATTAATGATATTACGTTTATTAAATTCTGTCCCATAAAAATTGTCAACTTATAGTCAAACAATGATATCTGAACCAAAGAGAGAGGCGCTGTTATCGCGGTTGGTGACCAGAGAGACCAAAATACCCGTATAAAACATATCTTCATCCCTCTCCATTATCTAAGACAAAGCAAACATAACAAACGATTTATATAGGGATTAAGGTCTCAGAAACTATTGGAATAATAATATATTTTATTTTAGTGAAGTTGTCATCTTATTTTTAAATTTATATATTATTATTCCAATACGTTATCAGCACGAAGATTTGTAATTTTTACAAATTTTTCTTTTTGGAAATTTTTAAATTTATATATAAGAACATTTTTGACAGAATCTTTTTCATTACCAAAAAGTATTTCCAACAGAAACCAATAATAAAACATAGAATATGATATAAAAGAAAAAATGAATTGATAGCTATAGTACAAAGCGGATCTTATGTAATTTTTTGACGTTAACAGGGGGGCGCTAGTGAGTTCTTACCGGTTGACTAATGCCTACTGGGTCAGATAGCTAAACAATAACAGTAACTTCATTTACATAGTCTATGGTAAATTAATAATTTCCACATTCTAACCAGAAGTAAGCGTGCGTCGTATAGAGGAGGCGCGACGTAGAGTGGAGGCGTCTCCCACCGCGGCAGACCACGCCCCCACGCCGCACGCGCCGCGCGACCACGACGATAGCCGACCTATGTCCTCGCTGCGAACAATTTTATCATATTGAAGGATATTTATGGTATTACAACAACATAATCACGCCCATAACACAGAGGGGTAGGCAGCGACTATGAGCCAACATTTGGCGCGCTCCTGACACACCTCTCTCGCTTCATCTACATTCATACATTTGTGTTATTAGGTAATGTAAAGTAACTAAAGTTGTTTTAGAGCTTTGACTTTCATACACTAAATGAAACTTAATAATTTCGGGGATTAACTAATTAGTGATATTTGGTTAAAAAGGTCAACTGTGCTTACTCAAAACCAGAATATAAAATATTATATTTCATACATACTTTTGACTTTCCTGCAGGAGTGTATGCGCTTTCTTCGTGACTGGATTCTCTCGGCTCGCCTTCACCCATCCGGTCACGTCGTATAACACGGGATTAGTACCCTATAAAAAAAGGTTAATTTTAAAGCTGACACTTGTGAGAGGAATTCCAGGCACAAAAAAAAACCCTGGTATTCGTACAATGGTATAAAAATGTAGCAATTAATATTGCCTATGTTACTCAATGGTCATATATCTTTTTAATGGCAAAATAATTATTAAAAACTATCAAGTAGTTTTTGAGTTTATTTGTTACATACAAAACTATTTTTTTTTCTTCTATGTAATGTAAGATATACTAAGTATATTGTATTAGTTTAGTCCTTATTATGTATTTACCTGTAAATGTTGTAACAGAAACTGTCTAGCATGAGGGGCTTTCTTAATAAGATAGTGCGTGTGATGAGGAGGTCCGTAGTGCGTCAGCGCGCGCTCCAGGAACGAGTCATCTGACGAGCCGGGGTACATCGATTCCTCATCTAAAAGCCTGCAAAAATAAACTACATTATAGTGGGTTTTGTAAAAAAAACCTGTGTAAGTACATATTGGTATCTGACAAAATGTTTTTGGAAAGACGATTCGACTTCGAAAACTAAAAACAACCTAAAAACCGAAATTAATCATTTTGTCCATTATTCATTAAACCGTAACTTTTTAATAGTCACACTCAGATTTGTCATATTAAAACTACACTAAGGGTAGTCGTTAGCGAACACTTAAGGACAGTGAGCATGGTAATATACTGGATAGATTTAATCTTACCATAACAATCCCCGTCGATCGCAATCTCTGAGATCGGCTTGTGAACTGCGCACTATAGAATTCTGCGGCGATTTGTCCAGTAATTCTACCATTGGTCCGGGATTTACTGTCTCCGATAGCCAATCTGAAAAGCAAAATTTATTTATATCGACCTAGCTAAAAAAAAAACTTAGTACCCTACGTGTTCTTCCAGAACATATTGTGTACATCTATGCCAAATTCCAGCTAGATCCATACAGCTGTTCTGGAGATATAGTTAAATAAACATTCATCCATCCATACATACAAACTTCCTTATTCATAATATTAGTAGATACTGTGAAGGTGTTCGATCTTCGAAGGGCTTAAGACATTAATAATTTAATTCTTTAATTGTGTATTGCTTTTATTATAAGTTTACGACTTTCTATTCCCTCTTAATTTTGGGTGAATTCGAACTATAATCCGCCAACATACCTTCTTCAGTGCCATCGTCGAGGGTGATGCCCTCCTGCGCGTATCTCTCTCTTGGCGCGACAAGCATGGCGTCGTGGAACACCGCTTGTAAGCGTTCCTATAAAAATAAATACATCAAACTGCATAACAAATTACCATCGTATATTATTAAATCATATATTGCAGTTAAGATATTGCTAAGTCTCTTTATTAAAGGTTTGTTACTAAGAATTTCAAACATAGTGCGCTTACTGTGACCTAGAAATCTAGTATAACCCGGTCACTATCTAAATTCTTAATTCAAGTAGTTGCTCGTGAGTAGTAGTATAGTAGTTTTCAAATATCTTGGCAGATCCAAACCTCACGCGAACTGCTACGGGTGATACAATTTTAGTTTTGTTGGGCTTTGCGCAGTGCATCGATGACCTTGAGCCATCAAGATATTTGAAAATAACTATACATTTTAAAGTACCTCCTATTTAGATTACTTTTAAATTTAAATAGGAAAACTAAATCTAATAATGACCTGTAAATAATTAGAGAGCAGTTTGGAGAGAGGAGCTCCGTTCTGTTGTCCAGCACACATCGGGTTGTCGGCGCCGGGCGTGTCCAGCAGCAAGATGGACGCTGATGTCCTCGCAGATGTCGACAGACTCCTAAAAACATACGTTTATTTACTGTAAAAAAATCATTTAACTAATTTCATGTAACTTTTCTTAGACTAGAATTTAATCTTTTATAGATTATGTTTAGCTAAAATAAGCACGATTGTATACAAGTCATATTAAGAACATCTTACAAACCTGTTGACAAGAGCAGCGACGATGTTGAACGTCTCATTGTACAATCCAGTGACGAAAGCATCCAATGCTTCTGACCCGGGGACCTCTCTGTCGCTTGATGGTGAAGGCGTTCTGAAAAATTACATAATCTACATTCAGAGGAGTAAAACATATTCAACTTTTACCTGAAATAATAACTGATAAATAATAACTTCCAACCGGGATGAACGAGAATTCAAGGGACTGCGATATTTTTCTTGCTTATATAGATTTCTCCTTTACATAGATTTGACGTAGGTGTGACTATAAAACTGAAATTGTAGTACAACAAGCCAATGTTACACTGGGTTTTTTTAATTGCTTATTACTAAAACTTTAACATACCTAAGCGCAGTGGCGGTCTGGGGCGAGGTGGGTGCGGGGGGAGCGAACACAGCTCGCGACAGCTCGTCCACGCCCACGCCCAGCAGGCGCGCCGCACGGCTCGCGCACCCGCTGCTGCCGAACTGGTATTTCAAACCGGAACCTGCATTCGCTGCACACAATACAATATTCATCATCATCAGCTCACTTATAAGTCCCCACAGAGAGGCTTGGAGCCTAACATAAGTAACGGGGTGACTAGGCCACATTCAACCATTAACCCAGTAAGGGTTAGTTGACTTCACGCACACAATTTTTTTTAACACATGACAATATACAATGCCGTGAATAACCAAAAGTGGTTCGGGATCATTATTTACGTGTATTCAAAAACAAGATTAAACATACCTTTTGTAACGCCACACCATCCTAAATGGCATATAGCAGCGAGTATCTTCCACACCACAGTCTGTTCGGGCTCAGTAACAGAGAGCGCGTGCAATGCTTCCTTCAGTGCTGAGAACTCTGCAGGTGCTTCTGCCTTGTCTGTGCTCGTGAGGAATGGATTGGGAGCGTTCACTGGCGCTTGGTCGAGCAACAACTCGCGACGAAGACGACCGTCGCTGCCGTGGAATAATCTGGAATGATAGACACAAGTACAATCAGCTGCATAAATATGTAAACATTAAAAAAACTTTAGAAACTTATAAAGTGAGGTTTTAAAACTATATATTAGTCATTAGCATGTATTTATGGTCGGAAACATACGTGCATGGATATTTTTGATACAGAACGCGCATACACGTCTTGAAGCTTTGTACATGTATACATAAATATGTAAGTCGGCTGCATAAATATGCAGCCGACTGTACAGGCTATAATTCGAAAACAAAAATAGTGGTACTAATTAAACTTATTATCTCAGAACTGTGTGTCTATGTTTCAATGTGACCGTGCTGCCTTCATCAATGAAACGATTTTTAAAAGTGAAGTGTTCATTTTACATTCTAAAACAGTTTTGTGTAGACTTACGTGTGTAAAGCCCTTAAAGGCGACTGTCCAGGTCTAAAATCAGGCAGCAGGGTCTGCACTGACGCGGACACAAGCGCGCCGCCGCCATCAAAGTCCAATGACGTCAACGAAACGAAGCGAGACGCGTGAGGATTTGAACTTGTTCTGCAAGAAAAAAATCAAATGGTAATAACAAAATCCTCTCGAAAACTGAAAAATAAACCAAGATTTCACTAAAACACAGTCTTTTGGATAAAAATTAATTTCACCATTTAAATGTTAATATTAACATGATAATCTCACCGACTTGATCCGAATGCGTGAAGAACATCAAAAGCCGCATTCAAGCGATCGGGCGTAAGCTTCGAGCCTTGTGCGGGGTATGCACTTGCCAAGTACCAAACACAGTGACGCATGGCTGAAGTTTTACCCGAACCAGACCTGAAAGATGGAAATACGACTATGTTTAATACTAAGTTCATTCTAAAGGTACATTACATACAAGTTATAACATTTTAGCTTTCCGAAAATTTTGAGTTTTTAAAACATCATTCAAAACAACATAGTCAAGTGCATTTTATCTTATTCAACAGTATGAGTGGGCAAATGTAACCTAAGAAGGGATAATAAGGAAGGGGAGATATAATCCTGCTGTACATTCCCTCTTCTGTCGCTTAAAGACAAGGCAACGCATCTGCAAATACGGATGTCTATGGGCAGAGGTCACTAGGCCGTTTTTGGAAAATTTATCTGGCCGCTTGCTCGTTTACCACATTATACTATGAAAAAAGGTCTACTTTGAGTAATAAACGATAACTCAGTTAGAAAAATAACTCGATTTAAATATTTCTTAATAATGTATCTACCAAATTTAATGGATTAAAATTATTCGTTTTCACAATTTACATTTTATTATTTATTATTTTAGTATTTTACTCCAACAATACTTAAAGTATTGTTCACTTGAGTATTGTACATGTAAAACAAATGAAACGTCATTTCTTCTTGTTCCAGTTTTCATTCGAGGCTGGTTGACGTCATGGGACAAAACAATATTTCACTAGCTATGTATGACGATGTCCTACACTTTTTACAATCAAGTTGTGAGTCATTTTGTTAAATAAAATTAAAAAAATTAATCTTCTAGGTTTTGCTCGCGACTCTGTTCGCGCGGAATCAAAGGAAGAAACTTAGTAAGTAGCCTATGTGTTCTTGCAGACTATGTTCTACATCTATGTCAAATTTCAGCGAGATCCAAGCAGCCGTTCTGCAGATACCTTCTATTAAATCATCCATCCATATAAAAATTTGCATTCATAATATTAGTAAGAAGTAAGATTACAATCTGTGTTTTCTAGATTTCCAAATTTTTAAAAAACCTGTATTTTTATTAGCATTGAATCTTAAATTACTTTCTTAAATAATGTCGTCCGTCGGAACTGGTTTTGCATAATGAGTGTTGAATAACAATAGACAATAGAGCTCGTTGTGGAAACCTTGAACTTATGCAACCACGTAATAAACAAGAAATATACTAATGAATATTATATTAACTTGTTATAAAAAAAGATATTAAATGTGCTTTATTATAAAACTAGCTGTCGCCCGTGACTCCGTCCTCACGGAATTAAGAAATATAATAATTTGCAGCCTGAGTTCTTCCAAACTATGTTCTATATGTAATCTCAAATCTTTGCGTGATTCGTTAAACTGTTCTGGATATATGTAATAACAAACATGCATCCATCCATCCATCAGAACTTTTGACATTTGGAAAATTAGTAAGAAGTAAATATATGTATAGTAAACAACCTGTAAGTATTTATTTCAAAGAATTTTACGATTACAATACGTTTTCTGTAACAATATTTCCTTATTGGAACGAATAATATAAATGGAGATGCCTAAACATAGCACATTCTTGATTTAAGATTATCCGCCATCGTTAAACATCAAAGGGAAGCGGTTCCTTTTAAAGTTTTCTTAAACTAACTACAGCCAACCAGAACATATTATATTGACTCGTACAGTTTGATATTTTATTTTATCTTTACATACAATTAAATTTTTATCTAATGTGAATTAAAAAAACAACTATCCTCTTAATAGTTTCAAATACAAGTTTCTTTTAGAATTTTCCCCCTATCTCATTTAAACGAAATTTATTTCCATGATTACCCAATTAATATTCTTTAGCCTTATCATTGGACTGAAAATAAAAAAAGTAAACGAACAAAATGGTTGAAGATAATAAAGTAAAGGACATCGTTATCAATTCAATTCACAAAATAAAGGTCTTTGAATGTTAAATGCAAAGAAAACTGTAGCGAACTTACTTTAAGTGACTAATATCGAAAATTTTCTCATCTATTAATATTTATGTCATATCTTCCTGTCCGTATACCTAATAGGGTCGTCGGTCGTACCCCTGATCGATCTAAGTAATTATAATCGATTCTTACCTTCCCAAAAATACGATAGCACGGTCTCTTCTTGAGGCCAGCATACATCGGTGCGCTGACTGGGCGGCAGCGAACACATGAGGAGGCATATCATCTGCACGGCAGCCGCGGAACATGGCTGCGACCTAGAAATTACAACAAGAAGACATTTAATATTTGTTACTAATCGCATTCGCGTTTTGCTACTTTGAATAGGAAAACATATCATTTTCATAGGTTGATAAATAATTTAATCCGTAAAAATTGAACTTTGTAGAATGTTTAAATTTTATACAAAGGGAAGAGAAATGTAATGTAACATCAAGTTTGTAGGTATATCCACAGCTGGTTAAAAAAAAAACTCCAATCGTAGTATTGGTGCATTCAGACATACCTTTTCCGTGTATATAGGCGCGGTCCGCCTCGGCGGCCCGAGTACCAGGAGTGCATGACCGGCGCGTGCGTGCGGCAATCCTGCTGCGTATCGCGAGCGCAGCACGTGCAACGCGCCGCATTCGTTCAGGCAACGAAGCGAAGCTATGTCTTCGCAACGCTCCAACTGAGGTGGGTTCGCCTGGAATATGGATATAATGAACTAAATTATCAAAACGATTTACAATAAACATTAATTACGATTCGGATCCGATGTACTAGTAAATCATAAAACGACTGGTTAAAAATAAACATATTTCATCAACATTACACGCAAAGGTGTTTCTCATATTTAAATTCTATCTTCGACCGACTAATGTAACGCATAGGGAAAAATGTAGCAATATGACCGAGAAAACATCATTTGTAAGTAAATTTAACTCAGTAACCGGTCGAGTTGGACCAAAATTACAAGAAATTATTATGTAAAGAGCATCTATCGATCACGGTTTTTCGTAATCATTTGATTTATTAATACATGTTTTATCATGAGGTCATAGTTTAAAATCATAAATAGCTCTCTATTATATTTATTTACATCTTTACAATTTGTGTTACTTCATCACCTGAAGTTCTACGCCTAAAATATAAAACACTTTAAACTATCACACATAAGGTACTGGACAAACTCCCGCTTGGAGTCTGGGGGTATGCGCGCGGACTGTGCTTATTGTGAGGGTGGTTACTATTCAGCTGGGGCAGCAGTTGGGGCAAATGCAAGGTATTACGTCAAACTATCTCCCCTTATCTTGTATATCTTGGTGACTAAACAGCTATGAGTGAGGCAATTTGTTCTCTTTATATTTTATATTTATATAATACTACAACAAACCTTTTCTAGATCATCTTCATCAACCATGAGTGTCTCTCCAGTGTGGAGCACGCGGACCTTGGCTCGGCCTGTGTCGCCATCGCCCTCTCTGACCACGGCTGTGAAGCCGCCGCGGTGTGCCAGCCACATATGTCCCGCTGCCAGCCATTCCTTCTCGCACGCTAATTGCTCTTCCGACTTTGCCTGAAAACAAACCAAAATCAACGTTACATATCAAATTCAAATACTAAACAATAATATTTGAAGAAAATATTTAAATACCACACGGTATACAATAAAGACAATAGTGTAATGATATTATATATAATTATTGTAATCATTGCACTGAGCTTGCGCTTGTAATCAGAAGCGAGCCGTCGAAGTTCGTATTCGGGCCCATCATCGAGAGACCAGAATGTTGGTTCTATAATTTTCTATGACAAACTTTATGTAAGGCAAAATAGAGATTTAATCGGACAGCAAAAACATCTGCATTATGTTAAAAGATTCCAATTGTGAACTGAAGACCACGAACAATTCAAAGTATACCAAAATATGTGATGAAATAAAAAAGAAGTAAATTTCAATGAAACCAAGCTCAATGATGCTTGAAGCTGCAACTTTCTATGCGTCCGTGCGTGTATGCAGTGCTAATATGCTTCATTGGTAGCACATTAGCGGCAACCAGCGGTTCATTTGCATAACTTTCGACATAACAATGTCTCGAACTTGACCTATTTTTAATTGTTTACCAGTTTGCTTAAGATTATGAAGTTTTAGTGCGTATAACAGTAGGCTAGTTATACATGTAAGCTAAAACAAATCCGTATGACTCAAAGATAACTTGAACATAATTGAATTGTAGTCATAACAATTAGAAACCAACTGTAGTTATAACTTGATTTAAATAAAGGTTCAAATCTTCCTTCTTACTTAATGTTATAAATGCAAATGTTTGGATGGATGTTTGTTTGAAGGTATCCCCAGAACGGCTGTATGGATTTCGCTGAAATTGAGCATACATGTAGAAGATAGTCTGGAAGAACACATAAGCAACTTATTTAGTTTATTTATAATGCCGCATGGACAGAGACGCGGGCTAAAGCTCGTTATTATTATTTTCTATTGTAGACTATTAGGCACCAGAGAGGACGTTTATTTTATTATCACTATTACACCGACATACATAACATGCAACAGTAGGATGTGATCTTTGCGAATACAAATGAATACTGCATACATTACAGGACCTTGAAGTCACAGAAACGAGCACAATGTTAGTACAATGATAGTTTAGTTTGCGCGGCGCGTTTACTGGTACATATCAATAGATCGTTAGCAATTACTAAAGGCCCGACCACCTGCAAAACACAAGACGTGACTCATTCATGTTACCATCAATTGACTCCGCAACGAATCGCTAAACAATTTTAACGCGATTTAAAGGAATTAATGAAGAAGCAAAATCATAGAGATTTATCAAAAGTCGAGGTAGCCGTCTTAAGAGGCGTACAATTCACATTTGCTGGCTTAAAAGATTTTGTTCAAATTAGTATCTTTCTATACACTTTATTTAATACACCCCAAATGATCACCTGACGTCAGTAGTGGCATTAGGTTAGGGCGAGGTGGTGCGACCGCCCAGAGCGCCGGGCGTAAGGGGGCGCCTAATATTGGAATATTTCCTCTTAAACCAAAATAAGGGACGTGGCAAAAATCTCGCCGAATGCGCCAGAACTGCTAAAACCGGCCCTGATGTTGCGCTTCTATTACTACTCTCCCACATTCAAATACGTAAAGATATAGGAAGTCAACTTAAAATTGTTTTCCTCATTACAACAACCTACGTGCTCGTGTAAGATATTCAATTATTAAATTATTATACACAAAACCTTTGAATGTAAATGTAATTTTAAATAATAATTAGTATAAGTGGGAGGTTACACAAAAGGTCGAATTGTTACTCCTTCAAATCAATTATTTCACGATTAATTTATTTCAGAGGAAAGGTATTTTCGCAATGGGTAAATTCAATAGACTATTATGAATAATTATTATATTAAATTTTTATATATGTGATTTTGTCCATCATCTTAGGATTCCTATGCTTTTTGATAGATGATTGCATTTTACGTTATTATTCAAACAATTATTACGATATGATACGATTTAAGTAGTCTGCTGATATATCAATAAAAAATGTATAAAACGGAGATGCGACTGGTGGAAAGAAAAGAAAGCCTGGTGTAATACATTCTTCCGTTGTTATGGATTTCAACAACTACAACTTTCACAATATTGTCCTAAACATTTTACAAAGATCAAGCAGTTTCATTATTCACAAAATGCTATAATCTACGCAATATATAATTCTTAGTTCAACATTCACGACATAATTTAATAATAGTAAAATTGCTATTGTCAGTCGTAAAATGAACTGTAGCAAGTTTACAACAAAATTACTGCATTGCAGTGTAGCATTTACACTGCAGGTAACTGCATATAAATTGCGATACTATAGCGCCTTATCAGAGCCCGAATTCCTATATTGTATACCGAATTTAACTACTGAGAACTAGACCTACTAGAAGTAACAGAAATTATCACGTAAAGATACTGCTGAGAACCAAAATATAAGAAATTGTATCTAGTAAAAAGGTGTAAATACTTCATCACTCTCAATTCACTGAAAGCAATTTTACAGCATATATAAATTACAAGTTAGACTTAAATTTATATTTAGCTCCCCCGGAAACATCAATGCGGCCTGGTTGCCGTACGAAGATCGATTAGGGTACGAACACACTTGTGCGTAACGCGAGTGCGCAGTGAGATGCGCGATAAACCACTCGAAAACATTCAATTGCATAATGGTACTATCGCAGTTCAATGAACTTGAATTCGCGGGGATTTTATAAATGGTACTTAAAGATTTAACCGATTTCGTATTAACGAGAAATTCAATTTCACACCTGTATTGAAACATATTGTTGTCTCTTTTTTTTTACAAATAGAATGAAACGGTTGTTTTATGATTATTTTTCTGACGTTTTTTATAAATTACTAGCTGCCGCGTGCGACTCCGTCCGCGCGGAATAAAAAAAAATAGTAGCCTATGGTTTCTTCCAGGCTATGTTCTACATCTATGCCAAATTTCAGCGAGATCCATGCAGCCGTTCAGGAGATACCTTCAAACAAACATCCATCCATCCATCTAAACTTTCGCATTTATAACATTAGTAATAAGTAATACACTATAAATAAGAATATAGAGTAAACAACAAATTATTATGTCGTTAATATGTCGGCACCCTTACACCGTTAGAGTACACAAAGAGAGACATTTACGGCTTCATTTTATTAGTTAGCAGGTGTCTCATAGACACGAGCGGTCGCAGTGACCTACTAAACACATTTGTTATGGTTTTACATAATATAACAGTAACGCCATGAACATCACGATGAAACTACCTATAGATAACATAAACAAGGTCAATTTTCACTATTTGTTAAATATTTCAGACATAAACATACCTTTACACATCTTCTATCTCTATATACACATGATTATTATCCTATAAGTATATAAGCAGTTCTACTTTCTTTCTGTTTATCTATTATTTGCATCTATAATATATGAAAGTATACAAAATACTATGATTTTTTTACACTTAAATTGACAGTATTTTATAATACCTATTTAGATTTATAGGTTAATTTCTATTGGACAAATTGGAAATCGTCACTGAACTTAATGTGGGAATCGATTAGAAGATCTAATCGATAAAAAGCTCATGCTGAATAATCGAGAAACATGGTACAATATCGACTTTCATGTGCAGCCAGCTATATGTTAGTGTTAATGAAGAACAACTTATGGGACAAGAGGAAATCGTTAACGATGAACACTGGTAGATAGCGAAGACCAGTTTTCATGTTTATATTTGAGAGTTTTACACCCATTCGCGATGTAAACCCGTTAGTTCTGCAGCACAAGAAAAATAGAGTATTATTATTATTTTAATTATAATTAAAAAGATACATTAATTGGAAACTAGAGTATACAAACATCACTAATCTACCAATGACACGTGTCGTAGTAGTTAAATAAACCTATGAATACAAAGTAATAAGAGTGTTAGTACACTAGCAAACTGGGTGCACGGGTGTCCGGAATCTGTACTCTATCTTGTACCTCGCCACAGATCTGGTTGTTATACATAAATAACGACAGTGTTACCAGCATTGAACAATTGTAACGACACAGAAATAGATCGTATTATAATTTAAATTGCCTCCATACTTTAATACATTTCCGATAACTTATAAATGTCACTGGCTAGCTGTAAAGATAACCGTAAACGTAAATAAAAAAATAAAATTTATAAAAATTTAATAGCATTAAAAGAAGTTATACTGTTTTTAATTCACATAAAACGTTGCTTTAGTTTAACTGTTTTATACCTGGACTAGCTATCGCCTGCGACTCCGACTGCGCGGAATTAATAAAAACATAATTAGGAGCCTATGTGTTCTTATATGCCAAAATTCATCGAGATCCATTTAGCCGTTCTGGAGCTACCTTCAAACAAACAGCCATCCATCCATCTAAACATTCACATTTATAATATTAGTAAAAATTAAGATTACTTACAACGATTCTATCAATTGACAGCAGTTACAATTGTCATGAAAAACTAACAGATGTTTAATATTATAGCTATCAGCATTTCATACATGTGGTTAAGCAATGATTACTAATCGGAACATAATAGTAAGCTTTCATTCTGTAATGTTTTTCATTTGAATTTTAAACTGGAAATTTAAAACACAGTTTATCAAATTAGGTGTATTTTATTTTGATCGTCCAAACGATGCATATAGATCGATACGTAATGTGCAATTATTGACTAACGTTTCAAAGATAGAATTAATTAAATTATATTAAGCCTAATTTATAATCATGATTAATTTATATTTCCCTCCATTGAATAAACAACATGTTTATACTGCCTTAATCAATATGCAAGTTTAGATAAAACATGTAAGTAATCGATTTAAAGAAACGAGACGAAAGAAAAAATCAAAATTATGGACAAAAATGTTGTAGAATGTTGATAGATCACAGAGTAATAACAGTCACAGTAGAATTTAAGTCATAGAGTAATAAAAGTTGCAGTACAAGTTTCTAATAAGGTCGTAATGAAGCTCGCAATATGCTTCCCGGTTAATGCTTAAAATTCAAAGCCACCCACGAGCCGGTCGCGTCTAAGAATACAAGTATTGGCATACAAGAATAGCAAACGATTTAAATAACTTGTAGAAAGCGTTACGTTACAGTAACTTAATGAAAATTGTAAAATATAAAATGTTGATGAATAGTTTACTGAGCTTGCAGTGTAAAGAGGCAGCAGTTGTCTAGCCGTTCTAGTCTCAATATTAATAATTCGTATTTCGCATAAACTAGTGAATTTGACTAATCAACTCTCTAAATTGTTTAGTCCCACGCTTCGCATAAGCTTGAAGTGGATGTCTGATTAAGCAATGTATATACTCAGATTGTATTTCATCTATTTGTCAACGCATCGCTTCTTCCAAATTATTGTAAACAATAGGTACATTAACATTGCGAATAGATGCAGAGAAGATAGTATTTTTCTCATAGTCTTCATTCAAAGCACGTGTAAAGTATGACATTGTACCAAAGCTAAGGTTTAATGAGGGGGTACGCGCCCTCATGCCGAGACAAAAGCCTTCTCGAGTAATGATAGACTCATGGTCTTGTAATTACGCGGCAACCTCTCTCTGGTTTAATGGCCTAGGCGCATAACGGGTACGACAAATATGTTACAAAAAATTGAACTAATAGAAATGGGATATGATATTTCAGCCTCATAACTGGTGTTGGATGTCATAAGCTAACATGATAAAAGGACAGATAATGAAGATTTACATGCTGATCAATTTATTACCCTAAAGAACATATTGACAATGATTTAGGTACTTGAAATATAAAACCAAATACAGCGGTCTTCTAAAAGACTGTATTCGGAATTAGTAACACTCAAAAGCTTTAAAACAAAAGATGCATTCTAATTAAGAACAAAACTTTCTGTTGTAAACAACATAAACAAAATGCCAATATCTTACAAAAGGGGGTCGTTAAAACAATTTGCCAGCTGCAATAATAAGTCTGAGGCGTTCCGAATTGTGCCCCCGTTCCCCGCTAAGTGGAAAAGTGGCGTATTATACAATTACCCGTGGGTAACAGCGGACTGCAAACATATAGATATTTAGTTACGAATATTGCGTTGTGTATACAATATAGCTGTGCGTGTACGTTAACTTACGCAAATTTATTGAACTTCAAAATAGTGTTATTCATTTGAGCTGTACCTAATCGTAAGTTTCCACTGATAAATCCCTATATAAAACATTTTGTTATTATTTTATAGCATAAGGTGGTAAGTAAGCGGCTACCTAAATTCGCCAAAACAGCGAAGCGATAGCTGCCCACAGACGTAAGGATTTATAGATGGGTTGTCTTATTCGACAGAGAAGGAAACATACAGAGGATGACTCTCCTTTCTATGCGTTCCTCTATCCAATTCGACCTCACTTTAAAAGGAACTAGACGGACGACATTTCATATAAGTGATTCTGCAGTGGAAAACGACGGTTAATAATTCCTTGCTTATATTTATTTACGTCATACTAATTCAAATGACTTTATACAATAATATAATACTTAATAAGTTATTCCTGTCTATAGTTCCCTATTATAGAAATATAATCAGTCATGTTAAAACAAGGAAGTTATTACGTCTAACGTTCGTACTCCAAAAGGAATAAATTTTGCGGTAAACATTGTACAAAATAGGATACTTATCCAATTTAATTCACTATCGTACTGATAACTTATGTAATTAAAATAACTCATGTCAATTAAAAAAGCAACACATTATAAATAAACTTATTATGCACATGTAATATTGTACATAGTTTTCCACTTTTTGCTTGATTTTCACTTTGAAAATATTTTGTTTCACATATTATTATTCGGCTTTAAAAAATATAAAAGGAAACATAGCAATAGAAGAAGTAATGTCTTTTATTACTATCATGTTTCTTTTTTGGCGACGCCGTTAGGAGAATCGACCATTTTAATGTCGTTTTTGTAAATCGCTCTTTGATCTGTAATTTAAACACTACCAATAAATATTGTATTATATATTATTCAGAGTCGTACCAGAAGTAAAGTTTCACAGTACCATCTAAGGACCGCCATACATAGATTAGAAGCAATGTCAGTACCAACAAATCAATCTTAACTTCGTATGATATGGAAACAGAAACAATGAAAACAAAATCGAAAGAATCGAAAATAAAAAAAACTTCTAATCTAAAAATACTCATAATCATCAAATGTCAAATAACACCGACAGGATAATATTTTTAACGCTTTGTGTGCTTGGAATACACATGACTCGATGACAGGAAAAAGGGACGTGCTCGATATACAGGTACATCAATAACCCTTTAGATTTAGAAAGACGTATCCATTTGAAACCTGGACACATAACAAAGCCATTTTTAGTGCGGTCGGTTAACCATCGGAAGTCGCGGTCCAGCCCGGAAATCGCTGATACGTGACTAAATTAAAAAAAAAAACATCCACACGTGTTTGACTTGGTATTTTTTTTATTCATAAATATATAAGAATTATTTTTACCAAAAATCTATTATTATCTAACTTTATTACAGTTAGTCTAATTCAATATTGTGTTTCATGTCTTTAAGATACATAACCTCCTTCTTTTTTAAGTCGACTAGCAAAAAGGCTACACGACAAAAAAAATCAATCATACCAAAAGTAACAGCATTATTAAATAATAATTAGTATCAATAAACAGAACCTACGAAACAAACTACTTACCTATCAAGATCAATAGGACAAGATGTGTTAAGCACCTGCACAAATACCATTGTTGAGAATTACGATTTTTTCGTAAGTTTCGTGGTAAAATAATACCAATTTAACATAAGACTATGTTGTTGATTAAGCGTCATCAAGAGGATTAATACATTTAAAAGACACTTTTTACTTTTAGATATTATTAGTTAAAATCCTTTGGTGCGAATGGCGCGCTTTCATTACAAAGTGTCAGAATGATTAGTGAGGAGACATAAACATCGACATTTTAGTAAGGCTAGTGTTGTGCCAGTACACCGGGACAGTAACAATACTCATCAGAATGTTCACGAAATCCAGACAAGAGGATCCCGATATGCAGTACAATGCGGTAGTAAACAGGGACGCTGAGTGCATTGTATGTTAACACAACTTGGTATGTTGCGAATCGCAATGAAAAGGGAATTTAAATGAAGCCGCCGATATCAAGAGGAGGAATCGCAGACGCAAATCTTTCCGAGTATTTTGCATAGTTCAATGAACTAGATTTAAAAGATATAACTTCACATCTGCAATTCAAACTTCTTCGAGTTTTGATACGATCAACATAAATACCGCATATCGTGATTAAAAAGGTTAATTACTATAATTTTAAACTAAAAAAAAAAGAAAAACAAGCAAAACTAGTTAAAAAATCGAATAATTTTTCAACAGGCAGGTTTATGCTTTTTCCGTAGCAACAAAAAAATTGGCTTTGATCTATTTACAATCTTCAGAACTGGTTTATTTTAAAAATGATAAGATTCACCAACAATATTAAATTTCATAAGCAATAAAGTTAGACGGATACAGACACCAAAAGAACAAAATATCTGAAAGTTAAAAAAAAAACTTTTAAATTGCTGTGGTCTATTCCTATTACAAAGCAGTGTAGAGTGCTTCACTCGGTATTAGCAGAACTAGAGTTTTGAAGTGTTGTATTCAATGAGCCACAAGATTTCTGCACATTTTCTTTCGCTTTAAATCACGTACAAGGAGTAAATGCATAAATTTAGATTTATGTGTCCGAAGATCAGAAATCTCTTGTATATATGAATGTATTTGTATATTTTTTTTAACCGAACATAATTTAATTCAAATCTTTGTCTTTGTATTTGAATTGAAATACCAAGGAAACTGGAACTAAAATAAGCAAGAACTGAAGACACCGATGGTAATTTCATATGTATAGCTTTGCTAGTACACTTTTAACAATTAAAGACGAAGAGGTAACTATTATAAAATATGGTCATACATTTATCAGTTAACCAACCAACTTGTAGTTCACTTAGACATCACTGTATCATTATCAATGAGACCCAAAATTTTCGATGAGTGTACACAATGCGTGCACTACGTATCATCACACCTCTACACATTATTTCACAATTGGTATTTTCTGTGTAGGTGATAAATAATTAGTATCAATCCCACCGTCCTTGCAGCTTTGTGTTTTATCTCCGCCCTTCTAATTGCCGTAGGTGCATCTTTCAAATATTGATATCCAAATGATTCATTATTAAATTTAATTTATACTCCTACTTTTGGAATATATTCTATACTTAATTATTTGTTATGTCAGACTGTTCATCGACCAACTGAAATTATAAAGAGTGTGTTTTCAAACAAAGATTACCTCAAACATTAGTTTTTTTTTTTTGGTTATGAATATAATAATATAAATGTATAACTAATTATAATAATTAGTAGTAAAAAGGTGTAAAAATTCCACACAGTGCATGTGTGGGTGGTTGGATAAGGCAAACGTAACACAAGCATTTGTTCTGTTGCAATAGGCCATTGTTCGCTACTAGGTGGCAGCTTAGCTGTCGGTATATGGACATTCCGGTACCACTTTCGTTACGCTGCCGAATTGCAAACAAATCGTGATCGATTATAATCATGAGAAACTCTCACCCGAGACTAAGCTTCCTCCAATCCTACGATACATGATTTTTATGCAATCATAAAGAAACAAATATACTTGTATATAAATTAAATTATACATAATTAATACAATCAAGGAATCTTATAATCATCAAAATTACTCAGTCCAATTTTTTTCTCACTTTACTAAAAGAGGAAAAACTTTACCTACGGAGCCAAACAAAATTAAACGATCAGCCTCTGTAGGTGACATGAAGCAAGTTATTCCAATTTTCAAAGCCATGTGATAATACTGCCATTTGTATTCGCAAACGGTCCTTGTAACAATGCCGCAAAGGTGATTCGCGACGGCGCCCAAAATGCTAATGGCACAAATTTTTAAACGTATTAAAACCACGCTCAAGGTCGAATCAAGAAAAAGGCCGTATAAACTGGACATCTTGAAGCAAATATGATTTTTAAAAAATGTTGGATAATATTGCGTTTTATAATAATAATGAAATCGGACTCATCGCGGTAACATAATAAATATATAAACGAGAAGAAACTTACATATGTTGGATACAAAATATGTCAGATAACAAGCTCATTTACACTAAAAGGTTGACATTATCTCACATTTTGCCAAACTAAAACACTTCATTTAGGAATATCCGTAACAACAATATAAAGTGTAAACTAAGGCGCGTTAGGCCGTAAACTGGCGAGATAAGATTACAAAATTCCGGATTTATACCGAAAAACTTTAAAAAGTATTAAAGCGTCGACAAACTAACAAGACCCGTAAACGGTCGTGTACAGTGTCCTGCCAAGTAAAACAATATGCAAATATTAAAGAAAAACCTAGCGAATGTCTGAAGCATAGACCATGCTGAAGCACACACTTACGCTTAACTTACCGTGAAAGGAGGAGGCGATTCTTCTGAGGACATTTCTTTCCAGGGCCGCAGCAGTGCACGCTCTGTTTCCGCTCCAACAGAAGCGAAGTTGACACCACACCTTCTCCAAAGCGAAAACTCGTAAAGTCTCCGCCATGGCACCCCATCGACTTTCTTCTTTTTAACACTACCACGAAGAGATGGTGAACGCACAAAAGGTTCGGTGACCTTTCCATTTTTACTGGCACCTCTCCAAGGTGGTTTGCTTCCATTGTTTTGTTTATTTCCATTAACACTTGAATTTCCAAAAGATCCCTTTCGCGGGAATTGAGATTTGTTAAGTAATTGCGACTTTTTCTTTTCATCTCCATTGTCATCATCGTCGTTCAATCCATCTGATTTCAGTTCATCAATTGTTACAACACCAGATTTTCTTTCTCTATAACTTGATCTGGATGGAGTTCTGGTGAACGTTTGTTTCCATTTTTCACCGTCTACTTCATCGGTTAACGTGGCAATGACACTGTCGTCTGCATATCTCATTCGTGCAGTTTTCATTAATGAGGCTTTAGTGTTCTGTGCGAACAATCTCTCGCCTGGTGCTGCTATTTTATTATCTGGACGAGTTTTAGATGTGCTTTCCGAATCTGTATCACTGTGTCCGTCATAAGAGCTGGTGCTGTTGCTGAAACTTTTGGTAAACGATCCATTGCCTCTAGAGAATCCATTATCAGATTTTGCTTCTTTGATTTCTATAAAGCAGTCACCTCGAAACGATTTCTTCGATTGTACGCTCGTATTAGAATCGGATTTAGTTAGAGGGTTATGTTTATTGTCGAGACAACCGTGCGCGTGTGCTTTTCCAGTACAATGCTTGTGTATTTTGGCTAAAGTGGCCAATGTTTTGTTTCCGCTGGGCGAAACATCGTCGCCGCAGCGTAGGGATTGTTCAAAAGGACCCTGAATATGAAACATTATTCATCCAGCTCAGGTATAAATATTGGAGCCACATTCGCTTTTCGGATATGACATTTTCTGAGGTCACACTTTAGTTTTATCGATCAATCTACACATTCACAATATAACTATTATAAGAGTCGTGCTAGCGGTACAAATAAAAACATATGATCAAAAATAGGTTTTTAAGATTTAGTCTCTGACAAGAATCTAGTTCGTTTTAACAAACAATAGGTAGGAAAACCAGGTATGTTAAATTGCATTGGTATTCTAGAAATGTTGAGGTAAGGCCTTAAACGACAATAGTAAAACTAATATATTCAACCTTAGTTCAAAGATTGTCAGCGTTTTTATTCTTAAGGAAATTACGTTGGAATATGTATATTTCATGTTTAAAAAAAAATAACCCATGCTTTTAAAGCAAAACAATCACCCATTTGTATATCAATGAATAGAAATATTATATTATTATAAGAAAATAAAGATCATTTAAAAATAGATTTTTGACACTATTGTGACCGATGATTTTAGATATTGTATTTGTAAATATTTCTAAATATTTAGCAAAGAACTAGAACTAAATTATTTTCATAAAGAGATTATTAAAGCGTTACTAATACTAAAATAGACTGTCTCGGTACCATTTAACCTAATACTATAAGATATTCTGGGGACCTAACTTGTGTCAACGTCAGATTATAGTGACATAGTGTCGGCATATTTAACTGCGTTTCAAACCTTTAGCATAGCTATTTCTAATTTACAAAACTATTTCATGAACATTTGGTACCAAATCTGTCAGAAAACATGGCTTAAAGCCTAAGATTTATCGTCATCGGTTCAACCATTCTTTAAAGTCATCTGATACCAAAAGTGTATTTCCTACTTTTGAACTTTAGTAATCTTTGTAGTGTAAACAGTGCGATAGAAAGATTTTTGTCGTTGCAGATTCGTAATCTATATAACACGGAAAGCCTCTCCCCGGTTATCAGGGCACTTATCTCACCGCAAATATTTGAACGATAGCTATCTGGCCGAGCACCTGATCGTGAGAACGACTTCGCTGTTATCGGATACAATAACTATAAAGTTCCTGGTGGAAGTTCCTATAATATAGCGCTTTATAAACATGATAAGCTACACCTTAGATGGCGAACCTTCACGCATCAACGTTCTAAAGAAATTAATGAGTGTGAGAATCACTCGCATTCTTCATATAATACCAAGTTCACAATTTTTAACTTATTTCATAATGAATTTCGTGATCAGTGCCTAAATATTATGTCGCCTGCCATAGGCCATTTCTGGGTTATGATAATACTATAACGAAACGACCAGTCCAGTTGTGGTTCAAATACTACAATAATATTGCCATTGCTATCATTCTTTATAAAAGAATCAGAGCTAACAATAATGCTATATTTACAACGATGAAGATCATCAGAGTACCTACTGGATTACAATAACAACAATACAATAACAATAACCTTAGCTGCATATATCTTTTGTTAAATGAATTCCGATTGTGGTCAAGATGATCTATGATTTGTAAGAAATGAGACAGCACCTACGCAAATGTTGCAAAATTTATTAAGCTGCAACTGTAGACAAATCAACGCCTACTACTGGATTAGTTATTTATATTGTACTTTAAAAGATTTAATATAAACATACTAAATATAAAAAATAACTACACAATAACGCAAACTGGACTAATAAAGTAGGTCCACAAACATGTCGGTTGAAAATAACGAATTCTCGTATTTACTCCGCGACTGGACTACAACTGAACGCACTTAGCAAGCGCGGCAGGCTCGCTGTGTGTAAACACCCTAAATACACAAACGCACACCTCGTATTGTCACCATATTGCAATGATATTTAGGACATATACACTTAGGAAATTAAAAACAAACCCAATGATAAACGTAATCTAAAAAGTTTCAATCTTGACTTTGAATTGCTATTCAAAGTATGTCATCTAACTACTTTATAAAACTGCTATGATATTTAACTTTACTTTTAGAAACAACTATTACCATTATTAACCAGATTTGATTCTTAAAGAAAGCTAATCAGTTTTAAGGATTGTATTTTTAAAATGTTTTTTTTGTTCCCAATAACAGCAATAATTTTGGTCACCATAACGATGACCAACACCTCATGCAAATTTAACTAGCGACACAGATCCCACCTATTCGATAATATCGAAATTGTTATTGCACAAGATCGTCGCCGGCGGCTTCACTTTACTACGATGCGTAACTTTTACAGAAAACATTGGAACCGAACTATCAACGAATATTAATGGCTGATGACTACTAGAAAATAGAATAATGGAACAAAATCTCTATAAATATTTAACAGTACTAACCTTATCGTAAAAAAAATAAAAACTATAAAACTACAATGACAGTCAATATACAAAGATATTCTCTTGTTTCAAAGAGAATGCGAGGGTTAACAACATGTTTTAATACAAGTTCTCCGATAGTGGAAACCAGCGTACACAGTAAGCCGTGATCGTGCTAATAGTTGCAACTCTCAACTGGCTACCAAGTAAGCGACACCATTAATGTCTGGAATCAGAAATAGCCGCACGAACATAATCTGACAGCCGGATAATCAATGAACAAATTTAACGATACAGCTCCACGATTATGATATAACCACTTTGACTATGGAAAAACAGACTAAGCAAAGGTCCGTTGCACTTAAATTCTATGACTCTACGTGAGGGTGAGGTAAAGTTGACAATCACATATGTGCATATGATGTTGACAATTTCATAAAATTGAAAAGGCTTTATGAGCCGAATGGATTCTAAAATATACACACATACAAAACAAGCACATAAGCAAACAAATTAGAACAATTTTGTTTGTATTCGAGAGATGGGAATAGGCGCACTAGACAGGTCCTGTCTCTTAAACATCAAAGTATTACTGTAACCGTTAACTCACAATCGAAATGTTCGTTATAGATATGAATACATCTAGTTACATTTATATTGTTAATTCAAAAGTTATCCATCATCATGATGTAATGTATCATGATATTTTCGAAATGCTAATTTATCTTGAGCCTACTGACGACGAAATACATGGTATAAATATCCATACACAAAATGCAGTGTAACAAAACATTGTAACCCTCGAAAATAAATCTATGTACCGTTAAAATAAACGCAAAATATAGTAAGAAAAAACTCAAATATATTAATGCAGCATTACAAATGAAACTGCAAGTATGATACAACTCGTACGTCCCACATGATAGTGACTTTTACTTTCTCCTATTAATAGTTTTTTGGTGAAAAGCGTGGATAATGTAACTACCACTTAACAGCCTGACAAACAAATTGATAACTTCGAAACTCTTAGTTTCAATATCAGCGTGGGACTGCAGCTATACTTAACATTTACATTTCTTACATCCGTAATCATATTTTTAAATTCAATTACTTACAGTGTTTACGTTTTCTATTTTTAATATTTGGTCACCGTATAATCGTACAAACTTACTATGGGTTTCTGAGTCCAAAATCTCCATTTAAAACATATTGTTATCTCTGTTTTGTCAATGGTAACGACAGAGATGACGATATTTGTCATACAGATTTTTGTCTAAGAAACCGACGGGTAAACAGATTTTTTTCTAAAGGACATCTGCAATTTAAACATTAAAAATATCTGTTAACCTATATTGCATCGCAAATAAAGTAAAAAGTGTATTTAAAATTAACGACCCATGATAACGATAAATAAATGTGATTCTAAATACTCGATGAAGAATGCAAGATCACGGTCGAGCACATGATTATTTTTTTGCAATATAACTCAACAATGTTATCGTAATTATCTAAGACGTGTTTGAATAATGGTGCTGTAAGATGATAAAGCGATGTCACTATACATCGATTACGTCACATGTATGAAGCTAAACCATTCTCTATCTCTACTTTATAGTCTTGAACATAAGACAGATATCAAACTGCAAGGACGTGGTTAGGGGTAGTGTTAACGTCTTAATGTTCTATTAACACTTATCATCAACAGACCTCTGCGTTTAAAACCTAAGCTGCTCATATTAAGAACCGATAAGAGAATCCTTACCCGGAATTTTCACACCCTTAAAATCCATACAACAATAAAAACTTTCCTTGAGGTTTTTTAAGGAGTATGTCAGAGGTAACAATAAGTTACGTCGTTTTACGTTTCAAAAATTAAATCAAGTCTAAATGAATTATTTTCAAATAAATTGTATCAAATAAACACCAAAGGGGTAATCATATCAAAATAAAATGGGAAAAAATAATTGACAACACATAAAGTGTCAACAAAACTGGACGCGTTTAAGCCTTGAATCAACACATCGCTGTTATAAAAACGCGGTATTTAATTAATTTATTCTACAGCCGTGCTGTGTGCCTGGCGTATGTATATATTCTAGGAATGTATGATTTACTACGTGCCCACAGAAATGTGGTTAGCCAGACATGAATATCACAATGTTAAGTATTCTATGATATAATAAGTAAGATAATTTGAAATAAAGGTAGATGAAATTAATGTTGGTGCTCAGTTTTTCACACTTCCGGTTTAAAAAACTTAATTAGAAGTTTATGTGTGCTTCCAGACTATGTTCTAAATCTATGCCATATTTGACTGCGATCCGGTAAGTGGTGCTAGAGATACCTTGTAAAAACATCCGTCTATTCATCCATCTTAACATTCGCATTTATAATTTAATAAGAGTAAAATTTGTTCTTACTTATGATGCCAACATTGATGAATGAGGAAAGTAAAACCATTTTAAATGTAACTTCGCCATGTAAAAAATACTATTATACAATATTAGACAATTAAATAATGTTTATACCAGTTGCAATAATAGAGAACTAATCTTCAAAAGGAAAGCATCACTCGATATGATAGACGATCAATACATGTCATCACTACCGAAGTCGTCTCGCACGCGTGTAGTCCCCTTGTGGTATAAATAAACAACTCGGCTCAATTAACGACTCGACTTCGAATCACAAATAAAAGACACGAGCCGACGATTTATAAGCCACGGGACGTTCTCTGGATATACTTGGAATACGATGCTTGTGAACGTTTTCCTGTTTCTTTATTCAGATATGGAATTTAAGTCATTTTAGTTTTATATTAAAAAAAGGTTTGCAATAACTTCTAAGGTGTATGGTACATAATTTAAAAACCCTTTTTAGCTTAAAGCTTAAAGACTTCAAAAAGGAGGTTATCAATTCGTCTGTATGTTCTTTTTTAAACCTGACATTTGTGTTTTTATGATTAAATTTTAATGATTATTACAAGCAATCAAATGTGTGATAAATACACGAGTAAAATATGCACAGGTCATTTTAAATTGTAAAATAGTAAAAGTCAAATCGAGTATATCAATAGTGATGGATTTTGGACTTTATTTATAAATATCAGTTTAAAATAGCTGAGATATTTATTAGCATCAACAATAGCAAACAACTTAATAGCAACTCAACATTGTAAGCGTGCAGTACAGACACGCAACGGCTTACATTTCGCATACCAAATCCTGTCTGTGAGAAACCGCACCTAATAGATAAATGAAATATCAAAGAAATTCTACGAAATTAATGAATTATCATTCAAAGCGCTTTTAGATGCGCCAATGGTATAATGGTAAGGGTATGAATTACTGAACTAGCGGTTTTGGGTTCAAATCACCCATTCGAATCCTAATATATATCTTATAAGCTAGTACTCTATTTACAGATATTGAAGTACTACCTATATTAGGCTTCAAAAGCCTTTCACAAAAAATTACAATCAGTTGGGCGGTTCCGCTTAGCGTACACAAAATTACACGTAGTTTTGCAAATTGTTTTTTATTATTCGGCTTGTCTATCAAATATCTAAAGAGAATGCATGTAAAATCAAATGCCAGGAATTACAACAGCCTTCAAGCATTAAAGCAATTCTTGAAGTATATTTTAACTCCGAATGCTTCACGTCTCTAGGAACTTTGGTTATCGTCGAAGCACGGTCAGACTTATCAATGCATCCACTTTGTATTCCTGGCTACGACTCAGTCGTGATGTTATGACAATAACTTTACGCCTTAGCGGAAGGATTAAGGCTTGCCATACACGTTACGATTTAACCATCACACAAACCTCCAATACTATGTAATTATCCGTGTATGGAACAATTTGAGTGTTTATCCTAAAAAAAAGCCACTAGGTTTTACGTTAAAAACGTTATTTGGTAATATTTGTGCAATATATCAGGGGTGACAAACCAATGGTTTAATTAATTATTTGGCGCATATATACCTATTTAAACAGGTAGTTGGAAAAATAGCACTTTTTTTACGTTTTACTTTAATACGTAAAGCTTCGCTATCTCTGCCCTATATAATTTATCCCTAAACAAGCATCATATGAGTATTATCAAAAATTCGAACACTTTGCCACTTGTATGGGTAACAATTAAGATTACACTTAGAGACGATTTACATTAAAACGGCTTTGGTTCGTGCACATGTTTTGCAAGTTGTGTGACTAATCGACCACAAAGGCGTTCAGGCGTAGGCCAGTTGTTGACAGTCTCACTTGGGGGTACATTAAAGGTCGCTTTGTACATGGAACATGTATGTTTACATATAAAAATAAAAATTATATAATAGATTTTAAAAAGAACATTCACACTCACGTCCGTAAGTCAAAGAGATAAATTTCCATTGCTAATGTCTAATTCATTCGCAGAGATGTAACATACAGTTGAATCTGAAGAAGAGAGAAAAATATCGCGGTCTCATGGAGTCTTGCTTTACCTGGTTCGACCGTATACATATAAATATGTTACACGAGTGCTGTTTGACATTTAAATTCTTTGATCAATACACTTATTATATAATCAGCGATAAAGGAACATATTGCTATTTTCATTTCCTAAGTATCCACGGCTTGAAAAATTGAGCAAAGCTGCCTAATGTTTGTTATTATTTAAAGAAATTTATCAAATTGACAGTCAAGAAATCAAAGTGAAAACAAAACCGCCTCCGCTCATCACCCACACATTCGCTACCATCACTAAAGATGAGCAGTTTACGGTTATTATTTACAAATACTCATATATTCAAAAGTTTCACTACAATTCTCAACATCTGAGTGGTTGGGTGGTCGCGTTAGAAGACATTACGATTAGCAATTGAATATAATTTTATACACGGACAATACGCGCCAAAGTACTTTGAAGTCAGCAATAATGCACCAAATTTCTGGTATTGTATCTAACTTTAGACCACTACGAACCTTTAGAACCGAGCAGAGTCAAAAGATCTGCATTTTCTTGAAGCATTTTATCTAAATAATATGTTTGTATCATTAACGAGAATTGAGATTATATAATGAAAATATTCATCGATGGCTTTGTTAAATATAATTTACGTATATAGTTTTTTTTACATTTTATAAAAACAAAGAAAATAATATTACAATTTACATATTTTCATTATTATACGATGTTTTGTTTAAATGATTAAGTTATGTTATCAAATATTTCTTTATATCTTGTTCATAATTAAATATTGACCACCACACATACATTTTCCATCACCGTTAACTTACTTCTACTAAGAACTTTATGATGATTCAACTTAGTTTGAATTGGTAAGTTTAAGTCGATCGATTAAATTGATTACTTAACACAAGTCTGTTACTGTTACATCTCTACACATGTAACATCCTTCGTTTAAATGTATTTATTTCAAGGGAAGTTACAAAGTAATTGAATAAAGTTTGGATGATGCTACAAGTGTTATTCTTAAGTACAAAAGTAAAAATATAGGTAAGATAACCTTGATTAATACGAGCTAATGTCTTTTGAAGGTCAAAACAGTAGAGTACAGTTAGATTAAAAAAAATAAACTTGACTTGAATTGAATATTTAATATGCTTGATATAAAGATGAACTCTCTTTTTGTAACAATCCTTAGATGCCCTATAAAAGAGTAGTTCATGACCAAAGCTGGACGTTTATTGTATGAAAAGAATTTTTATATAATATAAAAGGTCATAATTTATGTTATTATAAACCATTAATGTTTGATATTTCCTTAATTTTCTTCACTTTAAATACATATACACTTTTGGAGAATTAAGATGTATATTAGATTCGCGAAATCTTAGCTAAGATACAAAATTGGCTATATTAAGTTTACTGCTGTATCCATTGACGGTTGTTTACCATTTATTCTATTAACATACATTATGTATTGCAGTTAGTATTAATGTAACAGTGCCTGAAGGCACGCTAGATCCTGTTCTGAGTGAGTAATGCACGAGCTATACCAGTCACCCAGTCGTGGGCGAACTGAGGATAGGGTTGCCACTTCATCGTGTTTGTCTTTATAAAGGTGACAATTCATTAGTAGTTGACCTGTCATTGCTACGCCAGTCAGCTATTCTTTATTAGTTGTATAGTATATGATAGGCAATGATAACGTGCTTTTATATACTGTGACAACATAAAACGTCAATTTGTGAATAAATTCGTTGTCCATTGGTGTTGTCCAAATTACACATAGCGTACATGTTTTGCCGAAAACATATATTCGGTACGGGTTTAACATCGACTTTGGTGGTGTAAAATAAGTACTAGAGTCAGTAAAAATCAAAGATGGCTGTAGTTTTCTTATTTGCTGCCAGTATTATGATTTACGATAATCGTAAATTAGCAGCCCTATTTAGTGCAGCGGTGAAATTTTTGAATCAACATCGCACAATTATACAGCAATAAGAAATAAATAAATAAACAACTAACTTATAGAAACCGTTACCGTTTCAACATCTGACCTGTTCTCACACTTGAACCTTACGAGTGTTGGACGACACTTATGTAGATTGCTGTTACGAAAATCACAGATAAAATAATAATTTAATCACTAATTTTTAAAAATATAAAAGGTCGATAGTTGCAATTGTCACTGGTATATTAAAAAGTAGCAATATCCTTTATCCGACTGTAAAATATGTTTACGATAAAAGAGTAGAATCTGCATGCGACGCATATGCAATTGCGTATGTCTATGGGCAGCAGTCACTTCGCTATTTCAGCGATTTCAGGTGGCCGCTCGCTAGTTTGCCACCTTCTGATATATAAAAAAAAATCTTAGCCTATGTCTAGACATCCGATGTTAGAATGACTGTAATTGCGCTGAAGTCACCAGACATCAGACGACTCCTGCACACAATTTACATTGTAATCATTTTTAATTGTACTTTACAAATTAATATCAGTGTTCTAGTCAGTTTTCTATTCAATTAACTTTTAATTGATTGTCTAGACTATTTTTAAACTATAATTGACAAAGTCGTAAGTCAATCATTCCGTGAACGATCGACAAAACAAAACCGTTATGATAAGCTTTTGCAAAAAAAAACTGTAAACCATAGATAATTGACTGATTTCAATTAAAATAGTACAGTCTGCAAAGTAATATGAAGACCGGAAAGTTAAATGTTAATTAATCCATTAGGAAAGCGAGGTATCGGATCCCGGAATGTCGGGAACGTAACTGTTCGTCTATAAAAGGGATAGCCGTCGGTTGCGGCTCGTGCCGCGGTTATTTTAGTTGCAGACGGACAACACAACGAATAGACTTACTACGAATACCCAATGGTCTGTATAGAGTTGTTTTTTTTTGCTGACGGTACAAAATTATTAACATTTTTATAACTTCCGATGCTTATAATATCTTACTGCCTACTAGTATAAATGCGAAAGTTTGGATGTTTGATATCGAACAACCTAATCGCTGAAATTGTATTATACATCGACGAAGAACACAGTCAGGAAGAACACATAGACTGCTAATTGATTCTTTAGTTCCGTGCGGACAGACAAACATGGCTTTTATAATACGATTGAATACTCTGCACCATATTATCGGAATAAAAATTTTTGACATCTAAAATTACTTAAATTGAAAATCGAGTTAAAGAAATGGACCGATAAATGCATATCACTGTCTACGCCTTTTTGCGCTGAACTAGTATTTATTTACAAGTTACAGATCAATAGGGAATCACTACTGACATAGTTCTACTGCAAAGGATGCTGTAATCGGACTTTTTACATCCCGGATGAGATTTCGACGGCAGAATCAAATTAATTTTAGTAGGTTTGATTTTAGATAGAATTTATCACTATACGAAATCGAGAGAGGTACGCCAGGATCATGCAATCCTGGTACCCCTCTGTAAATGCAAAGTTCCTTCCTACCTCGCTTAGTTACGTTTGTAAGTAATATTTTATTTTATTTGTCGTATTGGCAAACTTCAAAACAGTTTCACCTTCCGGGAATCATTTCATAGTCTTCATCGTGTCATGTTTCCCCTATGTCAGTCGCGAATTACTTCGACTTCAATATTCAATTAATTTATTTTTATAGGTTTCAGACACTTCCTTTATTCAGAAATGTAAACGTAGGTTTCCACTGTAGAAATGTTTATAAAAAACATTATAAAGTGAGAACCAAATAGAGCCCTTCGATATCTCCATATAAGGTGTAACTTTATTCGTGGGAGTTCCCATAAAAGATGTTACTTCATTTGTCAGGCAGTCGATATATGCCTCAACAGTAAAAAATTGGAGCAAAATTTTCATACTATTAGTATGTTACTATAACGTATACTATTAATAGTAGACGTAGTGTCGACTGATTTGTATACTACTGACTGATACGTTTAAGAGTTTATACAATACAGTCGTGATAGTCAAAAACCAGTCGAGTACAAACCACACATAGTAAAATCCTTATCACAATCTCTGTTGATTGAACGCTATTATGTAATAAAGAAGCATACACGTTGGTTACAAAATTATTCTCACTGTCAAACGCGTAACCAAACTTTGATGTAACTGTACAAATAGATAATTTCACAAAGCATTCAAATATGATAAATCTTACTAATAATATAACGCATTTATATATTACGATGGATGGATGTTGAGCGGCCAAATGGATCTTGTTGAAATTTGGCATAGATGTAGAACTTTAGTCTGGAAGAACATATAGGCTACTAATATTTTTTTTTGTTTAATACGCGCAGACGAAGTCGCGGGCGACAGCTAATCAAGTTTTATTAAACTTGGTAACATGATAAAATATAAAATAAATCTCCTACGACTTGGATTGGATGGATTTAAAAATTAAATTTCCGTCTTAATATTATACCCGCATAATTTATTAATTCGGTTCAATAAGTATCATGATACAATCTAGAGTTCTAGAGATAGCTCATCCTTAAGGTAATAAAGACAAGCCTAGTGTCTTAGAATTTTTTACTGTTCCATTGGACATGGGGAAATTTTCAAGGCTGATTTGTAACACCGAGGAAATTTATGGCTCTCATTGTCGAGAACCCCGAACATCTTTACCTACGTTTTAAAAAATCCGCAACTGAATTAAATTCAAATAACTGAATATCGCATCCTTCCTTAAACTAATTCTTTCTAGATCTTGTCAGAGCTCAATTTAAACATTGAATTATCGTAGACACTAGACAACTTAATATTTTTTTTATTTGCACCGCTTATCCCCAACTCACGTTTTTCCAACCAGTTCACTTCACTGCCACAATATAAAAAAATATAGAAATGAAATGTCAAAATTTAAATAACAAAACAACGTTTTTGTTTTTCAAACTCGTTTCGATTACTCGACGCAACAAACGACACGCGCGTGCGCAGTTCCCGCCGTTCGGAATTAAACTGTATGGCGGTAAAACACGATTCGCGCTCACCGTATCTGCAAGGGAATCTCATAATATCGCGCCTAAAACAAATTATGTGACAGATGCGCTAAATATTATGATTATTGACCAAATTTACTGAACCCATTTTGGTATTTTTATTTATAAAACATATTTAAAGGCAATTAAACGCATTTTTTACAAGTTAAAGTAGTGGGCGTAATATAATTTTTAAAGATGAAGACCTAACATAATGTTTTGTTCACTGTTATTTCATAGACATTCAGATGGGATATACATATTTACAGTGGCAATCCATGAATATATACCATATTAAGTATATGTGTTCCTGTATATGACAACGTAGGCGTAACCGGTGGCGGTCACATCCAGTTTGATCTACGTTGCAAACATATGACCTTCAAATGTGCATTGAGTTAGATAAGGAACACATACGTAACTTTGAAATACTGTGTGAACACACATCCTGAAGGATTAGTTTTACATAATTATTTAGGTTTATTTAGTACTTTTACATTTAACACTATTAGCCTTTATAAGTAAACTAACTGTCGTCCGCGACTCCGTCCGCGTGCAATTAAAAAAAACTTACACTACATATAGCCGTTCCGGAGATACCTTCAAACAAAAACCATCCATCCATACATCCATTTATAATATTAGTAAGAAGTAAGGTTTGCTCAATTCACAAACATCACCCATTTTAAATATCATGTATCAAAATTTATTTAAACGACTGTCAATTTGCCGATACCTTGCAGCAAGGCAATTAATTATTAATTATTTTATCAATTAAAACAAACATCAACGGATCTAGTTCAGACTAAACGAATGACATAATGACAGAAATGTAATTAAGTCATAACGCATTTATATCGCAATTCCTCAAAACAAGCTTCAATTAGCAATTATCATAAATTGCCATGAAAGCAATTAACCTAAAGACAAAAGTAAGCAAGAACTTTAAAGTTCTTACTGAAGTTTTTCCTAACATAATATTCGTAAGAAACGGGATTACTATCACGATTAAGCTGTTTGAGCTCCCAATAATTCGGCATAGTTGCATGCGCCTTGATCACGGACTGTCTATGCGACAAAAGTTGGTAAAAGGTCTACAAGACCATCTTACTATAACTGTTTAACTTTCTTTAAAAATATATGTGTTCCCGTAGGTTTCCACTGCGGAATCAATTGTATTAAAAACATATGACCATCTCTCTCATTCTAATTGAATAACTAAGATATCAATACAGTTTCGTACGGGTGTAAACCCCCGGTTAGATTTAATTAATTCACTCATAGATAAACATATTTTTTAAACTCTCAAGGTATTACTTTGTATTACTCATAATCTTTGTGTTTCACAAATATTATTTTGCATTTAAAACAAATGTTTATTATTACGTAATAATAGAAATTATTGTTTTCATTAAAATTCCTTCTAATCACTAAATAAACAATTTATATACTTCATAACTACAATGGATTAGTTTGAAATTTTTAATCAAAGCAAATAATATGCATAAAAGATGAATAACATAAATTACATTTTTTAATTTAAATAATAAATAGCAATAGTCGCGTAACATAAAGTTGCTGTACGATAATACGCAGGTATAAAAATTTATTAGATGTTATCACTCCTAATAAAAATCCGTCACACTGTTTCCTCTAGATTACGAGTGTAAGTGTTATGTAGTAAAGAAAGTTGAAAGGAGCGTTGTAATAACATATCATGTTATAGTTATCAGACGCTCCTTGTACTACGGAAGCGCAGCTGAGCGATCACCACCCTAGCGCCACGCTTCACTGCAGCGGCGAAAATATCACATCCTATACATCGAATTCAATATAATTTCCCTTTAACGTAATAAACATGTGTATTTAATGACAATACAAATTTTGCGCAACGGATTAAAATCAACATGTTTAAATTTAACATTACTTATAAACGTAGCGTCGTGTTACATTAAAAATCTAAGTGTCGGCAGTCACAAAAGGTGCTATAGATGGCTTTTAAAGATTAAAATATTATGCGTTTGCTTTACAAGCAGCCTCGAGTGTAGCTCGCAATCAGTGTAATCAAAATGAATTACAAAGCTCGCTACTTTGAAGCGATCTGTTAATAACTGAACGCATAAATAACCACTACCCACATGTGTAATTGTGTAATTACAATGTCCATACGAGTTCAAACAGCGCGACTCGCATGTGTTGATTTATATTTATCATGTTGTCGACCGTGATATAATTACATATTCATAATTGCACAACAGTGCCTCGATAAACTGTTAACAAACAACTGTTACTATTTGAAATAATTAAGTTACACCGTCACACTCTTTTCAGAGATGTAACATGACAGGGGGCGCCACTAACAAAAAACAAACATAATATCAAATAAACATACCGCGGGTACGTAACTATTGCACGCGGGCATATTATAGGCTACTTTATTTTTTTAATCCTGCGCTGACGAGTGCTAGTATTGTGATAATATAAAGGTCACAAACTTCAGGGGGCATATGATGTAACAAGGTTGTGTCCCTCCACCAACAACAATGTGATTACTTAAAATGTAAGAACTGAATATTTCAAAAATTTCATCTTATCAAAAGCTCTTAAACCAGTGCTATAATTCTATAAAATGTTTGCTTACATTGTGATCATGTTATCAAGGGCCTAAGGTATAATCGTCTGTGTGTTTGAGATAAATTTTATAACACGTACAAAATTAGGATTTTATAACGGTTTTACGCTAGAAGATAAAAAGGCAAAGGAAAAAGTACATGTTTATGTTGCTACATTCTCAAGTTCCTTGTAGGTATATTAAGTTAAGAAGTAAACAGGAACCTAATTGAGTTTTCTCACACCTTCTGTCTACTGAAAGTACTAATTATTTTATAAATGACTATTCATATTTTTGCGATACTAAGATCGTTTTATATGTATCGGAGTTAATGGCAAAAGTACAGGAATCGGAAACCGTCAATCATTGAATTCAATTTTACTTTTATAAGGCGCCATCTATGAAGTAGGTTATAGCAGCTATATTCCTTATCTCCTTAGCAAATACATTTCAAAATTCAACAAGAGATGGCGTAAGTGTCAACAGTAAAACTGTTTAATTAAATCTAGTTCATAAAACAAAACGTAAGCTTTAAAATAAAGTATTTAAAAATTACTAAATAGAATTAAAAACAATATTTTTTTTACAAGAAACAATAATAAAATAATCTCCTTCGGAATTCACAAACAAGTCAAACGTCAGCATGGCAGCCATTGGGAGGTCGTGACGTCGTGCTGCGCAGCGCAGCTATTTTCATTCGTGTTCGCGATAGGTGGCCGACATTTTGTTGTGACGTTGTGACGCAAGCTAAAACGAGAACTAGAAAATGCCATTGAATGCCGTCGGATGGACCACAGAAGAGGACGAGAGACTTGTTGAATTAGTGGAACCGCAGACTTGTTTATATAATTATTTTGATCCATCGAGGAAGAATATTTTGGCTCGTGAATGTACATGGCAAGAAATAGCAACAGCTTTATCGAAGCCAGGTAAGTACGTGACGTGGATTGGTTCGCTTTGTGTGCTGCACGACACAACTGCACCGAAATACGGTTACCGCAAATGAACGAGTAGACTTTCGTAAAATTATTGAAACCATGAAAAGTTTATAAAACGAGCGCGAAATGTTTGTTATGGATATAAAAATGCATAAACTTGCTTTAAGCAATGTTTGCACTGTGATTAATGAAACTTAACAAAATATAAACTTTTCAGGTAATAAATGAATGCTTTTAACATTGCATAATTTACATCCATAAATATTTTATGTTTTGCAAATAAAAAATATTCTACTAATAACATTATATAAAATATAAATTTCTTAAATAAAATAAGCAGTTATCGCTGTTATTAATGTTTTACAATAATATTTGAAATTTATAGATTATATGAGTTTATAACTTTAGTTGTTTTGAACCTAGCCTGATTTATTTTAAAGACGTTTTCTTTTCATAGTTTTTAACAAACCATATACTTTATTATTCATCAGTTTCAATTTACTAACAAACAAATATGTTTATTTTCAGTCGAGGAATGCAAGAAACGCTGGCGTGGTCTGCGCGATGGCTTCATGAGAAGCAAGCGACTGGGCACTCTGCATAAAACTAAAGCCAACATATTTGAGAAGCTCCAATTCTTATTTGAAGGCACAGAGCTTGGAGAGGTGTCCGTTAAAATGGATGATGAAGTAAAAGATGACATGCTTATAGAAACAATTGTAGGCCCAGAGCAAGTTATTACTGATAACCAAGAATACTATGAAGTTAGTGAAGTAAGCATGTGCATAATTCAATCTACATTATCTTTAAAAAGTCACATAATCAATTTAACTTATGTGTAATTTCAACCATAACTGTGAAATTTATTAACATCCAAACAGTAATGAGAAAAGGATTAAAGTTAATTATTTAGAGAAAAAACAAAAAAAATTGACCACTTATACTTTAAATTTGATTGTTAGTGATGCCCATCTTGTTAGCAAATAAATGCCACTTGAAATGCAGACATTGACTCCGGCAAGGAAAAGAGATGTATCTCTTATACTCTTTTTGACGGACAGGTTGACAAGGAAACCTAGACTTTCTATCTACAGATAATATGCTAAGGAATATGTTTTGGTTTTTATCAATTCTAATAATAAAAAGTTGTATGGCACTTGCCAAGTATTATATATTTTAAATAATTCTGTTACTTTTCACCATGTTTTTCTCCGATTTCAGGTTACAGTTGTGGAAGATACACAAGAACCTCAATTAAAACAAAATGCTTACATTAAAATATTGCCAAAGACGGAACAAAACTCTATGGAACCACCTAAGAAGGTAAAAAGAGGTGCAGGTAGGAAGAAAAATTTACCAGTTCCTAGAAATGTGCCTCCGGTTAAAATACTACCAAAACCATTGGTAGTTAATGGACCAAAAACTTATGTTAGATATGTAGAAGACCAAAAGACACCTGAACAGAGGTCGCAAGTCATTGATAAGTTAATAGAAAAAGTTCTTAAAGAAAATACAAATGAAATAGATGTATTCTTCAGAAGTATGGCGGCTAGTGTTAAAAAATTACAACCGAATTTGATTCCTAAAGTGAAAATGGAAGTTTGTAATGTAATAGCAAAATATGAAATGCAAAGTTTTGATAAAAACTTACAAAAATAAATAACTGTGGGAAAGTGACAAGAAATTAGTGAATATTTACTTGTGATGTGTCAAAGTACTGATTACTTTAAAAAGGATTTTAGTATGACAATGGTTTAGTCTTGTGGTATGTATTATATTAAAACTTCATTCAAGTTTAATTAAACAATTACAATTATATGTAATAGTTGTAATAAAAGTTTTATTGCCTTATAGTGTTTTGGAACACAATTTAGTCCACACTTAGGTGAAAACATGTTCGAATTAACGGCAATAATGTATGGTGAATGTGAGATATTAGGATTAAATGTTAAATGTTGGTTCAGTAAATGACAGATAACTCTGTATACAGTAGCAAACATTATTATTTCATGTACAGCCATAGACATAATTTTTTTTTCTTACCAAACTTTGGTTATATAAGAACTGGTTCTATTGTTGTACCGGAGATATTGTTAAGGATGACTAAATTTTTATTACTGTTACATGTACACAATTTTGTATATAAATTTATCATTTTTAATCAGACTTAATAAAAATAATCTTTGAATAATTGTAAAATATAACTGTAAAATAATTTCAAGTCATATAGAATAACATTATTATATGTAAATTATACTTTATTTAAATTAAAAAAAAGATAAATAAACCAAGTGGTCTATCAATTGGTTGTTTCCTTTATATTTTTATTATTTAAATATTTTTAAAAGATAATGGATCAAATAATACACTGAACGTCACAGTTGGCTGTTAATAAAACATAGATGGCGCTAGCATACATAAATTTTCAGGCTATCTTAACTAATATAAATGTGAATGGTTAGATAGATGTTTGTAAGAATGTATTTCATGAACAGCTGCATGAATCTCGTTGAAATTTGGCAACTAATAAATATTTTAGGGTTCCGTACCTCATAGGAAAAAAATGGAACCCTTATAGGATCGCTTTGTTGTCCGTCCGTCTGTCTGTCAAGACCCTTTTTTTAATTCCGCGCTTTATAAATGATACTTATTTCCGATGTAAAAATATAATTCCCTTAAAAGTTCAGTTGCCACTGTATATATTTTAGTAACGTTCATAGACCTATATAAAATTTTAACTTTATCTAAAAGCGCGTTTTTTTAATATAGTTTCTTTTTCATTGTAAATAACGTACAACTTTTTCAATGAGAAAAGTTATAATCGGATAGCGATGCTGTTCAATCTAGGACACAATCTACTCTACCGGCAAAATCCTTGTTAAGACCTTTATTTGCGTTAATAATAATAAAATACATACAAGTTTATTACTCAATGGGTTAGGAAAAAAAAACTGTTTCATAGTATAACAAATAGAGATAAAATAAAGATCTTTCAACGATTTATTTTTCCCTGTTTACCGTCTACGGGTTATTGTCAGAATCTTAGCGTTTGATTTGAAAAAATCGTATTGCGGTAATATATTCTTATATTAAGGGTTTCTTAATACATATTTCGATTAAGTTTAACGACCTATCCGAAGCTTATAAGGGGTAGTTTATTTACAGGAGGGTGCAACGTCTAGACAGGGCATCACGCTCCGCCGCCCTATCTGCAACCTTACCCTCCAAGGTTCCCGCCTTTACCATCGAAGCTAACCTTCGTATTTTCTTACACGGATTCTCCGAAGATTTAGTGAGTAAATTAGAGAAATTTGATAAAATAAATGGAAAATGTATCAAATAAATTTCATTGCGAAACGATAGAAAGCGGTCCAAATGAGTTGAAAATTGGTTATGCTTATTTTGCCCAGTGTCTAATAATTGTTAATTTGTTGATGAGAAACTTTACAACTGGTAGTATTATATAAAACTAGCCGTCGCCCGCGACTCTGTCCGCGTGGATATATTAAAAACTTAATTAGTGTAGCCAACCCATCCATCTATCCGCATCACATCCATCTAAACATTCGCATTTATAATATTAGTAAGTTTAATAAAAAGCAGCTCTTCAAGGCATTCGAAAAAAAAAATAGTATCATATATCCGTCTCCTGGCTCTAAGCTACCTCCTCACCAATTTTCAGCCATGTCAGTAAAACCGTTCTTGAGTTAAAATAGTGTAACTAACACGACTTTCTTTTAGATATATAGATATAGTTATAGATAAGTTTATTCGATCACAATTAAGTTTGTCGCGGTCAATAGAGATCAGTTAATTAATCCAGACGGCGCGAGTGAGTCAGATCGCTCGGGGCGGCGCTGGGGTCCGTAATTGTTTAGCGTGTGGGGCACAACATATCACGTTCACTACTTACAATTGGTTTTACAAGTCTCAAGTCAAAGATTAAGTTAAAGAAAACTTGCCGTGGCCAATTAACCAGAATATGAGGATACCTCATCTTCTAAAGGCAAAATGTAATTAAAAAAATATATTTACCTAACTTTGAGTTATTTAATTATCCAATTCATTTCGAAAGATTTAAGCGAAATTAGCCAAAGTAATATTTATACAAAGAATAAAAGCAACAGAAGTAATTTAACACAGTAATCAATTTATCACGATTAAATGGATGTGATCTCGCAATATGCTGTAACAATCGAGTCGCAGAGTCGAGTAAAAAGTTGCGCGATACTCTGTCACAACATTAAAATCGATATTATAATCGATAAATAGTAGCAACTACTTCTATTGTCTGATTTAATCGATTCTCAAATGTAATTTACTAAAGTAAAAACGTTATAGCTTAATGTAATCATAAATTAAAACTTGATTGAAACTAAATTACTTTTTCTTTTTTAATCGGAAGTAGTTTGATTCTATTGAGTCCATATTATATTTTTGTAACATATCGTAACTCTTTTCTTATTAAAAATAAAATAAAAATTGGCAGAGTATTATACATTTAAAGTTCAACAGCCACTGCCAAAAGCCTTGCACTTCATCGTATTTATTCTGTATAAAAATTGGCAACTTTTCAAGTAACCAAAAACCTTTTTGTGGTATTATTACCATTATGGATATGACGAACGTGTATTTTAAACATTTTTCTCTCCCTACTTTGTAATTTTATCATAACGTAAGTCTACACAAATATGTATCACATTTACTTCGAATTTTTGGAGTGATACGCAGGCAAACACACATAAAGAGCACATTTTTATTCAACTTACCTGTGTGGTATTGAACCTGCGACTGCCAGATCGACTGAGGGTACCACCCCTTACGTTGCTATCAGAAAGGTCCACATCGACACCGTCAGCCGCCCGGCGACGTGACAACTCGCACAACTCAGCTATCGGTTGTACCTGGCCCAAAATGTTATTCGTTATTCACCAAAGAGGGTTAGAGAAAAGAGTTTCTATATCATGTTATTTGACATTAGAATTACATTTTAAATATTAATCTGTTTACATATTAGAACTAATTTCTATAGTAGAAATAAAATGCGATTCGAACCAATTTCAACTGTCTAAAACATTAGAAGAGTATTGTTATCTCTGTTTTTTCCATTGAGAGTGAGAGAGATATCTATATTTTTCTTATGGTTTTAAGAGAGTACGAACAATAAATATTCTAAACACTAATTATATCGGTAACAAGACTGAAAGTATAAATCATTCAAAGACCCGGTTAACAGTTAACTGTACAATCATTTTTACTTGTTAAAACCAACAAGCTTCAGTGCTCAAGAAATGTAACTAATGATCTATGAAACCGACCAATCCTTTTATGGAGTTTATAATTTCAAATTCGAATTACATATTGAATTCAATAATGACAAAAGAAAGTATGCGTATGACAAACCACGTTTGAGTTGATAAGTGGTTCTTGAAATACCGTGGTTTTTTTTTTAAACCACATGCCAATTTTATGACAGAATGAAACAAAAGATAAGCGATAAAGTCATGCTTAATGCGTTTGTTATAATAAACATAATTTGAACTTAAAATAACCTATACCACTCTCATTTTGATTTAAAGCTAGCTCAACCAATGTCAGATCTTTATGACAGAACATCAAATGCATCCACTTTGTTCAAAACGTCGTTTAGTGAGATAAACTATTAAACATGCACCATAGTAATTTATTTATACCTTTTAACTATTAAGCAAAGTCTAACATCGCCCCTCGTTTTAGAATCAAGAATCAGGAAGAGCCGTGAGGAGACATAAACTTCGCTTTACCTACGACTCTCATATTATTTTATACACATAATAAACGAAACATCAAATGAAAATACAAAAAGGAAACTAACCTTTATGGTAACAGAGTCCTGGCTCCCTTTGATAAGGTCAATCACTTCTTCCCTGCTCTTTCCTTCCACGTTAACACTGTTTACTTCGATTAGTCTATCACCGGGCAGAAGTCCAGTCTCACTCGCCCCAGGATAGGAACCAGGCTCAGCGAGGATCACAGCTTTATGCGTCAACTTTGACACTATCATTACGTTACCATTACATTTACTGTCCCCGTTAGCCAATCCATTCTCTTCGTGACCCGTCAATTCTTTAAGATCACCAATAAACACTCTTTCTTGAACCATCGCCCGGCGAAGGCTAAACCCGAAATCATTACGAGGTGCTTTCTGTCTTTGGATAATCAGCGTTCTTGGCTTCGGTAGTTGTAAAGGTTTTAATGGAGGTAACGGTAGGTACACATCATCGAACGTACTCGTTCGGGACCATCTGTGGAAGCCTTGCGATTCCCCTACAGGTGAGGTGGAAAACGGTGGTGTGGCAAATGATGAATTTGTTGTTGTATCAGTTAAGGAATCAGCGCTCGGAGACGTTGAAGTAACTCCTAGGTAATTGTTGCCGTTCGTCTTTGGTGTTTCATCAACATCCTGGGTTGTAATTGATGGATTGTTAGCATTATTTTTATAGTTTTTATATTGATTTTCTATGGGACTATGAATTACTTTTTTGGTAAAGTTTTGTATTTGTTGCATATCATCACTGGACGAGGTGCTCTTCGATGGCGGAATTCCGTAAGAGATGACTTCGTTTTGTTGCGTATTTCGTGCCACAACATTAGTGTCCTGACCGTTCATGTAGTCTACTGTGTCGGTATTATGAACGCTGCTTTCTTGAGAATTAGAACTAGTATTGCTTAAACGCGGTCCTTTGAGGATTCCTCGTTTCGGTGGTCGCGGTGGTATCGGAGGTAGATTTTGCGCCTGTCGGGGGCTGCTGTTAGTATTATTCGGATTATTCAAGGAATTTAGTGACGTCTCCGAACTGTCGGACTGCAATACTCCTTCCTTTTTGTTCCAATTATTTAGCGGTGTCGGGTATCCGGGAGAGAGGTGGTTGTTTTCATCGCTGAGATTGGAATTGGATCCCGAAGTCGAAATGATCGGATAGGTGGAATAATTTGAATCTTGCTCGAGATGGGCGAACAGAGACGCGGTATAGTCGGCTGTGATGCCGGAAGGTAGTTTTTCCTTTTCTTTACGTCGGCCACGTAATTTTAGAGACCGTCGAACCTGAAAATAAAACAAGTTATATTAACAATATTGTATTTATAGTGTTGTGTCGAGTTACGGTCTAGTGAGCATTAAAACCGTTCTATCTTAACTGTCTGCTAGTTGTGAGATAGCGACGGGTAACATCTGCGATGTAGATTGTAACGTGAAAGCAATTATTAATCCATCCACAAAGATCACTTGAGCAAATAAACATGATAGATAGATGACTTGATCTTGAAAGAGTTGTGACTTTCATTTTCAAGTCAAAATCATATATTTATAACAGTAGTGGAAACGGTGATGATACTCGGTCACATCGTGCAATTGTAAAAAACCGCATTCCAAGCGTGTCGGGAGGTCGGAGAATCCGCCGATGCGACGCCAACGAAAGTGTAGGAACAAATTATATAAAACAGGTTCCAGATTCGATCCTGTCCGTTGAGTAATTTCCGACTTTTTGTGCCGTTAATGCGCATACCGAATTCCATTTTCGGACAAGTTGGACGTAAGAAATCATTTCATAATTACATCGCGAACTTTATTAAGTTATATTATGATTTAAAGGTAACTGTTTTATCTGTATTTCTTCGTACTTTATAGTATTCTTTTACACAGAGTAAAACAAAAATAGGAAATACCTTTCGTACGTAGTGATTGAATACAATTTCTAAGAAAAGTTGCGAGATTAATGAGAGAATGTAATACGATGAATGAGAGATAAATCTTCATTCACCGCAATATTTACGCTCTGGTAACTAAAAGCTGGTGCAGTGAAAGGGGGCGGCTGAAGAACCGTTGGCTCCCATACACCGTGCTAACGTCAACAATGACCAAAAGACATGACAATCGAGCAATATCAAACTTCTGTAATTCTTCGTTTTTAAGTAAATACATGTAATTAAGAGTTATTAATATTAATAGTATTGAAACAGTCAAGTAAAGTAAATATAATTTCAGTTGTAATTTACTCTGTAGCACGATTATCTTTCCACGTAAGGCGAAAATTCAGGGCATCATATTGAGAATTAGGAATAGAGGCGTACAAAGGTATTCTGTTGCTAACCTTACCAATTTTTATCGACATTAAAAACCTTTAAAAAACTGGTCATTTAGGTCACCACAAGCGTAATACAAATAACACATAATCAAACTTTCAATCACATTTCTACGGAAAAGAAAAGAATGTAAAAAATTACCAAAGCACTGAAAGCGATTCCGAGCACTCGAACTGTCCTAGTAGAATCTATTTTCCACATACGAGTATCCATGCTTCTAACACAACACGATGACCCGACAGCGACTTGTCCCAGTTCCGACCGCACAAGCTCACGCTAATTGCTATGCCACCACAATTATCTCGGGTTCATTGTGGAAATATTTACAAACAGAAACGGACAATCGTACAAACAAATAACAAATGATTAGATATACTATCGTACGCCTATACGTCGATTGAATGACTCTTGGATGCATTACTATATTAAAACGTAACCGCTAATATCACCAGAGCTCAATTAAGCCAGTTTTTAATGCATTGGTCATGGCACAATCGAGACACCGTTTAAAAGCACACATGTTAAAACGAAAAGATTTACATGTCTTAAGAAATATCATAAGATATGAACTCGTTGTACGGGTATGTCGATATTAATACTGCACATGGTACGGCAACGTTAATACTGAGTAAGTGATTAGGGCCTACCCAATTGAATGATTTGCTTTCAAGGTCATAACCTTAAATTACCTATGAATGCTTAAAGAATTCTATCGGTACCTTTTACTATAAACAATAGAACGAATGGAAAGTGTTACAATAACTCTTCAACGTGAATCACATTCGCACTGACAAAGGAATGTAAATAAGCTGTTTCACCTTTCATCCAGAATGCAGTTACGTTTCCAAGCTTTTTGATATAGATTAAAGTAGTTAAATAAGCATTGGATTTATTCTCTAGACTATGGTACTATAGACTATAGACTAGAAACTATGACTATGAACTAGACTATAGACAACCATATGATATTATGTAACTTACAAAGGAGTTGCCAATATTTATATAGGAAAGAAGATGGGATTAATAAAGTAGTAATAAAAGAGACGAGCATGTGAAGTGGATTATGATATCATACTAATCCAAAAGTATGTTTCTTTTTCTCCTCTGTAAAGTTTCTCGCCGTGAAGCGACCAGTCGATTCAGATTTAACCTTTTTGCCGCCACTACTGCTTTTTATGCGACTCCAAATAAGACGAGGTTTTCAATTCGTTTGTATCTTTTATTTCTATTATTTTGCTTCTAATTTTAGGGCATTTACGGATGCTTGATACTAGTAATGATTGTCATAACGTACTCAACCTAAGTGTATGATTTTATTAGTAAGAATTTTCATTGAATTAAATAATTTAGGTTCTGCAAATGCGTGATTCAGTTACAAACAGCTCATAATCTTATAATAAGAAAACAAATATCCAATAAGATTTCCTTAACATAGTTGAAGATAAGATATGCTTTTAAAAGAAGTAAATTGGTTTCTAAGAATGTACAATTCAGTATAAACTGTATGACATAATTTAAAGGCGAAATAACATAAGTTATAATTTGCGCCAGTTTGATGTTGTGTTTGTATACGCCATCTTTTGACAGGTAATTGCATTATTAATTGTTTGGAATATTGATTACTAATATGTCATCTGTTATCGTCAACTAGATGGCGCTATATAGTCGCATAAATATCGAATATTTTGTGTATATGTCTTCGAAGGAACGCAATATATTAATTCAATTGATTCAAATATTACAAAACAATAGGACACAGTAAATTATATTAACCGGGAAACAAACACGTTATCTGTCCTTATGTAGGTAAGTGGTCTTAGCGGAAAACAAAATATTAGTATAGGAAACTATGTTAAAACAACAACTGAATGTTTAGTAATTAAAAGTAAATTGTTATTTATTTATTTATTTAGCGATATTTATTATATATATTTAATAGATATATATATTTATACAAGAATGGCTTATTCACCCCACATCGCGGAATAAAATCAGAACACGCGTTATACAAATATTTCGATACATAATATATATCTTATATATAAAATTCTCGCGTCACAATTTTCGTTCCCATACTCCTCCGAAACGGCTTGACCGATTCTCATGAAATTTTGTGAGCATATCAAGTAGGTCTGAGAATCGGCTACTATATAATTTTTTTATCCCGCACGGACGGAGTCGCGAGCGACAGCTAGTGTTCCTACATAAATATCTTTTCTTATTTTCACAATGTATTATTTTTAATTAAAGAATTTTAATCTGTGGTTTGTGTACTTTGAAACTTATATTATATTTTTAAACCTATATTTAATAGAAGTAGAACTCCGAGTCCATGATAGATACTCTTCGAAAACTAGAACAGCATAAAGTGTGTTATCACTATTAGAGTAAATAGAACGAGTGGTTTATTTGATAGTTAAACAAACATTAATATCACTAATTCAATTACCGTGCATGCTCCGCCATTTTCGAAATTGCCGCCCACACAATAACATAGATATCTACTCAGCGTGGGGAAGCTAACGGCATATATATCACGCAAATATCACGCATTTAAACCATCAAACGATATAAGGCAGACTTCTATAAAATAATAGTGGCACGAATACAATGTCCGAATAGGAAAAACATAACGCCTTTAGTTATGAAATAGCAATGACGTGAAAGTAATATGTTCTACTTATAAACCTTATAAATGATGATAAAAATAGTTTTTTCTTAATTGAGTTCTTTTTAATGTTTTAATCGAGTTAAAAAAAACATGTCAATATTTCTTTTCCTTTTTAGTTACTCTGCGCGACTTCTTATTTTAATTTGTATTTAATTTTAATAGCATAACACTTTTTTTCTTTTTACGTTATAAATAGGTATTAGTATTATGAATATAATTGATACTAAAGTTTCCCAACGGATCATGTAAGACATCGTACACCGTTCGGTCCTGACCACTGACCGTAACGGCCTACTTAATGACCAACTATCCAGACATTTCTTTGTTACCTTCAATCTTCTTATACATATGTATAGGCAGATATAACTTAAAAAGGTACTTGATAAAACTCTGCGATATTGCACAACAGAAGTTTATAAAAATATTATGACCCCTCTCCATAACTGCGGGGATTTTTCTCAATTCTTGTTTCGAACTTCTTGTGCAATTTAGTATAAGTATTACTCACAGCATTTAGTTTTACTTTCCACCGGCATAACTGCAAGCGTCAAACCAGTTCGGACAGTCTCGCCAAATATCAATCATGGTCACCCTGATTATCTATTAAAGGGCCATCGTCCTAAATGTCGGCAGACAAACGTGGTGCGTCCGGTGAAACCAGAGCGTGTTGTTACCAAACGTTTGAAACAATTAAACGATCGGATGCGGCGATACAACGCAAACAATTCGGCTCGGACTTCGAACTTATTGAAAAGGTCGTATGAAAGCCAGACGGGGTATGAATATCTTATGCAATAAATGTTTTCTAAAGGGCTAAAGGATAACAGTCGTTTAATCTGCATATAAGGTGTCACTAAGTGACCAAAACTACAGCAGAATGACTGTAATCTTATGTAACTTGTGAATTATGAATATTCTACGGCGGTTTATCATTGCACCATACTTCTACATTCTTTATTTTTTTACATGACTGACGAAATAAAGAAATCAATTTCCCTGCTACAAATAGATCCATTGTTAATTGTAAGGGAATCGTCACGTAACACCTTCAAGGTACACAATGACCTAATGCATTACGTCACATTTAAGGTCAATGCACCGTAATATAACACATTTGTACCCGATAATGCTACTACACAAAGTATTTAAATAAATCAAGTATTGTTAGGAATTTAACACAAAATTACAGAATGCTACAGGATGTTGAAACATAAATTTTTAACCATCCCAAGATACACAAAACATAGACAAACAAATAACTATTTAATTTAAATTTAATTTTTACGAAATTCCTACAAAAAACATAAAAGTAACCTCTCTTAATCTATTATCAGCCCACTATTTAGTTTACCAAAGTACCTTAAACATTGTAGATTGTTTATACGACGAGTAAACCGTAGTAGACGTTACATGATTCATTGAAAGACGAAAAGTAGTGTAAATACAGACATGGAATAAAAAAGGAAAGTTTAAATCTTTAATAATAATGAATACAATAAATAGATCCACCCAGAAACGATTACATACTCGTGATTTCACTTTTTACACTTAATTATAAGCCATATTATAATCGAATATAAAAGTAGTCCTAAGTAGAGATCGATTATTATCACGAAGAAGAGATGGATGGATAGATTGACCGTGGGTTCCTGAGACCAAACTCTCCGTTTAAAACATATTGTTAGCTCATTTTTGTTAAAGATAATGACATGGATGACGATATGTTTTATACAGAGATTTTAATGAAATTGAACTCGCCGTACGAGTTGATGGTACTTTATGGGATAAAGAAACCAATGGCGCGTGAAAAGTTATCATCAAGATATGACTGAAATGAAGAATGATAGATCGATTTTGAAGACGAAACCCCGTTGAGTACCGCTGACCCCTGATAAAGTAGCATTAGAAAGATTATAAGTAGCCAACGAAGACAATCGCCTGATCATGTCAACGTATGTGCTTCGAATAGTAATGATCCGAGTCAATAGCGTGTTGATTATAAATAATATTAAACACTTCACTGACAGTATTATCTAGATAATCGATTCACAATCTCGATGACACAAACTTGTCCGATAACATAATGCGAAACTCGAGTATATCGATGACAAGAAGACGTATTATGTTGTTAGCAATCATTATGTCTAAAAGGATTTTGATAACGTAACAAGCGCTTACTTATCGCGATATAAATATCCCTATGATTAATTTGTGTAAGTGTCTAGCCTAGTAAAGTCCTAAATATTTGGACAGGGCTTTGGGATACCGAAATGAAATCTTTTGGAAAAAGAAAAGAATTTATTGTTGAAACCAACATTTAGTTATATTTTGCTCCGACGTTATGAGATACCTCAGCAGTATTGGTAAAGTAATTTATAACAATGCACTTTCCATAGCAAAAGTAACAGTAAACGTCGACCTATTGCGAAAGTCATGCGCGAAACTGGGCGAGGCTAATAAATATACCTTTTGTTTTGGTTTCATTAGGATTATAATACTTTGTAGGATTATACACACCACTTTATAACAATCTTACTAATATTGTAATTCCAAATGTTTGGATTAATGGATGGATGTTGGACGCACGTCGATGAAATTTTGACATGGATATAGAATGTTTCGATTGTGGAAACCCACATTGGCTAATTCTATATTTTACTAGTAATAATCTAATCCATAAACAAGAAGTTATAGAGTTTACATATCACTGGTTACAAGCTAAAGACGCATTACCATGGCCACATCAGTTATGTAAACATCCCCTAATATTGTAAATCAATAAACAAATGAACGTAAATAAAGCAACCGACCAACGCTGGCTGAGTATCGTCTGGGCATTGGGTTTCATCCGCTATCGTAAACATACGCGCAGTGATTGAATGGCCGAGACTAGACTACGCGAGTCACGAATTAATCACTATTCTGGTAACAGGGTGTGTACACACTAGATATGTTTAAAAACAAGATCTTTGTATTGTATAGATACAGCGAATAGATTAGTCCTAATAATCAAATACTATTTTAACAATCAATTCATGTGTCGATTAACAGGAAATACCATTGATAAAGCACTCGTTTTAACAAAGGTTCCTGAGGAAAATCAAAGACTCGAGTCAAGTTACCTTCAAGTAAGTCATTCAGTCCAAAAAGTGGTTTAAGTGGTCACGTATACTCGTAATCTAAGACCGGTAAAGATGCACATTTTACTATCGTAGACATCGCCATATTGTGGCAGCACCCTAAGGTTATAAAGTTATCGCCGGGAACGATTATTAACATTGAAACCTTGAAGACCACGACATATTGGCATTTGAATTCAAATAGCGCATTAGATACTGCACGTCGGCAAAAAATAGCGGTGAAACCACTTACGGTTACCGGCCAGCGTTAGATCGAAACCGGTTTAGATATAACCATGGCCAACTACCACCTTTGAATAACTGTATATTGAGTATAAACAAACTAGAATTTGTAAAACATATGGACTAACATTTCGAGTATATAATGGACAGATGACAAACGCAAAAATATAAAACATGGAGAGAAACTTAGCAAAAGATATTTAAAACAGCTTTTTGTTCCATGTTGCATTCGTTCCAATTATGAAATTCTCCTTTCCCATTAACATTTATAACAAAACAAAAAAAATATTCATTTGATAAAGTTAACGAGAATGTTAACAACTAAATATTTCACATCTGCTGCCTAAAGGACACGTCAAAGTAAACAATCGATGAAATAAAAAAACTCCGCTCAATACGCGAACTGCTTCCGAATGCGCAGCTGCCAAAAGGAACAGACTGTTGCGAACTCAGCTGCCGATAATTGTACCTAGGTATCTTGCATTACATCGATCAGTAGTCGTCTAGTCATTTTAAGAAAAAAACGAAAACCGATACGTGACTAACTGTTTTACCGCATTAGCTTTAGGTTGATCGTATATTCGATGTATCCCGCGACTCCGTCCGCGCGGAATAAAAATAACATACATAGTAGCACGTTCCAGACTATGTTCTACATCTATGTTAAATTTTAGCGATCTCCGTTCAGCCGCTCCGAAGATACCTTAAAACAAAGATTCATCCATCCATCCATTTAAACATACGCATTTGTAATATTAGTAAAAAGTAAGATAGTAACGATTACCGTCAATGCTCTACTTAGTGCCATTAAAACTAATAATGTGACCCTACTTCTCACGTTATTTAATATATAAAATTATTATATTAGACATTTCGTAAAATCTATAAATGATAACTATAACTTTCTGAATAAGGTAAGGGTTTTGCACATCAGATCAATTGTGGCCTCGTTTATCGCCGACGCATACATAAAAGAAAGGTAACAAAACGATCAATATACTAGAGAAGCCGTATTGGTATTCTAGTGTTCTTAATACCCAAATCCCTTCAAGAAATAGTTTAATAATTTACAACATAAATTAAATGTTTTTTTTATAAATTTCCTATATCAACTGTTGCTCATGGTTTTGTACTGCTTGTTTACTTTGAATAGGTTCCCTAAGTAAGCGCCTTTTCCAGGTAGCGCACCGGCTACGCGCATTTGCATTTTGTATGGAATCGCGTCGGACGCGTATTTTCACTAACTCGTCCGCGACTACTATTACAATCGCGGAACCAGGCGCCAAGTGAAAATAGACTTTTAACTAAACCTAAAAATTCGTTTTTGAAATTTGGTGATGGCGATATTAATTCTTATTTATAACCTTAGCTAGATTATTTGAAGGCAAATAAAGACGTTACCTCTTCCAACCGTAGCGGCTCTTCGAGTCCAGCCGCTATGCGCTCTCTTTTCTCCCTCTCTTTCCGTTCTTTTTTCTCCTTCTTTCTCCTGTCCTTGTCCCCGTCGCGCTCTTCGCAGCCGCCGGAGTCGTGCGCTAGGACACTCGATTTCTTCATGAAGTTGAACATGGCGGCGACGAACTGCAAATTACAAAAAGAAAAAAACTTTATTATTCGTATTTAAAAAGTACCTATGTGTATTTGGAAGATGACACGAGAACCTAGTCGTAACATCTCTGCATACATACTCAATGTTATTTATGTATTTTATTACAATAATGCACCTGCTCAAGGCTTAACATTAAATCGGCCGCTCCTTGTATTTTACTAGATGTTGCAACATGCTAGCGTAAAGATCCGTGTCTATTAATGTTCATAAAATTAATTTAGAAACGCAATTGATCGATCATTAAACATCGAACATAATAAAATAATATAACATAATAACAAAAATAATGAAACATAGGTAATTCGTTAACTATAAAAATCTTTTTAATGTTTATTTATTCTAATAAATTTTTATCATTATTTACAAATTCACTGGCTCGACTGATGAAATACCACGACCACAGGAGACAGACGTAAAGTGTTCCGCTTTTTGTCCGAGTGTGCGTGCCAGAGGCGTAATTGTTAAGCGTCTTCCTATTCCCATCATTTTCTTATGAAGAAGGAATGGAAAGAGGAGGTGGATTTAGCTGAAGTCTGGCCGAATAGAAAACGGAAATATCATCTTTCACTGCACTCCTTTATTGTTAAAGTAGGCAATGCATCTGCAAATATGGATGTCTATGAGTAGCGGTCAATTTGTTATTTTGACGAATTCAAGTGGCAGCTTACGCATTTCTTTTACCTTATACTATAAAAAAAAATATAGGGGATAAATTTCCTTAACAGGATTTCTATACTACTCCAATAAGTTGGTAACATTTATTTCATCAAATTGTTGCAGATATCTATGCGTAGTAATGATAACATCGGGTAAGCGGTTTGTTTGTATATCCTGATAATATGTATTTCGTTTTCCTAAATAGTCGATGAGTCACACGCGTTATTCACATCAAACAAAAGGCAGTGCTAAAACCAAACCTGTTTTGGCATTATATTGTGACCTTTTGACTGTCGCTATATACCGGCACTCACACAGTTAAATAATACATTAATATATTATTATATTTTTATTCACACTTCTTCCTGATTGCACAATTTGTTTTATACCAATTTTATTATGTGTTTTTGGTATGAGAGTTTATTGTGCATTTTAATACACATAATATTGGAACGCGCTTTATGATACGAATTTTTTTCATTCAAATTTTTAAATACGTAAACAAAAACACCACTTTCAGTAATATCCCAGTAACCCACAAACCAATTTGAAGTTACTTAATAAAGCATTCACGTATAAATTGTACGCGTCTTTTATCAGACCAAAAACGTGCAACAATTTACTAATTTAGAATCTGACTTATAAAAAGACAAAAGTTAACTTTCACATTCAATTTTTTATCTGTGGCATTTTTTTTTAAAGTTTGTATTCCTGTCAGTAAAACTTCTACTCTTTGACATTAATTGCAGTAGACAAAAGCTTTCTATAGATAAAAACGAGTTTATGCAACATCCATCAATTAGTAATAATCTATTGCATTGTACTAGACTAACCGATACATGCATTTTTATATTACAAAGTTAAGATTGTTAATTTTTATAATGTTTATGTTGGGATTTTAACAAATTTTACTAACTTTCTTTTTTAGATTAGATTATCTTTCAAATACATACAATACATAAAATGTATTATTTTTTCTGTACACGTAATTAAAATATTAATAAAAAAGTTCAACTTCCAACGATAAAGCCAAAAAAAGAACTTCCTTAACGCATAAATACCTTGTTCCAGAGGGTGACAACAATACCGACAATTATGTTATGACCTAAGATAAAGTTATATTGAAAACAAAAGGAAATATGGCAGGAAGTAAACATATTTATCTTGAAGATATCAGGTCTTAGTTTATGACGAATTTATTTCGAGCTCCACAGAACCTTACTAATGTTATAAATGCGAAAGTTTAGATGGATCTTTGTTAAAAAGTATCTCCCGTACGGTTCAACGGATCGTGATTAAATTTGGCAAACAAGTAAAACATAGATTACTAATTTTTTTTTTAATCCCGCATGCACAAAATTGCCGGTGACTGCTACTAGATCATAAACTTCGAATAAAATAAACACATTTTCCATCAGAAACGTGTCCGATCACGATATTTATTGCGACAGTCACCGATCCATTGTTCTGAATATGAACAGCAAACAAAATTTTGCAACACACAGAATTCAGTGGGCACACAACGACCTATTATGTACGATTTATTATACACTTTCTTATTCAAATGAAATTAGGTCAGTACTTAATCATAATTCCTGTCGCTATCACAATTTCTTGAAATTTGAAACAGGCAATATTAAATTTAAAGTTAATGTTAGCAATAAATACTTAAAAACAGATTAGAAAGGTAATATCAGCATGTTATTCTATATTTATTTTTATTTATTCATAACATACTACAGAAAGGGATATTATAAACACTTAACGTTACATTCTATGTAAATTATCATTCATTTATTTATAGATAAAAGTCAACACTTTAAAAACCGCAAAAAACCGAATGAATTTCTATAAATATATCAGAAGATGCGCAAAAAATTACAATTTGCTGTAAAACCAATCAAATGGTTTCCGTTAAAGCACGGTACGTCGATCAAGCTCAATTCCGCACAACAAAGCGAAATTATTAGACACGCTTACAGCGCTGTCACTATAATAGCACCGTTATAAGCAACAGATAGCCTAGTATGATGTTACTTTCACACGAGGGTATCACGAAGAAGCAGCAGGGTACTGTTTCTTTTTGAACACTTCAAGACAGAACAGGGCCGCAGACAAAGTCAAATTCAATAAGACATCGCTAGTATCGCTGTTGGAATCTGTAAATACGTGACAAGCAAAAATTATATCAGTTTCATACAATTTTGACTTTGCCTATTTGACAGTAAGTGTCCGGTTCCAACAAGCTGCTCTGCTTAACAGTCCTACCCTCGTGTAAACTGTACTAACTGTCGACACATTCTATAACAGTGTGTGCATTGAATTAATCCGACGCGAGTGTGAATGCATACGCATACAGTGGTACCAACAATGGAGTCCGCATTTAATCCATATGTGACCTAGTGGTTGGAAGACACGTGCTGTAGAAATGTTTAATATTCAATGCTTCATACTAAGTTGATGCTCATCATACAACGGACTTTTACTGCCACGAAACCAACATGATTCTACCAATAGACGTTAACTATATACGATGAATACATACGACGTTCTTTTCGACCTTCATTTTGGGTGAAATGCAAAAATTTGGAATCCGTTTTAATTTCCTAACCTAAAAAAAGTCTTTGTGATATATTTAAATAGACATTTCAACTGCAATCTTTTCATAACAATCAACTACAGTAAAATTCTAATTCTGTATAGATATGAAGAAATACAAACAATAATATTTTATTTGTTTTTAGTACAGTTTAATTTTAATCCTAGTTGTCGGATGTACTGTTGTATGAAGTGCGCAGTAATTAAAAGGATTATCTCGGTTACTTGTGCTTAGGTCATTTGATCCTTGCCAGTTAATTAGCGGACTGCATTGCGGAATTAAATTAGGTCGGGTCGAGTTGGATGACTAATTGGAGTTTTTACTTTTGTCCTTTTGCAAACGTACCCTAATTAAAGATAATAAAACAAATTAACTACTTTAAAAAGTATAGAGAAGATATCATTTAACTTTTGTTTATTACTAGCTGTCGGGCGCGACTCCGTCCGCTCGATATTAAAAAAGACAGACAGATGAACGGACAACAAAGTGATCCTATAAATTATATTGTTTTTCTTTTCGAGGTACGGAACCCTAAAAATAATAATTAGTAGCCTATATGTTCTTCTAAATTATACGCCACATCTATGGCAAATTTAACCGTCATACGTTAAGTTGTTCTGGAGATACCTTCTAACAAAAATCAATCAATTCATCTAAATACCTTACAGGAGACTGTAAAGAAAATGTTAGTCTGTTGTACATTAACAGGATAAAAATATAGTCGAAACACAAAAAACATGATAGGAAAAGACCAGTAATCAGAAACAGAGTATTGATATTGTTTTTTGCAATTATATCAAATACAAAAATCAGTAAACGGTCTGAATACTTGAACCACTCATAAGTCACTAACTCTAACAATTAAACTTAAGTTAAATAAAATATTAGTGAACACAGGGGACATTACAGTCTTGCAATACATAGTAAGTTTTACGTAAAAATAAAAAGAATGGAGACTGGCCTACCGTGAGTCAGTATATTGGCGATCGTTCAAAACCCTCCCTCCGAAAAGTGCTCGTAGTGTATTCCGAACGCATTGTCTACGGCAGTTGATTGCACATTGTGTACTGGAAATATAACTATACTATAAAACAAAGTCCCCTCACCACGTCTCTCTGTATAACAATAAGCTAAAAAACAAAAAGCATTTTATCTCTTCAGTCTCTCTACAATAGGTATTTAGGGTTTGGGCAAATTAGCAGACGTAAATATACTATAATTTTATACGACAAAATGAACTATTACTAAAAAGACTGTATTACAGTTATAACATTGCCAAATAAAGCTTTAGAAGTGCTACGAAATTGTTGACAGAAGTTAACTTATAAATCTAACCATTTTTCTACAGATGAAAAATTACCAGACATCGAGGGATGACTCACAGAAAAATGTTAAAATATTAGCATAAAACAATCGATGTAAATCGCGGTCAGTGGGTAGTGGCCTCAATAGTTCGCGTTCCAGACGCGATGACGCCTCACGCGTAGCTCCCGGGACCTAGCGGTATTGAACGATGACGTCACAGGAAGGTGACGCCCGTATTACATAAAGATCGAATCATGACTTCTCAGAATTATACTTTCGTATTCCATTTCAAAAGGTTTGTTACCGTGACATCAAATTACAATATATTACAAAACAAGCAAGCAAAGGAGGATAAGTCAACCCATAAATCTTCGGGGGTATGGGGAATTTCAAAGAGTAAAACTCACTCATACAAAATATAACTTTACGCCAGTCTTATGTAAGATTGTGTTATTTTCCTAATCATGTTGCTTATTTATATAATACCTAATACAACTACAGAACTCTACCATTTTGAACAAGTTAAATGCCACAGACTCTAGGCGAGTTAACTTACCGAAAAAAAAATCATAGCGTCCACAAACGCGTTTAGCTTAATTTTCATCACACAACCCAAAAGATGTGTAACACCGTTTAAATCGTAAAAGCTATGCATATAAAATGCCATGTACCTATTAGCAGGAGTAAACGTCTGATCTCATTTTATTATTTTGCTTTGAACTTTATCAAGGTAATCTGATTTATGACTAAGCTGATGCTTCCGTGGTTATTTTTAGATGTATAATGTTTTCACTTTAGATCACTACTTTTTCTTATTTATATGAATTCTACAGTTAACAAAGTAAAAAACATTTTTTTAAGAAAAATGGGCAAACAAGCCGTGGGAACACCAAAGTGATCAACGACACCATTAGACATCCGCAACACCAGAGGACCTGCAGAAAATTCTGTCTTACTATACAGACCTGTATTATACGAGTATAATAATGTAACTGGCTGGATAAAAAACATATAAGAAAACTATTACATCTACTGGAGTATTTTATTAAACGTATATTTATCGTGAATCACGATACAAAAACTTTACGACGATGTTTTATAACTTTAGCTATGTTTATCTACAAAAATGTCTGCATTGAAGCTATTACTCTATTCTGTTCTAGACCTAAAATGTATTGAAAACTTGAACATAACTCCGGTGATTTAACGCACATGACACTCATCATTCACTAAAGTGAACTCTCAAGCTGCCCTTATCCCTATCGAGGGTCGGCAAAGTATGTACTACTCCTCCATACATCTCTATCAGCCGTCATATCCGAATCTACCCCCCTTCCTACGCATATCCTCTTTCACACAGTCATTCCATATCTGTTACAAAACAATAATAACGATATGTTTTCAACGGGTATTTTAGTATCAGAAACATACAGTAAATGTCTTAAAGCATGAAACTTTACTAAATCCGCAATTCAATATCCAAAGTGGGTTAAACTAAAACAATGTTTATTTAAGTTCGTTATAATCAGTGTGTAATTAAATATTATCTCATACGACATAGTCACGCAACAGAGATATGGTGATTGAATTAGACGACAAGAAATGCGTCAACACACGCCTAATGACTCCCCCTGATAGAATTAACCGAGTAACAAAGGCGTGTGTCTGCTTGAAAAGGACGTCGTATGTTGAAATACACATCAAAGAGATTATGCATTTGATTAGAGATATTTGTCGTATTTTAAAACGAATCAATTATTAAGTAGTAATAAAAGATGTTATTATCAATGGTTTACACAGATGAAAATAAACATTTCTCTAATTATGTCTAAAGAAAAAAACGATGCGACAGCAGTGTAATCCAACACTTATACAGAAAACCGTTTTGCAAAATTGATCATCACAAATAGTCACCAGTCTTCAATAGCCTATGACATTTTAATAGCATTTGTATACTTATTAAATTTATTTTAAATCATAGTGCTATATTAAATATTGACTACTAAGACAAGAACTATTAAGTCACCGGAAAGCATATGCCACTAAAATTAGCATTCCGGAAATAACTATTGGACAATGGCACTAAAAGAGGCGGAATTAAAATCGCATAGGTACCTTGTACGTTTGCGGAAATTGAAATTTAAAAAATATGATAATGTACAATGTAAAAGGAGCATATATGTGATAAACAATCCCATGACTAAAAGTACGTTTTTTTATATCACCTGAAATCGCTGAAATAGCGAAGTGACCGCCGCCCATAGACATACGCATACACATAGACCTATGTCCTATACATATGCGTTGCCTACCTTTAATCGACGGAGGAGAGGATGCACAGAAAGAAAATATTTTCCCATCCCATGCATCCTCTCATCCGGAAAGTCCACTTCCACTTCCAATCTTTTTCTTATAAGAAAAAGGGTGGGAAGGGAAAGAAGACTAAATTAGGCCTCCGGGACGCTTTTACACTACGACAATACCCACAATGCATTATATGTAATATCGAATATCTCGAATTGCAAAATTTATTGCAACACGATATTTAGTGCAGCGCCTGTTGTGGAAAAATCTATACAATAGTAAATAGTACAGATATTAATGTCGGAATTTATGTCGTAGCCAAAACGTACCTTAAATAACATTAAATAAAATAAATTTATCTATAATCAATTACGTAACTCTACCGCTGTCCTATTATTATTACAATGTGTACAGTAACAAAAATATTTCATTGAAATTCATATATTTATAAAAATTGTTAGAAACGAGTCAAGGACATTATATCAAGTTCAAGTTGAAAAAGAATTAGCATATTTACATCATAATGTTAATCTTGCTTACGAGACAAAAACTGTCTGTTAACATTATTATGTAGTAACAAAGTCACAGATTATGTAATCATTACTTCATTAATATGAACTTACTAGATATCGCCCGCGAATCTGTTCGCGCGGAATAAAAAAAAACTCAATTAGTAGCCTGTGTTTTTTCAGACTATGTTCTACATCTACGAAAAATTTCGGCGAGATCCAAGCAGTCGTTCTGAAGTTACCTTCTAGTTATCAAAACTTTCACAATAATTATATTAATATTATAATAAGATAATAAAACCATCTTTAATAAAATTAAACTTTTTACAGAATTAACGATTAAATGGAATAAGTAAGCATGCAAAAAAACGTGTCGTCTTTAATTCTTAGGTAATCATATTAACAACAATTAATTTATCTTCAATATCATTAAACACATAAAGAACAATTTGTAAACGATCACTAGTTAATCATCGAGATATAAAAAAACCACATTGTAATTGTATACAGTTCACCACGCGATAAAATACGCGTCGCGAGCTCAAACAAAAAACTACGAGTGTGCTGTAATTGAACACAATGGTAAACAATCGAGTTGCGGAACCACGCAAAATTTTACTTATATATACGTAAACATTTATGTATACAGTTACATAGTATATAGAGGCCACCCACACAGAAAAACAATTTGGTCATTGATAGAAGTATACAATAAAGCGAATAGTCTTTTAGTTATTGAGGATAGGTTAGTGATATTACAGATTCCATAACAAAATACTAACCGGTTAGTACTACAGATTAACAAGAGTCAATTTTTATTTATTATGTTTGTGAGAAGGGTACACAAAACAGTTTCAACTGTAATAGCGTGTAGGGATAGATATCTACGCCATCCGATTTTTTAGCATGTGTTAACAGGGTTATGTGAGACAGTGTAAATCGCAGTCCTGTGGCGCCCCTTTTTGTACACCGGACTAGGTGGCCACCCAACCGCGCCTTTTCCTACCCTGACGTTGGTACTGGGTATTTATTTTATGTTCAAAGCAGTAAAGAAAAATAAATGTCTTATTATTGACGCTTTGTCAATTGGTTTCATTGGAAACTTTAGAATCCTCTTTTTAAACAAACAGAATTTTTATGTGCTCTATTTTTGTGATTACAATCCAAAACAAGCAAAATATTCCTTTCGAATACGGCAAAATACATGGAAAGAGTAAACGCATATCATAAAAATTACATTAAGCTTAATCGCCTCTTAGCTTTCTACTGTCGGTAAAAAATGCTCCGTCATCAAGTAAGCAATAACGATATGACTGATATTAAGATATCGAGAATAAGTTTTTATTACATCGACCTACATTCGCAACTCTCGAACGCTTTACAAAAAAATAACACGTTCAATGCTACTATTTCACGTACTAATGTAAATTCACAAGGCGAGCCAGTGGAGCTGAATGTGTTAACACTGTTATGTATCCACAATTTATCTCCGTTGCAGACGATAATAATGCTATGAAATAGATGATAAAATACAGTAACGGACTAGATTTCGGATAGACCGATTACAATTCGAATACTCTCATTTGTTTTTCCAAAGAGTTGCCACAAAGAGACTAGTATGTCCACGAATATCAAATCTAGTTGATATTCATTTCGTTATGTTAGATACGATTTATGCAACCAGCATTTGATTAAAATAGAAATAGAATAATAGTCACAGCCTGCTTAAATTTACCATCGAAAAGTACTATTAATCTTAAAAATCTGGATGACCGAGCTTTGCTCGGTATTTTTTTTTTAATTGTGTTTTTTGGAAATTATATTTAAGTACGAATTACTAATAAAATGAAATATGAATATTATTTTTCGATCTTACCGATAGAAAAGTTAAGTTTTGTTTAAGTTGATTATCGATAAAACACGAATAACATGACATTTTCTAAAAATGATTCCTAGCTAGATCGATTTATCGCCCCCAAAACCCCCTATATACTAAATTTTATGGAAATCGTTGGAGCCGATTCCGAGATTCCAATTATATATATACAAGAATTGCACATTTAAAGATATAAGATATATTTATGTGCAAAACAGGTGACGACCCATGAATTATAACACTTACGATTTTTGTCAGTCTGTACCAAAAATGTATGTTAAAAATTATTTACCGTAACTCAATAGTTTGGCGAATATCGACACCATACAGACCGGTCTTTATAACGGAATACCGCTTAAATTGTACAGCCTAAAATCCAATAAATAGGATTTGAATTTTGAATACAGATAATTAAAAACCCGTTTGCTTTCTACACATAACCTAATCGAAACATATCAATATATTTAGGTAACATTTGAATTATTTTCCGCTGAAATGTGCCTTCTAAATCAACACGTCAGTCTAATATTAGGGCTGCCACAAACAAATGAGTCGAAGGCGTTATTATTTATTTATGCCATGTAGTGATTTAATTTTACTTAAAATATTGTAAAAATTACGTAATTGAAAAACAATCAGCAATTTCTATCCGAAGTCATAGTAATCCTACGAGGAATGTAAATCGTCGTAACAAGTCGCAGTAATCACAAGATATGTTATGTTTTTGTTGGTGTTTACATATTACACATTGCATGGAACGTGATATCGAAAACATGTAAGGATTTTTTTAGTTTATGGCCTACGTATATACATGTACAACATTCATCATGACGATTCTAGAAGATTGAGAATTCCAGACAGACTATGAAATATGTTCTCTTTCCATGATTTATTCGTAGCACTACTATCTGGAGTGTTATAAAATAATACACGACAAAAGAAAATTACGAAATTCATATTCAAATTAAACTAAATATTAAACTTAAAATTATAGAAACAGTAAAATTCTATTAAATTAAACCAAAAGAACAGTAACTATGCAGTATGTATAGAAAAAGAGTTCAAAAAGATTTTATAAAATGCACTTTTAGTACAATGAAGAGTAAACTTTATATCAAGTAAAGAGTTAGAGCCAAAAGTAAAGAATTAGACGGTAAGAAAAACCTCCCGAGACTCACTCACAAGACCTGCCGGCGACTAAAAGAGGCAACGTAAATTTTGTAGCAAGCACGCTTCAGAGAACAGTAGCTTTTAACCTTTTGTGTTTTTAGTGCCCATCTAAGGTACTTCAGTTAGTTTATTTTTCATACCTATAATCAGACCAGACAGAATATAACGGCAGTATGCACAAACATTTATTTTAGACAACTTAAAAAAAGAAGGAAGAATTCGTCGGTATTTTTAAATAAAATCAATTGCTATTCTATCAGATTTTTACCAAAAATCGTGAAGAATCTGGATCAACTATTTTCTATTTCGAGTAATGAAATATTTTAGAATCAACAATACCTTAAGTAAAAAATCAAGTGATGTTGGCAACACTTTTATCACAGCTTGTTTCATAAATTAAAAATAAGCTATTAAATATATCATAATAACGATAAAAATAAATGAAGATTGCATATCATTTATTGAAGACTTCGATTACCACATAGACATAAAAACTAAACTATCGCTACATCCAATCACGTCTATACAAAATGCCATCATACGAGCGGCTGATTCAAAGATTTGCGCGTACGCAACCACAACAATTCGATTCGCATGTACGCCGCAAATACGCAACGTCGTGGGTTCAATGCCCCGGTTACGACATTGCCCTATTGGACCATTCTCATCATAAGGTAAACAAGAAAACAATTTATTCTGCAAAAATTAACTCGATTTAAAGTTCGTAAATGAAGAAATCCCGCTAGTAATGATAAGAATACAAAATCGACAACAAAAAAAATTCTGCCAGAAAAAAACATAACAACAAATATATAAAAAAATAATTAAAGCATCAAAAAATGACAAATAGGTACGGAATAGCAGCGTTAAAAACTTAAATATAGTCATTAAAATCATTCATTAACAACGATTTGAACAATACGACACGATCACATGTGTAAACAATGCGACATGACACATGTCTTACAAGCCGCCTACGTACAATATTTGCGAGCGGCATACTTTGACTTTGCACGATCCTTCGAGCCGGATGACTAGGTAATGTTTGCTTTGGGAATTTATGTCTACTTGTAAATGTGAAATGCATTCAGTATTGAAAGTAAAATAAACATATATCAACAACACGTAGGAATGTGGTCAAACACCAAACTTGGAATGTTAAAAATATATGGGAAGATGGATAAAATTTACAACAGTCATTTGACATTAAGTTTAAGAAAAAATAATCAATATTGTATTTAAGAAGGAAAATTAATAACACTAAATTATGCACTAATAAATGATTAATCCGTTATCTAAGTGCTTTACTCTTAGTAGGAAGTATCAATACATCATGATTTGAGTAATGCTTCCGCGGTGCCGTGGCTGCCCCGCATGCTTGTTAAATCAATCTAAGCAACATGTTTTAGCTTTAATGATATAAAAGATAACAGACATGCTCTGTATAATTTGAAATACCAATGAAATAGAAAGGGAACGTGCGACCAACTTGACAAGATATTAAAATAAGGAAATATTATAAAACGATATCAATAAAATTAACAAATTCAAATGAAACAATGGAAAGACGATTGTTAAATGTACAATTGTGCTAAATTTCTTCTGAATATCGGTTTTATATTGGTATTCTGGTTTCTACCGTCAAATATTATCAATCAAGTAGTAGCATTTACAAAAGAGAATTAGTTGTAGCTCAACTGAAATTGACACACTACTAATGTAACATAGCACTCATGATGGCATCAATTCAAGTCCATAGAGTTTGAATACACTGGTCATATGTTCACAATTTGATAGCTGATGACCCGATTTTCATGTGGTTTCTTATGATGTATGGACGGACGTTCATACATCAGATTGTTTAGTTAGAAGTCAACAACCCATCTTGATTAATTCAAGAATTTGTATCCCGACTTTCGAAATTATGATATGTTTATTCTCTCCTACTATTATTGAGGGTTTGAGGGAAATACTAAATTATTGTTAGCTTACTGCCTCTATTAATTATACCAACGTTATCTCCTCCTCCTCCTTCCATCTTGGATTGTTAATAAGGTATATAGCTTTGCCTTTTGATAACTTAAAAACTTATTTCGAGAAGATATAGTATATAACGATGTTATCTCCGAAACAGTCTGCCCACACACGATTTTCCTCTATTCCGCAATGCAGTAGAGTACAATGACCTAACATAACCGAATGAACGGATGCGTTTAGATATTTAACGGGCCTAGGATATCCGCGGTGGTGGCTGGCGTGTGCGGACGGCCTTATTTTAAATTATGTATTAGGCAATTTGGAGGCTCGCGACAGTGGTAGTTCATTAAATGCTAAAGACCTGTAAATAAATTTATATAGAGGCAGTTAAGAATTAAAAAAAAATATTCCTTGTAATTTTACGTTAAATTATTACAATCCAACATTTCTTGTAACGTACTGACTGACTGAAGAACTGAAATAGTAGTTGAGAAATAAATACGAATCTACGATGGTCAACATTTTTTTTCGTTTAGTTAGATAACAATTTAATTGAACGAAACATAACAGTTTTCGCTTTCCCGATATAAACCTTGAGAAAAAATTAAGAGAGTTAACGTAAGCGTCATTGAAGGTAAACATTTATGGAGAGACAAGTATGAAAGTATAACGCATTGCACAATCAGATAGCGAGAGATAGTGGTCGATTCTATTTCCAGTGGTAGTAAGGTCAATGTCTGCGGTGTATGGCCGCCTTGTAACCGCGTACGAGAATCGTAACTATACGCCTCCGTTCACAAAACTAAGTCATGATTCATATACGAATAAAAACGTCACATTAGCCGTATTTACGACTATAAATTACGAAGTTGTGCTATTTTTAATGAAAACGTATTTTTGTCAACTATACGCGTTGTAAAGTTAAAATTGCTATTTTATCAAATATCGCTTAGATGTTTGTCGCAAAATAAGAGGTGAAACAATTCTTTAAACGATAAAGTAACCTACTAAGTAGGATGTTAAGAAAGTACTATAAGCACTTTTCTTAACATTGAATAAGCAAGCAATATACAATGAGAAATATTGTCTAGGCTAGACTAAAGCCTCTACGTTTTGGGCCTGAACGTAACCTACTTATTCGAGGTGTTATTAAAATTACACAAGACAACTTTTAGAATTTTTTTAACTTGCGTAATTGTGTACTTGTAAGGTTAAAGAAATTGATAAAATATTTATACAGCCACACTTGCATATAGATTATGTACTTAGCTAATTTCTAGCTAGCTCACTGCAAACTTTATTCAACATAGCTGGGCTCGGTTACATAGGCCTGACTTTCCAACGCTTTGTGATTTATAAACGTCATCAAATATGCACCATGACTTCGTTAGCACAAAGTAAAATTGTTGAAGGCAAACTTTTCAGAAGCACAAACTTCAGTCAGCTTTTCGCTAGCATTTATAACTGATTCTGAATAAAATGCTGGGCTTATTTTTCACTTTAGATTTTTTGTGTCTACTTTTATAAAGGATTTACTGGGTCTAAAGAGAAAGGTAAACAATTTATTTAAAAAAAATCTTCATTATCATCATAACGGAAACAAATTATATCATATAGAAATTTTACACAAAAAAAATATGATAACAATGGGCTGCAATATAAGTAACGAATATAACAGATCTAGGGCTTATTATTAAAAACATATGACTGTCAACATTTCTTCTTTTGTTACGTCTACTCTAAGAAGTTATAGGATAAATGTAATTTAAGTGTGTGCGATTTGTAATCTTTCCCGGGGTATCGTTAAGGTACAGTCAGCCACATTCATTTTACTATTACTACTTATATAAATTTTATTGTCCTGTTTTGTCGACTGTACCATAATGATGATAGCAGAGCAAAATGTATGTACAATATGGTCGTAGTGTTTCCACTTAACGGGTTCGTTAGCGCGTGTCAGTCAGTTCATTAAGAACGTTAACGTGATAAAGCGAGTGCAGCAGCTAAAGTTAAATGTCGGATAAAACAACGTCCAAATAAAACATTTAGAGTCAGTTTCCACTATGATTTCGCAGTGGAAAGCTACAAAAAAAACATGTAATTTTCTTTAGCGATATTATTTCAAGAAATAATACATTAATATACATTTAATTGCGTCATCGTTGTGGACAAATTTTCCTCATTTAATAACTATAGTTTGTTATTACGGCATACTGAATTGTCTAATTGGAATTTATATAATTACCACTTGATCTAGAATCTAGACAACGACATAACCGATGAAACATTGACTAGTGAAATACATAATTAATAACGTTACGTCCAAATAAACTAATAAAATAAATTGTTTGTAAGGCGTATTATCACAAACGTATCATAAACGCATAACTGTAATCATAACTTTTCAACGAACCTGTATAACTTTATTTCGAAGCCGCTTCAAAGCATATTGTCGAGTCATTTTTTATTCATAACTCTACTGAGCAAATTATACTTACTACTTATATGTTCGCATACTAACATCAACAACTTACTTATTATATATACAGTATGATGCCTTTTATACGAGCAGTAAATTAACCCTCAATTGATTATAAATTATACATATACAGGCATTTATAGGCAATATTGAAATGAAAAGTGTTACACTAAAATGGTCTAAGACGAAAGATGTATTAGTTCTATCAAGTCTCTGTTTTTCAATGCCTAAAGGAAATACACATATGCCACAAATGTCACGATATTTTTACATTTTGTGGTTTTAGTTTGAAACTAAGGACAGCCTGCCCTCAATTCCATTGTGACCGCTTGCATCCTAAACGTTTGAACCGATTTTGACCAGTGAGATATAATTCGATTTGTAGTCATCCCTTGAGTAAAATAGGCATACAGTTTTTTAATTTTATTTAACAACTATATATTTTCACATCTAAATAAATATCATTACAACGTCTTAATATAATTAAAATAGTGGTGAGACTTCCCGAATATGACGAGGTCAAAGAAACAAAACAATTCAAATTTAACTTTGTCAGACGTTTGGAGTACTAGGGTAGCATAGCATATGGTGGGCAGATTGCATTCCGATTGTGGTTTGACGTCACCGCTCGCAATGCAGCTTTTTAAACCAGATTCGATACATGGCCGTAGTTATATAAACCGCGTCGAATCCATACCTGTTCCAACATCGCGTATACGCATTCAGCGAAAGGACGCGCGTGACACAAAAAACTATCGTATTACATCGAACATGTAACAATCGCCTAGTTTTTTTTTTTATTCTACATACGAGTTATTATACTTTATAATGTCCGAAGCTATACCTTATAATGACTCATGGAATCTTGATATACAAGAGACTTTATATGATTCCCTTTCAAGTTCATTTTCAGTGAATTCTGTTCGTAGTAATCCAGATTTCTTTCTGTGCATACGCCAAATCGTACTCTAGTCACAGATTGCATTGAGTCGATGTTTTAACATTAAGTAAGCATTATAAATACAAATTAAAGTAAAAATATATAACGACGGGATTCTCGAAGATAATTATTCTATTCATCAATTCATTCAATCAAAATGATTTACAAGATGTACCAAATTTTTTCAACAGCCGTGCCGAAATGGATCATCCCATCACTCTCGGCATTTCGTCATTCTATTCGATACTATATTCACCAAGTAATTAAAGAGCCTTGTTATCGAAAAATTAATCCGTGAAACACAAATTACTTTTAATCTGTCTGTACTATAATTCCTAAAAACAATATTTTATTACCCTAAAAGGACAGTTCATTACTGTAAACTCTGGTCTAGACACAATTAAGACTTGATATAAGGATCAATACATATGAATGGTTAGCGAAACCTCGTGATAACATCTGTAGGTCTCAGCTGACGTCGGCGGACGGGCGTGATATCGATTGAGTCGCGCGTCCCCTCTCGCAGACGCGGCGCCGCACAGGACCAAAATGCGAAAAGCGTACTTACGAAATACCATATATATGACTGGGTAAATTAAAACAATCTTATTCCCTGTTTAATCTTTGTCTATCTTACTAATACTAAAAATGCGATTATTTAGATGGATGGCCTTTTGTAAGAAGGTATCTGCAGAACAAATGCATGGATCTCTATGAAATTTGACATAAATAATAGAACATAGTCTGAAAGATCACATAGGCTACTAATTAAGTTTTTTTAATTCCTTGCCGATGGAGTATTGGGCAACAGCTAGTAAAGTAATCATATAAATGTTCATATAATTGAATACATAGTTGAAATCATGATTATTATCATATCAGCTTGTTTCTATTCAGTCCTAAAAGTAGCCTGCGTTCCTAACACACCATTGTGGTCATGTACTACTTGGTGGAGTAATCTTGGACACCAAGAAGGCATGCTCTTAAAATATGTATATCAGGGTTTAAAAAATATTGTTGTTATTTATTATTTATTAAAATTATAAGAGTGAAAAAATATCATAATAAAAATAAATAATTATCAGATTTCATATTGGATGCCGATCAGTTTCTTTATAGCTTAGTATTACTACACTATAAACACTTTACTTTCAGAAGTTGGAATGAAAAATCTTTATTAATCTACAGTAATATTTCTTCTAGAAAAACAAACCATTTTCAGTTTCACCGGAAAACAGACATATACAGAACAACAAAAAAAAATTGTTATTATGTATATTTCTGTATTAAATGTATTATTTTTAAACCACTTACTAATATATAAATACCCACATTTAGATAATTTATGGCAACTATGCATATGTTAAACTTATAAACGGTTTTAATAATTCAAGAAAGACGAGGCCATGCTTGAAAGCTTTATGGTTTTACTATTAAAGATCATATAACTTTCTAAATCCACTTTAAAATGGAACTTAGGTTTCCAGATGACTTGAAAATTATTAGAAGAGTGAAATAAGTTATGTGGAAGACAGCAGAACATTAGAACATGAATGTCAATAATTAGTTACTGTTGGTTTATGTAACTTAACATACTTATTTAAATTTGACATAAAATTATTTCTTGTGTCCATAGTAAAAATATATGGTTAAAGTTAAAACTCCTGGGATAGAATCTTTTAAACCTGTTTGAGGGATCCAAAGGCGTTTAAATTATGTTTACATACATATAGTTCTCATAAAAAGAGAACTATGTCAATACGTCTGTAATCAATTAACACCATAATAATTTTATTGTAGCATAGTATATTTCCAAGCTAAACAAATTTCTCGACCCAGTATTATAAGTATCATTTTGCCACGAACTCTACTCACGACGATTTTAAGTTTAATGTAAATATTTACTCACTTGTGCGTATTTTTAATCCGAAAACCCAAAGGTGTAAAATCCTCGCCAGATACCTTCAATGAACTAGCACATCAAATGCAACAACACAGCGAATTTCAATCATTATACACTTATAGCTTTAATACATTAAAACTAAAAGCATTGTATATCACGCACTAGCATTGTAACAACACTTAACACACAAAATTCACAGTATTCATGGAAGAATGCACTAAAACCTGGAAATCACAGATCAGTTCAACTTGACAGATGTCGTAAATCGCGTTCCGTAGGCGTATCCAAACGTACTCGGTATCGATATGCTCCGAATAAACTAAGCAAAAGTAAAACACAGGCAACGACCGGCCGAGCCGCCCCAAACAGAACCCAACTAAAACCAGTTCCTTTCGAATGTATGAAAAATTTCAAGGCAAACAGTGTAACTTGTCGTGCTCTTGAAATTTGGAGCATTATATATCTGCTTTACCGTATTCTGGTGCGTTCAGATTCAGAACCAGACCAAAGTAAGGTCTTTAAAATTAAAGTAAGTATAAATAATTTATTTTACTTTAATTTCTATTGCATAATATAATAAATCTAAAAATAAGTTTAAAAATGTAGTGTAATGGTATTATAAATCTTGTTCTCAGCAGTGACATCTAGTACGAACAAAATCAATCTTTGTAGAGAATGACTGTTTCCGGTTTTGGATAACGTTTGCAGTTACAGATAGATGGCGTTTTGGTAACTGTAAACATATAGATGTGATTGTAAATTATGAAAGTACTTTAATTAATAGCTGAATGGCATTTATTCCTTTCTTTCAACGAAAAAGCACTAGAAGGTATAAAATATTCCTCGATTTTTTATAATTCCGTAGCATTATATTGTAACATTTATATTTAGTTTAGCAACTTATCATCTGTAAATTACAAACTGTGGACCTCGGAAGGTTCAAGTAGTGCAAAAAATTTGATTAAAATATAAATTTCTTCAAAGTTACAATGCTAACTATGTACTCAGAATTTTTAAGACTTTTGTTATTTAGTAAAAGAAAATGATTTGACGGTACTCGCCAACGAAAACAATGCGTTTGTTAAAGAAATATTTTACTATGAATAACGTTGAATCCTAGGAGTTAGTAAAATCTACGATTTATCAACTACATGATTTATTCTTTAAAAGAATAAGTTTGTCGATCTTTGTTGCTATGTTTTTGAAGAACCTAAATCCTGAGTATGCCAAGTAAACGATAGTAAACACTCGAAATAACTATGTAGTTAGTAAATGTACCATATAATCTCTTTTATCATATTTTTATATTTAAGATACCAGCCCAAATACCGGTGGAAATACGGCGTGGAGCTGGACCTGAGTCCTGCGCGAGCTACAATGATTGACTCGAAGACGTTGGCTATTTCTTTTGCCAAATGCCAACCTACTTTGTGTCACTGCTCCAGTATAGTGAGTATGCATGGCGAACTTTATTTTAAAACCTTTGCATAGCAACAATGCTCACTTAATTTTGGTAGCAACAAAAGGCCACGAAAACTTTTACTATGCACAGACATTCAAAAATCATCAGTGAATAACTATGCATTTATTTGATGATTTCAGCTTCAATTTTTAAAGATAGAAATATCAGGATTCGGTAAATAATTCAGGTGTTACAAATAAAATTTATTTAAATTTGAAATGAAAAACTTATACAACAAATGTGTAAGATTTTAACCACCCAGCCGTCATAACCTAACTTTGGCAAAGCAAGCTCTACAACATACATATTCAGACCAAAGTCACAAGCAGACCTCAACCGTCGACTTAGGGTTTACGAAAATAGTTGTGCTAAATATATTGTAATATAAAATAATGTAGGATTTTTTTTTTAATGTTGAAGGGCGAGCCGCCCTACAGTCTTGTAAGCTCGCGTTTACTGCGCCTTGTACACTCTGGTGCATGTTACATCCTTGACTGTCATCACCTGGAATCAAATAAAAATATATTAATATTACATCTGTAAAAAATGATTTGACTTGATTTGATTTTGACCATTTAGCGATATTGTAAGAAAATTATTATTATTAAACTATATCAAAAAACAAATGTAGCCTTAAAAAAGGACATCGTAACATTGGAGTGTGGTTAACTTGGTATTTAGGTAACTAAAAAGATTATCGAGATATCCGTACAAGCGTATAATTAAAAACTACTGCGTACTCTCTTTTATGAAAACTTATCTATTATCTCTGTCATTTCAAAGAGAATAAGACAAATAACAATGTATTTCTACACAGGAAACCTGTATGTGGAAAGTTTAGCCGAGATATTAACTTACAGCCTTCATCTCTTCGGGTCCGAATTCCCTGATGAAGTTGATCTCCAAACCATCAGGACACTTCTGCACCTGCTTCAGGGTGTTGCCCTCAAAGTTGTACACCGACTTCACCTACGAACACATACAAAATCATTTCAAAGTAATTAATTTAACATTTATTTAAATTTGTAAATATTCGAGTATTTTAAATTCAATAACATTAAGCATTTATAAAACCACAAACAAAAACAAATTGTAAATAATGAAATATTATTTAAATATTGGTTTAACTCCAATAGCAACAATCGAGAAAGATATTATAAATTCATTTTTCAACAATTAACCCCCACTTGCGATTTGAAATAAAAAAAAATAAAAACTGCCGAATGTAACATACCTTAACACCATCGGCGCGTTCCTCATCGACCTCTTCACCAGGCTTGAACTTGACTTCGGTGGTCTTGAAGGTGGAGGAGGTGACGAGCGAGTAGGAGTCGCCGTCCTGACGGATCTCCACAGTGGGGGTCACCGCGTTCGCCGCCTTACGGGTGATAAGACCAACACCTATAAAATGAAGTTTATATTTAGTGGCATGCCTGTTTTAAATACCTATATAAGTAAAGTATCACCGAAAACTGGCTGAAAAAATGGAGGAAATGTGGCCATAACGGTACATATTTATGTAATTATTTTTAAGGAATGTCGCATCAGTATTGTGCCGAACGGAGATTCATGTTTCACCACTTATGTTATGGTTACGCTCTACGAAAATGCATGTATTTTTTTTAAATATTGTACATTATATCAAGTTCCACATATGAAACGTCATTTCTCTAATCTCAAAGTTATAGATTTTCCGCTTTATATTAAACCAACTCGAAGGTAATGTTTTCATAACATATCAAACCCTAGAACCAGTTAGTGCCTTTGAATCGGAAAAGCTTTTGAAATTTTTAGATTGATGGATAAATCGTCTTCGGGTCTATCAATTTTTCATACGATGAGATAAAATAATGTAAACTCGATGGACGATTAAAAACGATAATAATCTCAAATCTGGATAGATTTTATTTTTATTAAAATTTACAAGCGTATCAGGTATATTCGTTCTGTTATTCTATATCGGACTAAGTTTAAATTAAGAACAGTATTGTTCGAAGACAACTAGATGATGTCTAACACCACCACAACTGTACCACAAGCGTCAATATTAAATTTCCTCGTTGACCCAATTTGGTTCACCAAGTTATCAGACTCCGTAGTTTGATACAGTAAAATGATATTGTTAAACTTTAACAAAAGTATAAATCATATCCATATTAAATTATGATATTGTTAGGAAGAAAATTTGAAAATGTGCCATTGTATTGAAGCAACACTAGCCTTAATAAAATGTCGACGTTTATGTCCCGTCACTAATCATTCTGACACTGGACTTTGTAAGGAAAGCACGTCAATCGCCCCAAGTGATTCTATGAAATACTGTCTAAAAATACATACATATTTTTAATTTCAAATCTGTACATTAATTGCGAAAGTAACTTTGCAATTTTGGCCGGTACATAATTCAGTTAGTCGCTTATTAAACGGTTTTTAACTTGCCAAGTTTTTTTTTTGCCATAATAAGAAATGATATAAATAATTGCGGTGGAAAATTTCTGCCTCCTTAAGAAAAATAATTTTCAATATTTTCAAGTTCGACCTTCCCACGTCTGCTATCTTTATTGCCTTCTAGTAACTTACGGATATTATTTGAATTGACGTAATGCAACTAAATTAGTATATGTGTACCAAGTTTGCTTATTTACATTGAATTTTATCACTTCCTTAAGTTTTGAAAAATTTGTAACACGAAATATAGATAAATTACTGACAATTACCGATAAACAAGGATATTTTTTACTCTACCACTTTTTTGTCCGTCTATTCAGTTTTTTTTTTAGTTTAAATTCTTAGGAAAAACTACAAGAAAATTGTCAAATAAGTTAATAAGACCGAATGGAGTAGTAAGTAAAGACTTTAACAGTGCAGTTTTCGAATCATTCAATGCATTTCACTTCTTAGATAGCATCAGGTTTGCGTTCATTTATGAATTGAATCTTATTTTATTCACATCTAGTCGTTTATCTGGCTAGGATCTGAAGAACTGGTTTGTTAAAGTAACTAAGATGAAAAAACTAAACTAAGCGATGTTCATTCATATTAAAGACGAATCACTTATCTGTTTTTCTCCGTAACTACAAGTTGTTAAATCGAAGATGTCTGGCTGGTTTTTATTTAAAAAACGACTATAACGGACCGAAGAAAAATCAATGAGTTGTATAAACTATGCTCCAACAATAATTATTAAAAACATACAAATTAATTGATAACCTCCCCCGTTTTGAGGTATTTAAAAAAATACGAGATTGGAGACAGGCAATTTTAATAGAATATTATCCCAAAAAAAACTGTGTCATATTTATTAAGAAAAAAGTCCAAACTTCCGATGCCAATAAGTCACGGTTCTGCCAAGACCTATTTAATAAATTAAAGTTATTTTTTTGAGATAAAAAATATTGAAGAACTTATTCATATAGCAATCCAGCCACATGGAAAGAGGAAGTAAATATTGATGATAATTCTCAACAGAGGCGTATTGTCGTAGGCTGCGTATTAATCAGGAAATGCGCTAGGGAACCGCGAATTCCTTAGCACGTAGAAGATGCCTAGATCAATTACGTGGGATACCTAATAGGGAACCTACAGGTCACTTCCTCTGGGATCGTCCGGTGTCAGACCACCTACATCAATAATCTTTGTTAATTTCGCATTCTGACTGCACCTTCTTTATTTATAACTGCATTCCGTATCTTACAAGAGTAAGGAAAAAATAGTAATTTTTGGTGTAAACTGGTGTATTTTTTAACTAAGCAATTATTTAGCTATAGTATTGCTGATGAAGTAAAGCCGAAACATTTTTTTTTAATTATAAAATGTTAACATTAAAAATGCAGTTTTGTTCTCGCTCAACCTTATGAACGACCACTGCCGCATTCCCGCGTCAGTTCAACGTTCAAAACTCAAGATATAACTGTCTCACCTACATAGTTCAGTCTCTAGGCGATAGACCAAGTTCATTTTCTATTGCACTTCTGCGAAACTGTGGATAATACCGATTTTTGATAAAAATAATATCAGTCAATGCACAAAATATTTGCCGACAGTTTGCAATGCTTGCACCAAACAACATAGAAATCGTGTGGGGTCATTATGTCTAATCATTTTGACAGAGATGTTGAATCGATAAAAGATTCAAGCCTCTGATTGGTCGGTTAGTCAGCGCAGAACGTTTTGATTGGTCGGTATCTCCGGAACGCGCTATGACGTCAAGGACAACGACCTCTTAAATTGGCGTAATTTTTCAATTTAGAAGCCATCGGTATTGAAGTTTTGTTAGGCAATAAATCTATGTGATGGCAATTTGACTCTATTGTCCCTTTATGAAATGTTTATATAAAAATATGTAACGCATACTTTATGTCATTAAAAGAAATCATCGCTAGTTTGATATTACAAAAATTAATACAAGTTATCAATTACTTTCTTCGTAAAACAGACAAAATATTTTAGATCTTTGATATTAGAAGATAGTTCAGGATATCAAAAACATCTTTATTTCTAAGACATGTAATAATATTTGAATGATGACTAGCTTCCTTGTCAAGAGAAGCATACAAAAAATATTCTGTTACGTAAACTTGGGACAATGTCTGAATCAAGATCAAAACTATTTCGAAAAAACGCTTTGTTACCTTAATATGACAAAAACTTTGTTAGACGTGTATATATACCTACACATGTATGTTTGTGTCACATTGTGTTCAAATAATGACAACTGATATTTTTTCCTCGTTATTTTGCGCCTTTATTTGCAGTTAGTGAGCGTTAACCGATAACAAAGTACAGAGAACTGCACTATCGATCATCGGTTCAACGTCCAAACGTTCGATGTCAACAAGTCATGGTTCTGCCAAGACCTATTTAGCATTTTAGATTTATATTTGCACTTTGAAACTATTTATAAGTTAAGTCAACGATGTTAACATTACTAGTAAATTAGACTAACGTATAACGAAGAAATAATTTACAACACAGGATAATTTTAAAAAATATATTTTATTTTATACATGAAAATAGAAATAAATATGTACCTATATCAATTGCATTAGCAATTCCAGTAGGAAAGATGAAAAATATATTTTTTGATTAAATAGTCAAACATGTACTATGGGATGTGGTTTTTTATATTACCCTCAAGATTGTCGCGTTTTATCTTATCGATATATTGCTGATCCTTTAATAAGGATTATGTGGACAGTACATAATACCATATATGCACTAACGTCCGTATGGTATGTCACATTATGATGTCTGTCCTTTTGTCCCTTTTGTAATCTCTTTTGATAAACTATCGGAAAGCTAAAAACTGAAATGTTAGGACTGAATAAAGTCAAATAACAATATTTACACAACATGTATAATCTAATAGCAAAAACAAGATTTCTTTTTTGTTCAAGTAAAAACTTTTGCATTAATTGGATCAAAAATAAAGAAGGTTTGACTAGTAATTTTTCGTTGATACAAATATACTGGTCTTCGTTATCTTGTTCTATAAGCTTAAGATATTTTATTAGATTTGCTTTGGATTATAATACTGTGAAAGAAACATAAAATCAATGTAAAATCGGAAATGTAAAAAAAACTCAATATCCAATCTGTCTGCTATAGCAACCATGCATTCTCTTTTCTCATAGTTTTGTTGTTGAATGAATGAATGATAGGCGACAACCGGACACGATCAGTTCCCCGTTCAAAGCCCGGCGGCTCTCAACAAACCGTCTCGGCAACTTATTGGATGAATTGGAGCTGATTGTTCACCATTTGCCGACAATTGGTCGACTGGCGACTGACCAATAGGAGGTAATCGTTCATCTGCCCGGGATATTCACATGCTTAATTAATTCAAAGGATCGTACGATATGTGTCACTTTTCAACCACTTCCTCTTACTATCGTCTTCCCGAGGCGGATATTCAGTTGAAGTACTGTTATTTAATAATAGAATATGTCATACATGTTACTGAATAGATTATACAATAATTGAACGGTGAAATCTAATGGATTTTCAAATTTGTTCTCAAGCCAATTGTGCAGTACAAATTACTTAATTCAGTATGTCCTCGTTAACTGGTCATAATTTTTGGACACCCTTTTGTTGGTCAAAGAAAAAGTAATGTAAGAAAGTTTTAATCCTACGTTTCATATGGTCATTTATATGTAGTTAGTTGATAAAATGTAATCAGTCCGATAATTATTTAATGCCTAATATATTAACGATAGACGCAATCTTTATTACAGGTATTACTAGAAAATGATAAGATAGTGAAAAACGAAAAAAATATACAGAATCGATAAAAATTGCGATAACGCGCATTATCGTTGCCAAAATTAAGTATAAAAATAACATAGTTGGTTACTAATGCAATTTATAAATACGGGCGAAATAGGAAGAATCTTTGGACTTTGACACATATCGCTGTTCCTACAATACATATTGTTATCTCTTTCACACCTACCTTATTCTGAAAGTGTGAAAGAGATATACTTATAATATACTTTAAGTAAACACTATTAACGTTTTTCATTATTATTGTTACACTTCAAAGAAAAGTAACATTAGAGTGGGTAATTTATCAGAGATAAGAAAAAGTTTTATTACGTAAGATATAATAATGAGGCATTGGCAAGTCGCAGTCGTTCGTAATATCAGTTCAAAGACCAAGGTCTTAGCTAGCTGCATGAAATCACATTGAATATTCATTAAAACGACCTTTGTTTTTGTCAATTTTTTTACATTGCTATAGAATAATAGGAAGATCTTATTTCAGTGTTCGATTGTGAAATTTTTTTTTTTAGTCAAAATAATAGCAGATTTCTTTATTTACTAATAATTCTTGTACGATTCCAACTAAGCTCTATGCTTGTGCTGGGACATGCTTAACGACAATAGTCGAATGGCGGGATTCGAACCCCCGATCTCGTGTTCGGAAACGTAACCTTGCCCATTGGGCTATTGACGCTTAAATTCTGATTAATTTGTTAAGCCAATTTGTAACTATCACTATCGGTTTTGATATTACTTAGAATGTAATCTACTATTAGTCGCACCTGCTAAATTTTATTATTAGCTTGTTATCATTCTTATTATATTTATCACTAGATCGCCCACGACTCTGTCCACGCGGAATTGAAATAAAAACTTAGTACGCTATGTCCTTTCAGACTATGTTCCGGAGATACCTTGTAACAGACATCAATACAACATAATTTTCGCATTTATAAGATTATACGTATTATCCCCCAGCGAAAGTTGAATTTGCCGAACTTTTTGTAACTACATATTAGAATAATCATTTCGAATCATTTAAGCGTCGCATGACATGAGAATCTATATTACTTTTTCCCTTTTTTTTCTTTGAAAAGACAAACATTTTTTATTTATTTTACCATTGCAAATAATTCGTCAGCGAGACATTATAAAAGTTTTGCGTGTATATTTCATCAGTTTTTCGTATCAAATATATCGATATGGTAAAAAAGCAATCAATCAAGACTAAGAATTAATGTCAACATATCGTGTTCAATCGAAAAGTATCTTTTAATGTTGCGATTATTTTAATTGTATAATACCCCCTGCATTGTGACAAACAATTTAAATCTTGATAATATTGCTACATTTTTAGGTTTTGTAATAAAATATAAATTTTGTAGGTAACATCGACGAGAGACCTCACAAAAATGAAATTACCGTTTAACCGTGTCACCGCTTCGTTGAACAAAAATAAAACGACAGACGTGTATAGGAAGTGATTTTAACGAATTGTAGTCGTTTACAATATAAAATGGACATTACAGAATGTTTTTATTTTTAAGGAACTAAAAGATATTTTAAAAGTTAGGACATTTTAAAACAAAATCAAGAAAATTCCGAAGAGAATTCCATTCCTATTACTACGCCCTAAAAAAACTGCAGACGAATTGAAAAACTGCTTTTTGAAGAGGGTTAAAAGTTCTTGGTATTAAGTTATTTCGTTTTGTACGCTTTTGTTTAACCTTGGACGAACTAATAACTAATAAAAAATAATGATTCCCAGAATTCCTTAGCTCAAAGCGTTTAATATATAGGTAGTTTATGACTAAAATATACTTTGGTTGATATAAAGTAAAAGAATAAAATGATTCATTTGTTCTTATCATGGCAAAAACAAGACCTTTCAGAATGAATTAGTCACTGCAAATAGTGGTTACCTTGTTCAAATAAAACAGTGTATTGTCTAAAGATAAACGATATCTTTTAAATTATTTTAATCGATAATTAACCTTTGTACCCGACTTTTTTTACACAAATATCAAACATTAAAATACTTATTAATTATAAGAAAAACTGATCATACTGAATATAAAGACTATGCTAAAAATTTTATAAAAATGACGAATGAATTTGAAGAAAATTCTGGTTTATGTCAGTAATTTTAGCGTATTGTCATCTTGGTTTAAGCAAAACCAGGGGCAATCGCTCGTTTAGCAATGACATTATGTTACGTTACTGATAAATGTTATTACATTTCGTCAAATTACGTCATACTTTGCTATTTTGCTTCTTTAGAATGTTATAAGATGCCCTATGCTTAGTCTATGTTATTAAAACAGATCATATAAGGTTACTTTTATATGACCGAGCGATAAAGCTTGAGAAATGCAGACATGGCGCGTTCCTGCGGCAATTGATTGATAACTGATAAATGTGTCATGAAATGTAGGTAGATTGCATTCCTATACTCAATTTACTGCAGTGCATTGAACATGTTAGAATATATTCAACATCTACCCTTGTTATATGACTACAGTAATACACATGGTAACTGGGTAATAGAAACTTTTTTATATAAGACGTTAGATTTGTTCCGCAGTTTTGCTTTTTTTATTGGATTAATAGTTCGTGGCTTGATATATAAATGCAAACTGTAATTATTTCGTTTACGTAGTGGCCAGTATCATGGAATAAGAACTGAACTTTTTTAGCTACATTATGTGGGTAAATCAAAATTAACAACAGCGGTGCATAGATATTGCTTTTTGAAAGCAATTTATTAGCTATTTTTGTTATCAAATCGTACGAGTGCAGTTATCGTATTTTGAAGCGCCGATTTAGGCGGGAATGATATATCAACGGGCAAACATAACGTGGGGTGTGTAGTATTGACAAAGTTATGTAGGCAAAGTAAATAAATATTTGATATTTAAGGTGTAATGCAAGCCACACCGACAAGTGTTTTTCCATTAAAACGACAGTTATATGTTACTAAACTACCTGCAGACTGCGACTCCGTCCGCGTGGAATTAAAAAATAATAATATGGCTATATGTTCTTCCAGACTATGTTCTACATCTGTGCTAAATTTGCATCAAGAACCGTTGAGCCGTTCCGGAGATGCCTTCTAACATCCACCCATCTAAGCTGTCGCATTTATAAGATTAAATTTCTTTTACAGAATACTAATAAACTACTTAAAATAAACCCATATCTTATGAAAGATAAATAATGTCGGTGTAAATAGTCTTAATCAAAATTATAACAATCTTGAATAAGCCCCTTATCTAATAATCCAAGATGCAATTTGCATAGCAACTCTAATTATAGAAGTCTGGTGCAAAGTTCATAGTACTTTTAATTAATCGAAAATACTTTCTTATCATAAACAGGGCAGTCAGATATAGCATGGACAAAAATCGGAAGATAGATAACCTATCTAGATGTCGCCCGCGACTCCGTCCGTGATAAAAACTTAGTAGCCCTGTGTTCTTCCAGACTTTGTTCTACATTTAGGCCAAATTTCACCAACATCCTTGCAGGTATTCAGAAAATACAGCCATCCATCGAAACCATTCTAATATTAGTAAGATATTGAGATTAATTATCCTGAGTTACGTTACAAAAATGGCGCAAGAGTGGTCATACTGCGTCAGACGAAACCCGCTTTTTTTACTTAGATATCCTTATTAAACTTGACCACTAAAATGGTAAAGGGTAAAAAACCTGTCTCAAAAAATGCAACAAAGACAAATGTATAGTAAGGTATTCCCTCTATACGCCTGTTTTTAGAGGGTTTTGCTTTTGACACAGTATAATTTTAAGAAAAAACACAAACAAGAACATCGATAATACTAGAACAAGTGATAAAGTAAAAATTATTAAAAAAATATTCCCACAATCTTTTTTAGTAGCCCATTACATTAAAATTCGCTTTGTTTGGTCGGTATTTAAAATAATTTATTTATTATTTATATTTATTTTTATGTCGTCCATTTAGCTAGTTACATACATTTTTAATTAAATGTGCGTTATAATTAAAAATATACCAAACATAGTTATACAGATGTACATACATTTAACATTGATAGCGATGTTAGTCCTAGTAGTCTTTTAGCTATTTTGAAATTTCTAAAATAAACAACGCAACCCTGCATACTTAAACCTCACGCGCACTGCTTGTGAGATGTTATTCAATGTGAAATATTAATATTTAGAATAAAACAGCAAATTTCAATTATAAAGTGTAATTTCCATTCCATATAGCCATAATGAAATTCCAATAAGAAAAAGTAGCGGCATAGTACGAGGTGCTTACAAAAAAATTAGATGGCGTGGTCGATCAACTCTACCCGGCACTTATCGATTCTTCCTAACTAAACTGTGTTTATTAATGAAAGTACGTCACAAAATCACTTACCGATTGTTTTCAAGAACTCGTCGAAGTTCTCAGAAGAGGTCATCTTGTATTTCTTGCCGATGAATTCCATTTTGTTTTATAAAAGTTGGATTTGGCGAGTTAAAACGAAGCGTCTACACACGTCGGACTCTGGCACCGGAATGAAGTGAATTGAACGGTGGCGTGATCGCGCGCTGCGCTGTTCTCGCTGGGTGAGTCGACGCTAGTTATCGGTCTCACGCATGCGCTCGTTCGAATCGGTAACGAAAACGAATAAAATTTACGTTAAATAAGACGGTTAATTAAATATTGTCCGATATGGTTCGATCAAACTTGATGGTTTTGTGAGCTAGCACAGGCAAACCAAGCCAAAACATTACGCTAGAGAATGGATAATTAACGAAAAAAAAAAATAAGAATGCGCCCTACGTCTCCTAGAAAAATTCTAGCCGTGCTGGGCTGGCACCTTCTAACCAACTAAATCTAAATCCAACCAACCGAATATTCGCATTTTTTATTAGTTTGATAATAATATAATAATTAAATTGATTCCGCACTTATTGTAATGTTCAATTAAATCTTTGTTTTGTTATTTTCATTTGAAGTTTGTATAATTTCCGCCCGCCCGCATAGTTCCATCAAGGAGAATAGATCCGGTCTCATGTGCTGCAATTAAGATTGCCATTTTTAATTTGAGAAGACGACAGACTTTTGAATTAAAATTACTTTAGAAATAACCTCTATCAAACACATATAAGTGATGGCTCTTAATTTGTGTGTGAAAGTGTAATATTTACATATTAAGCATGTTTCAGAAATAATTAATTGTAATTAACAACGCTAAAAATCACATTTCGCGAACAAATGAACCTCATAACTGTCCGTTGCTGTGTGTGTATTATTATTTACGTGAACATTCGAGTTGTATTGAATATGATTTAGGGGCTGTTTTCTTTGCATACTACGAAATTATTCAAAAAAACACTTATGACTATATTTACTGGTAACTTATAAGTAAGCAGAAAATATAGGATCGTTTTCGAAAATTAGAATTAGATGCTATTAATGACTACCTAATACAAAAACGTGAACTTCAGTTTAAATTCTATTTTGAACAGATAGATAACTCTAAGATGATGTTATTATTGTAATATTTTATTATAACGTAAGTGATACCTATCTGTACCTGGTCTTATTACCCTGCAATTCGAGTTTAAAGCATAAATAATAAAAGAACTCGTAAATAAATCATATATTTTAGACGTCGCAATGGAAATGTACTTTAAAACTACTCCGTATAACGCATGCGCGAAAATTTTGACATCACTACAGCTTCCAGTTGCCGTCAGTCCGCGTAGAGCCATTGGAGCCCCTATCTCTGTCCTCAGACCCTACGCTGGTGGATTCTCGCAAAAAAAAAAAAACAAACTGTCACAACTGGATCATAAAAGGTAAGTTATTATTTTTAATCTGTAAATTAAATAAAAAATCAACAGATTATAAATGGTGATTTATAAAACCATTTTTGAACTGATTTATTTTTTAATCCGTCAAACGGCCTTTGTTCCTTGCGTTTTACTACTGAAGTTTAAATCGAATGGAATAACCGTGGGTCGCTGAGACCAAAACTCCTGTTTAAAACATATTGTTATCTCTGTTTTGTCAAAGATAAAAACAGGGATGACGAAATGTTATATACAGATATTTTGGTCTCACAAACCAATGGTAAATTATGCCTATACTAAATACAAAAAAAATGTATTATAAAAGTAATAATTGCAATTACATAAAGTTAATTACAGAATTTTTAAATTAACGGTTTTTTGATGTGTGTATTTTAACCTATTGTTTATTCTCTTTTTAAACTTGGAAATGATAAATGAAATAAATCAGAATAATATAAGTACTTATTTATCCTTGTGAAGAAATGTCCAATAAAGATTGCTAAAGACAAACCTCGATAATTAAGCTACAGCATAACGAATCTTTTTCTATTAATTTTCTATAATTATTCTGGTATTTCATACCAGTAGCATAATTTTATTATATTGGAAAGCTATTTATGGTTTAAAAATAGTTAATAGTATTAAATCTCTTTCTATCTGTGAGTAAATTTGAAGTATTTCTATCTTTCTCTCAAATAGAGCACTTCTACCTTTGACCTTTTTAATTCAAAGTGATATTAGTTGACCTAGATATAATAAAATTGAAAATGGAAATGGAAGTTGGACCTAATCGATTCTGTGTTATAACTAGAACGATTTTCCTGATTTAGGCTTCTATTTGTCTACATATTCCTATCATTTAAGTCAATAAGAAGTAGAAAATACTACTTTTTAGTACGAATATATACGAAGTAGTACAAAAAAGCATGAATTTTCAAAATCGAGGTCACGTTTTATACAATGTTCAGTTGTGCTTTACTAAATAAAGTTTTAAGCGGCCTTCATTTCGTAATCCGTACCTTAATCTCTGTACTGCCTAAACTTTTATTAGGTTCTTTCGTTTCATTATATTGTTTTTTAACTTAAATATACTTACTTATGTATTAAATTACAACCATGTTTTAGACCTACTGTGGGTCTTATGGTTGATGATTCACAGGAGCTTCTCATGTCTGTCTAAACATATTGGGTTTCCTTATACGAAAACCAATCTGACGCCCCAACATGAAGTGGGCCCTATTTGCGTCCCTTAGCCCCTCGGATTCCTTGCACCACCGGATAAAAAGGGCTCTGCCTGTTTCCACTTTATTTGTGCCCAAATTTCTGATAAAATGATACCATTATCTACAGCTATACCCTACGCGCTACGTGATTATTATTGCAGTGGAAAAGCACGGTTATAATGTAAAATATAAATTACAGTGAGTCGGGCAGGCGTGCCAGCGTCTGCTGTACCCTGTCGACCAAACCTGCAAACATATTCTCCGCGGTGAACAACTTCTTCGCTGATTCGCCGCTGGTGAATCAGCTCAAAGTCATCATGGTAAGTTCCCTAAATTGATGGTTTTAGCGTGAAATGTGAGGTTTCATTTATTTAGGCGTAGAATAAAACATTAACTAAGGTTATCTCTGTATCATATGCGGGATTGCAGTTGAATTACTTTATTACGCAATCGCAATCAACCATTTGCATGGAAATTTTTAAAAATATAATCCTTAAAGCTAGGGGTGATCGTATCTGATTGCGTTGTTGTTTACAAGAGTGTTTTATTTTTTCTTGGAATGATCCTAATTAGCCTATTTATGAAACATAGAGGAGGAAGAGGAGACATCGACATAGATGTGTACAGGACTTTTACGGGACTTTATTTTAATAGCCTAAACACTTGTACTCTTTAGTGTCAAATCAAAATAATTCATGGATCTATTTCTGAACGTCTGCTTTATCTAAAAAAATATTTTGTTCAGACGAGGCAAACAAATAGTAGCGGCGAGCCCGGACCTCCTGACGAAGCCTCACGTCCGGATACAAGAAGTCCACCGGCAGTCGCTCTCAGCACTTCAGAGAGGTACATTGATTGTTATTATCTTTACCATTATACTGTCCAAAGTTAAGTCTCTTGATTACATCAATTCAAGGTCTGATCGAATCATTGGACAAGCAAAAACCCTACGCTTTGATCATATCACTGCTAAGAGCATGCTCATTACCAGTTCATTTGTTTTATGTAAGGATTAGTTCTCAAAGACCTCTTTACAGTTCGCTTGAGAATCTCAGCTTCGTCGAACAGCTCATGAAGTTTACCAGACCGAATGATCATATTGATTGTTTAGTAAATAAATTTATTTTCTTATATTAGTGTTTTGGTTTCTTAAACAGCGTGTCCCAAAATACAACGATAAACCGTTAATGGTGTATGGCCAGATCGATAACTACACGGGGAAAAATACTAAAAAAAATCCATCTCTTTTTGTTACATTAACTTTTGTAACTTTTCTTATAATTTTGATACCCTTCCCCCTACCCCCCATATGATTACACTGTGGTTAAAAATGTGAAGACATTCCTGCATATTTTTTGGATTAACTACAGGTGTTTTAGTACACCTTTAACAGGAAGAATAATATTACATTTTTTTGGTATAAAAAATTGAACTTTTTCGTGCCTGTACAAACAAACTCGAGCTTTCGTATATTAGATTAAATGACTATTATATGTGATAAAGCTAATAAGGTATCGATCGCTTTATCAGTGCAAACAACGATATGTGTCCATTAGTTACATGTTTTGTGTGACCATGAATGATAGTTTTATAAAAAAACAAAAGCATTTTCGGGGCTATCTGAATGGTAAATGTCCCGGTTTATTGCGAGTCAAAACACCTCCTCGTTTCACTAATGTTATGTTTAGGAACGTAAACATATTTTAGTATTTTTATCTGAATTTAAATTAAGCATGTATTGAGGATGAAACATATTACAACAAATTAAAGTCACGGATATATTATTATCAAATAATAATCCAAAGTATTCAATTGAGACATTCTTGTTCCCAAGTTCAAACACTGCCCGGTCGTTTCCCACCCCCAAAGGTCTCTTTGTACTGGACCCCTACAAAGGTTAAATGACATTGTTAGAGACCATTCTCTGCTAACCTTTTCTAAATAGCTTAATCGAAATATAAATGCATAGGAAATGCTTTAATACTTCGAATTTGTTCAACAATAATGGTTCATACTCGCTACGCACATGAATAGGATTTTTTATGAATACGTAAGCTAATGTACGAACCATGATTTGACTTTTACTGATTACAATAATGAATATTATACTTATTATTTAGTAAATGATATATTTTACTATATATGTAAATGAATTGTACACATTAACAGACATTTTATGTATTATAATGAATTAATATTATGCATTAAGCTGTCTGTAATCTTTTAAAGTTGTCTTTGTGATTGTGCTATGTACAATATAATCTTGTTTTACTATTGGTTCTTAAACTGTTAGGTAAGAAAGAACTCTAGTTATAGCTTTATAAATTGTACAAAAAATACTTTCGTGGTCGTGTAGAAATGTCAAGACCTGAATATTAAACACCTGATCTTTTCGTTTATCGGAGATTTTTTATAACTGTTTTTCTTAAATCAAAGATGAATAACACGAAATAAAGAAAAAATAAAGAAGTCCAACACATGGTACCCCCAATTGTGGACACAAAAAACATATTTAAGTAAAGAGGTAAGTGGGCAAGAAAAATAACTTGGATTAACCTATACCTAGCCATTTCTTACAGCCAATTTTCGCAACGGTCGATCAGTCCACCAAGATCGCAGCATCAGGTCAGCTTTTTGAAGCCAGCGGCGAACACCAACCTCGACAGGAAGGCGTCAATCGTCGATGAGACTACTGGCATTTCACGGACACAAATGAAAGGTAAAAAGTATTCCGCCATAAACCACAAATTAATTGCTTTACTTCTTAAAATAAATTGTGTCTGGAATCAAAAAACGTTTAATCATTAGATTCTACGACCTTTACTACTATAGTTTTTATTAGATTAAAAGTTTTCAATATGTTACTTAAATAGTAACTAAACAAATTGTCTCGTTTATTACATTATTTTATAGAAAAAAATGTATCATTCGTATGTTACAGCATAGTAATTTATATCCTTTTTTTCATGTTCATGTCGTATTTCTAAATAGCGATTGCAAAACAAGGACCACGTATTTGGAATAAATAATATAAATCGTATAACGTATCGTTCGATTTTCTTATAAATTGTTCTATGTTACGCTCGTTCTAAATAATGTGGCAGAAAATTACAGTGTACGTTTCTCGCACCGACTTCACAATACTTTATCGTAGCGTAGGGGAACGACAGGGCTAAAATGATTTTGTATAACCAACAGTGGATATTTCTTTCATTTTCTATCCAGTAAAAGTATATTTCTAAAATCGTATACGTATGTTTTCTAGTCTGGATAATTTTCAGAAATTTTGTTTTGGTAGTAAATCTGTGTTGCATTATTTTAATGACAAATTATTGTAGAATTCCGCGAAGCGTTCCGCCTGTTCGATAAGGATGGAGACGGCACTATCACCAAGGAGGAGTTGGGCCGCGTTATGAGAAGCCTGGGACAGTTCGCGAGGGTCGAAGAGCTGCACGACATGCTCCAGGAGGTCGACAGTGATGGTAAGTTAGGATGGATACGGATTTATATCCTATCAACTTTGTACCAACAGTTACAGTATCGGTCTTCTTAGATATACATACTTCAAAATATAAATATGTGTTTTAATGTATATGACAACTCTGCTATAACATTGATGTTGTTAAGGGTTGTAAAATTTATCTCAGTCAGGCAAAAATTAACGATGTCTCGTTAGTAATTATGAAGCGCTCTCATTTGTTATGTCATAATTGTTATATTTAAATTATTTCTGTCCGTGGAAAAGCATGATAGGAACAGTTTATATGTCAAAGAAGGTATTTTGCTAAGCAGACAGTACCTTCGTAAATTAGTACGTAACAAGTATTTTATCAACCGTCGCCGAGTAGACTTAATGTCACACCAATATATGTGAACACACACTTTTGACTGTTCAGCTGACTGTATGACAAGAGGCCATGATGGAACAAATGTGCATAAAAAATATTAGGTACCCTCTATCGACTGTCAGGCAATCAAGAAAATGCTTATCCCTCTTTTCTAGAATGTCAGTGTAGGTAGTTTCGGCCAATGTGTTGTTATGAAATCCTGGTAATTTATTCTGTATCAGGCGACGGTAATGTGAGCTTCGAAGAGTTTGTGAACATCTTGTCGAAGTCAATGTGCGCGGGTGGTGGCAGCAGCAGTGCGGAGCAGGAAGAGCGCGAGCTGCGCGATGCTTTCCGCGTCTTCGACAAACATAACCGCGGCTACATCTGCGCCTCCGACCTGCGCGCCGTGCTGCAGTGCCTCGGCGAGGACCTATCCGAGGAAGAGAGTCAGTACATAGTATACTCACTGCTGTCTGTAAATTTATAGGTCACTCTTTGGAAGTGACTTAAACGCGGCTGTTGAAGTTCTTGACAAATTACGTATCTATTATTAATTCGAATCTTTACTATCAACCGTATCCGTCAGTGCCAAAATGGCGAAAAACAAATAAACATCAATTCCACAGTAGTGATAATGTTGATACGCTTTTTGAATAAAAAAACAGTTATTTTTTTAAGGGAATGTATTATGTTGTTGCAGTTGAAGACATGATTAAGGAGGTGGACTCGGATGGCGACGGTCGTATTGACTTTCTGGGTAAGTCAACAGCTTAATATGAATTAGAAGGCAGTTTAGTAGGGTTTTTCTAGCATTTGCGAATCAAAGATATTAATACCTTTTTTAAATTTAAATATCAGAGTTCGTGAGAGCGCTCGGCGAGCCCGAGGACGCATGTGATGATGAAGATGACGAGGACAATACAGATGGCCCAGATGGACTCGTACAGAGAACTGTCACCGCGGTGTAAATTCCACATTTCATAACCTCTAATCGAATTCCATTAAGCTTAAATTTTTGCAAAATGCACGATATATTTTTGTGGATTTCACTAAAAGTTTTAACGGTTCGCTACTAGTACTAGTAGCAATTGTTTATCAAAATTTGTCTCTTAAAAAATTAAAATACTTTGTGGGCGTACTTTTTCCATATTAGATAATAAATAACTATTGCATATCAGTCTTAACTTTTTAATATTCTTTTAAATATCAATGTTAGTATTAATACTGTGTAATTTTTCTTATTATAAAAAAATACGTCAGAAAAAGATATATTTATCATAATTTTACGAACGCATAATATAAGATGCAATTTTTTTTTGTTAACCTAATACCTCAAATACTTTTCTAATGCTTAATAAGATGTTTTAAATGCTTACTTCCATATTTTTTATTAATAATCTATTAAAAGCTTTAGAAGAGAGCTTTGTGCCAAATTTTAATAATTCATATCAATATTACTAAATCTTAAATAATCATTCTTTTACATTTTTTATTAAATATTAGAGTTTATAACTTAAATGTTAATGCCTACTTGTTTCTATCTTCAAGTTTTATAACAAGTATCGGCCTATTATATCAGTACTTTGATAATATTTCAAATGTATGCCGGACGTTTAATTTGGCACGTGAGAAACAAAAGCACTTAAATAAACTACGTGCCAACTTAAGCGCCGGACATCTTTACTATTTTTGACTTTATCATTGATGTTGTGAATCGAAACTTATTGACCAATGATTATAGATTTAATTATTCTAACATTGTTTTATTTCTCTAAAGAGTTTATATCATAACACACATTAAAAAAACATAGAGGAATTGATAACCTCCTTCTTTTTGAAGTCGTCTAATTATAAGAACTGCTCTATGTTCGTATTAAAAAATAAAACCACTATTTAATCGTCATATTTTAATTTTATAAAAAAATATTTACAATTTTTTACATTATGAGGATACAAATCATTATTATATACATATCATTTAATTATACAAACGGGTAACGTTAACAACTATTAATACAGCAGTTTTTTCTAAACAAACAATATTGAACATCAAATTACATTATTAATTGTACTTAACGAAACAACAACAATAATTAATTAATATTTTAATATAATTATGAAAATAATTTTCGGTTGCAATAAATACAAATTTCATTTAATCAACATTTTCCCTTGTCATAGTGCGCTTACACCGTAGGGCGTAGTAAAACATTATGTACTGAGACTAACATCAATTACCAAACAAACACCCGATCTCTTACTTACAGACCTTGCTTCTAGTGACGTCATCATCACAACTGTATACAGGAATAGTACAAAAAAAAGAAAAAACACCAAAAACTATGTCTAAAAATTCCTGTCCAAACTTAAACCAAAACAAATTTCTACACCAAACAGGCCAACACTTGTATTTTTTTTGTTATAAATGCATTAAATAATTTTGTATTGTGTATAAACTAGTTTTACAATTGGCAACTTACATTTAACAAATACCAATTTAAAAAAAAAACAAAGAATATAAAAAAACTCTTCAATATTCATGGACATCGTATGTTAATGGGTAAGTCACTTCGAGGTTCGTTATTCCTGTTGATATTAAATTGAATTAAATATCTTATTCAAAATATAACAATAATTCCCCAGGTGATGTCTGTATTGATAAATTACAAAACCAGAATCTCAAATCTGGGATGCAACCGGTTGGCAAAGCGGTCAATTGACTAAAATAAAAAAAATAGTTTGCGCGTTTTTATTGGTAAGTATAGCTTATTTCTTTTTTCCATTATTATTATTACGCATATTTTGAATTTCATTTTTTTTAAGTGTAAAAGTTATAATTGATAAAATAATTTTAGCATTGTGCGCCTCATGTATTACAACGTTTTGTGAATATGTGTTTGGATACGAGATTCTTGAAGTCTTCATTTTTTGCAATAAACATCATTTTGTTAATTTTTTTATCTCTTTCAATTTCATGCGTTGATACGTTTGTTTTATTCAATTTTTGTTTCGAGTTTTCGCCGTTTCGATGACTTTTTGGGTCGGCTATAAAAGAAAACCTGGGTGAGAATGGCCGAGTAACATAAAATTTTGGGAAAAAAAGGAACACATTTAGGAAAAAAACAGGCTCGGCAATTCTCAAGCAGTATATGGAAGAATGTGAGCACTTCATTATTGGTTATATCTTTCTTGGTCGAAATATCATTGTCATATGTGAATGTTTACTTCATACTTTTGGATTATTAAAGTGTTAACTTTTTTTAACCAATATTTTTGCAAACAATGGTAACATTCATACAGTGACGTCAACGACGTGTCAAAAATCACAAACAAAAACGTAACAAAAGTTTTGTTTTTTTATATTTTGTCAGTACGAAATAGTCTGCTGCCAGGATTGTGTTCATTTATTATTGCTTTTCCTAAGGAACACGTAATTAGTAATAATAATAACCATAAAAATACATTATTGATATTAACACATAAAATTTTACGAGATGCCTTCTTCACTTATTTTATGAAGTCTGAAGTCTGTTGCCAAGTCAAAATACTACTTATAATTTTTTCTACCACCAAACACCTATTTAACAAAATTTTTCAACACAATACAAGAAACAATATTTTAATTAATTAGTATAATATAAACAATTACAGTACAAATCTAATGAATATATTTTTACATACACAATAACTTCCATAATAGAAAAGGAACATGGCAAGTGCAACTGTAACAGTATTGTAATAAAAACTATAGATTATTAAACAGATTAAATATAGTCAACAATTGTACAGATACATAAATAAATTGTCTCATATTGATGATTAAAATTGTCACTATAATTAAAAAGCGAAGATATAAAACTGGTATATTTAATCTAAAATATTAATAATTGATACGCGATATTGTTCATTAAATACATTGTACTAAGATAACTTATTGTATAAAAGAGAGAGTAATTACCGGCTAGTGATATGCTTTGGTTCCATGTGTCCAGTATCACTCAGAGCTCGCAGGACAACATTACCATTTGGCAGTATTGAAATCCATGTTATTGAACCGTGGTTCAATGATATACGGAGCCAGCCTTCCGGAGGAAATTGGAGGGCTCTGGAAAAATATACATAAAGGTTAGAAGCAAGACAACATTGTACAAAGGAAGTATTCAAGCCGAGAGATTATGCAACACAACTTGAACAATATTCAAAAGAACAACAGACAATTGATGATATAACCAGCTAAGTGTAGTTAATATTTTACACTAAGGTCCTTCCTTAGTAGACATTGTGTTCTTAAAGTGACAGTACAGTAGTTTGATGAGAAATCATCTATCATTATCATCCATCGATCTGGTATTTTTTTTATAGCAGAAGGGGGCAAACTAGCAATGGATCGCAAAAATCATATAACTTAATGAATTTCAAACTCACTTGCAAACAAAGAATCGTATAACATTAGCATGACATACGAGTATAGTGTACGAATCCTGTGTCTGTTCGGGCGGCGCTCTGTAGAAGTATCTGCGGAAGGCGGCTTCTATCCTCGCGCCGTCCTGGAAGAACTGCTACACGTGCCCAACCATACTCTGTTAGTTCATTGCCCAGTAATGCTCTATACTAACCTCTAACTTCATAGAGTATAAGACTTCTTTTATTAAAAAAAAAAACTAAATTTCAAAGTAATGGCCAGAGTTTTTAAATAGGCCAAGCGGAATATGTTTTATGTTTAAACTATGTTCATAACTTGTTTTTCTTATAGAATTCTGTGGAATCTTAGCATACAAGGGAAAGACAGACCTTGTGGTGCCATAACTTCTAGTAGTATTAAACTTTTATAGGTGACAAAAGTATTCTGTGTATTTCAAATAGAAATTCTCTTCCTATATGAACTATTGATTCTCTATTCTCTATAAAGATATGAAACTCTAACAAAAATCAACATACAGGTTACTTTATGTTAATACAAGCTCAAAAGAATGTCACTTCTAGTATTATGTTTCTATGTTATATAATGTTGTGCAAAACTGGGCTATAAACTTTTCACATCTATTTTACCAAAGCAACTAAATGTTTTAATACATACAATGATTTTTTATTTTATTTTCCATATAAAAATGTATTTACATAACTAAAACTAAGATAAATTACTTTACAAAGCTAAATTTAAGTTTCATTAATTGATTTGGCAAAATATATCACACATACATAAAAAATACATATTACATACATTTAAAACAAACTATTGTTAGAAAATAAAATAATCTTAAACATGCAAAAACAATTAAAAGTACCCTTGTTCACGCAGATTCAAAAACACCAAACATAAGTAGACATATGGGAGATATTTTTTCTCCATACAATCAGCTGCATAAATATGTAAATATTTTCAAAACTTTTACTTGTTGATACTTGTATACACCTAAATTGTCAAAAAGTCATAAGCACATCTTCGCCAATAGGAAATATTCATAGTTGGAATCATAAGAATAGAAATATGCATACACCTTTTTGAATTCAAATATGAATATATAAAAGTTTTGTAAATGTATACATAATTATGAAGCTGACTGTATATCCTCTCCTCATACCAATAATGGTATGCTTTATATAATGTCCTACTTTTTAAATTTTGCAAATGTCACTTTCAGTAGCTGCAGTAGTCTTGTCAAGCAACATTCGGTGGCGGCTTGTTTGCTTATCATCTTCTGATATAAAAAAAAAACTTTTTAAAGTGAACTTTATTGATACTTACTCTTGGTTCCGGCGCCCAGTGACCGACAGGTGGTTCAGGTGGAATTGGTGCTCCCTCCTCAATCAGCTGACAGTCCTTAATTTCTAAATCTTTACTTAAATGCTTAGCTATTATAGAGGCTGTCTCTTGTGCTCTAGTCATTGTCGATCTCACAAGTAAGTCCCACTTTATCTGTAATGTTGCCAACCTCTGTCCAGTCACATCTGCTTGTATCCTACCTAAAAACCAATAAAGATGACTATCACTTTATAGCAGTTTATAATTTCACGAGTGCAATGTGGTATCAAGACTGTACATTAAGTTTATTCCAATGACTTCACTATAATTTTAAGTTACCTAATTCAGTCAAAACTCTCTCTTTATCAGTAGCCCCATCAAGATTATACTGTCCATGTCGGATGAGGAATAAATGTCTTACAGCTTTACTTTTTGCCTTCTCTATTTGCTCATTGTATCTGTTATCATCCTCTGGCTTACTAGGTGATGGAGGTTGAACTATCGACTGGGGTTCTCGACTGAAATTTTAAACGATGTAAAAATAAGTCACAGGAAAAAAATTGTATGTTAAATTGTTGAATTATATATATTTTTTAAATCTACATGCTAATTCTTTAATTTCAAGTTGTGTTTATAAGAAACTATTGTTATAATTGTAGAGCTATTAATAGTATCGTACGTTTGTTTACAAGTAGGTCACAATTTCAACGTGCAAAGTTATTACGACTTAAATTATCTCACCGGTCCCAATTCTTCTCCCATTTGACACTCGGCGTGTAATTCACCGTCCAAGAATTTTGAACATCAAATTTCTTTTCAGATTTACCTATAGTATAATATGCTAAACTACCACCTACAGCACCTAAGCTTATAAGAGCGATTTTATGTAGTCTTGAAAACGTAGCCATTTTATGAATATATTTCTAGGAGGGTATGGCTTATAGATTGTTTGAAACCTTATATTATTTAAGTATTAATACAGGACTTCGGTTAAAAATGTATTTTAGGTCAAATATATAAAAATAACCTCAAACAGAAACGCACAACTTTTAAACTTCAATCAAGACAATGACAACTTGTCAACGTCACATTCACAGATTGTTAAATTATTGGAATTATAGGTTTCATTTTGATTTTCATGGAAACAAAAACCCAATTTTAAATAAACTGATCTGAAAAATAAAAAAATAATTTTCAGGGAAACATTTACCATTTATTCTTTTTATTATAAAATCTTATAGATTAAAGACATCACAACGGCATGTGCAAATTTTATTTTCATTTATAGCAACATATTGTACGTTGTCATTTTCGTCACGACTGAAATTCAAACTTTTCATAAAGAACGGTCAATTTTAAATATTTTTATTATAAATTATAAAAGCAAATAGTTCAAATCCTTTTTCAATTGTGTGAAGACAAACGAAATAAGTTTAAAAGATTAATTGCATGTTACAAAGCTAAATTCAATCCAAAAGGTACTTAGGAAAAATATTTTTTGTGACTTTCCGAACCACAAGTTTTTTGAAGTCTACCACTTTGAACTTAATTAAAACAAGTTTAATATATATTTCTAGATGCAGTCAGTATATTTATTCAATCGTAGCGATAATCAAATCTTGGAAGAGTTGTTGAGAGTTTGCAGCACGGGGAGAGACACCGCCCGTGAACAATGGAGCTTGCAGGCAGAGCTTCTAGTTGAGCCCGTCGGTTGGGACGCCCTGTGGAAATTGTCTAAAGACTTCTGTAAAAAGTTTGGTACGTTAATGTAATATTACCCAAGAATACATAGGTCAGGTTCCTAAGAAGGTAGATTACGCAAAAATATGATTAATTTAAATATTTTTCATCTACATTGTTACATATTCCAATGAATAAAGACCTTTCCCTTTATGTATTTTTACCAATTTGTATTTTACAGATGTTAGATTTCCTTGTGTTGCTTACGTTTCTGTAACATCAGTGGATTTTGAGGAATTGTCAGCCAGTGCTGATGTGCTGAGTGTCCAACATGAAGCTGTGACAATACCAGAGACTGTTATAGATATTCCTCTAGTTGAGCTCTGGCCTACCATAAAGCAAAGAGAAGCCAGTATCAATGCAGCAACCACAGCAGAATTCATTGATCTTTTGAGGTAACAACTCTGCATTAAAAATATAATCAAAATAAAAATACTAGTTCCATGTGGAGGATAAGTACTTACTGTGCCAACCTCAAAGACTGTGGAAGACTGTGGGCGGAGGTGATTAGTCAAAAGGGACAATGAATGGTCGTTTCCACTTTCATTGTTTATAAGCCATGGAAAAAGACTGATCATAGTCACAGACATAAATTAAAGCCTCCAAATTTAAAACCTCCTTTGGAACTTCCAAACTTAAAAGCCCCTTTTGGAACTTCCAAACTTAAAAATAAGAACAAATCTTCCTTTTGCTTATTTGCTCTCTGTTCTAAAAAGTTATTATAATCTTATTTCAGATTCTTCTATGAAAACATTTGGATGCCATGGGATGATCAGGATGGTAAAACATTACTTCCTAAAACAATAGAGGAGAGAATGAGCCTTTGGAGTGACATGCACAATGGTACCATACCAAACTTTGTTGCTAGATCTATAATCACACTACGGAACAGTGCCATTGATGCTTACAAGAAACTTAAAGATTTAGATTCTTCTCTATGTGATGGTATATTGGATGATGATGATGGTAAATATATTTTTAATATAATTATGATTGCATTTTTAACTAGCTGTTGCTTGATCCTCAGTCCGCATTGGAATTTAAAAAAAACTTATTAACCTATGTGTTTTTCCAGAATGTGTCTTATATCTATGCTAAATTTCAGCAAGATCCATGCAGTTCTAGAGATACCTTCCATCCATATATTCAAATATATAATGTTAGAAGTAAGGTAGACTATTAATGATAGCTGTGGTCTGCAATTTTGAATGCATGGAATTAAGAATATCCCTACCCTTGGACTAAACCAGATCCTTTCAATTAGGTTTTTAATATGTCTGTATGTATGTTCTGTAGTATAAATTATTTTAATCTTTTTCAGATTCCCTTCTACCTCCAAGCTACATATCAGAGTGTGCAGAGATGAATGCACGGCTAGATAGTCTTATGTCAAAATGGACTCTGTATGAAAACCCATTGATTAGGGAGCAATACTTAGCTAAGACTAAACACAAATGGCAGAAGACAAAAAGTAAAAGAAATGTATGTATAATTTTATATTATTACTAGCGGTCGCCAGTGACTCCGTCCGTGCGGTATTAAAAAAAAATTATAATCTAAGTGTTCTCCCAGGCTGTGATCTACATTCTTTCCAAATTTCATCAACATCCCTTGAACAGTTCTGGTAATACCTTCACACAAACATCCATCCATCCATACATTTGCTTTTACAATATTAGTAAGATGATTACGACAGATAAACATTGAGAGACACATCTTGTAAGTATATTATGTATAAAAAAATGTTTTGATGATAATACTTTTTAATTTCCAAGTTTAGTTGCAATTTCGTATTTCATATTATTGGTACAATGAGAAAATTGTAAAATTTCAGGTTGTAGCACTTTGGCAAGGAGGTTCTATTACTGAGTTTAATGAGATATCAAAGTTTCTTTCCAAAAACCTTACCAATGAGCACAATCTGACAGTGATGGCATCTGCTGAAGATGGTCTCTCGCTAGAGCCTGATGAAGTGGTGGTGTGCAACACTGCATATGAACTGCCAGAGATGCCATTATCACAAATATCTATTTGCAGTTTTAATGGTTAGTTCACATTTTCATACATAATATCATTCTCTATTTTTATGTACATCCCCTCTACCGTTACTTAAAGGTAGGCAACAATTATGCAATTTGCTTATGTCTATGGGCAACGATCGCTTAGCTATTTCAGCGATTGCAGGTGGCTGCTCGCTCGTTTGCCACCTTTTGATAGTTGTTGATATAGATTGAGATGATGATTAGTCGGACTTTGGAAGTTAGTTGATCACTTGATTTACCTTAATTACTTATAAGATGTCATATTCCAGGTGCAACCTTAAAAGCAGTGGACATGAGGTCCTGTCTGCTGATGCTGAGCGAGGAGTGTCGGCTGCGTGACCTGACGCTGCAGTGCGCGCAGGTCAACACCATCATTGTGATGATGACGGGCACCTTGCACATCAAGAACTGTATGCTTGCTGATGTCTCCAAGAATTCACAGGTAAAGTTACTACAACATTTAATTAACAAGTTTCTACTACAATTCATTTGTATGAAAGTGAACTCGTTAATTCGGTGGTCGTATAACTCTACTTAGCTCTAAACTTAGCGCATGCGTTCCAATGCCAAAGTCAAAATAGAGTCGAAAGCGGAATTCTTCTTCTTAAAAAAAATATATTTATATTTACAAAATTATAAATAGTGTAACTAACACGACTTTCACGATAGATAAATATATTAAATTGTTTTAACTTTTGTAACACATCTAGTACCTGACCAGTACTAACTAGTTTCGGACCCATTGTATCCTTTCTCAGGACGAATGCTAATTGTATTTATAATTCTATTACAGAGAGATTTCGCGCAAGGCATCGTAGCGAAGGCGGGATCAAAGATTGTCATAGAAGACTGCACATTTGAAAACTTTTATTCTGGAATTGTCGTTCACAAGGGAGCACAGGTACTTAATTTAAATTAAAATACAATTTAATAGCTCAAAATCAATCTTTTTTTTAATATAAATTTTAATTAAATATAGAAACAGAGTCTTTCCAACTTCCTATTTTTTTAACCAATATCACGGCAATATATAATTATTCAATGTATACTATTTCAGGTTGAATTAAAGCAATGTCTACTGAACCAATGCGGTGTTGGCATCCAGATGTACTCCGGCTCCAGCGTCAAACTTGACAGCACTGTAATAACCAACTGCTCCGAGCAGAGCATACGATATGAAGTCTATGATGGTTGCGGTAAAGTTGATGAGTAAGTATAACAATAATCTTTTGGACCTAAATTAAATGTTTATGGGAGATATAGCTAGCAGAAAAGTATAATTAAAACTCATAACTGGTCCCTAAGGAAGCCCCTTAGAATAGATGTAGTAAAAGAAATCTATGCTAAATTATTTTTAAGTAATCCTTAAATTATGTTAACTATAAATACTAGCAAAGTTTGTAGCAAAATCAGATAATTCAATATTGTTAAAATGTTTTTGTTTTCAGATCTGAAGATCTACAAATTATGCCAAACTGCAAAATTGGATCTGGAAATTTAGAAAAGGAAGTTTTAACTGTTAACCATGATGTTGAATTATTTTAAAATTATTTTAACCAACCAAAAAGTTATGTTTTAAAATAAAACATGTTTATTTTTGTCTATGATAAGGACAGAATGCAGAAGAAAACTCTGCGTTAAATGTTCAGTGCAGATTGAATATTTGTTATAGTCATCAGATATTATTTTATATAATTTCTCTCTAGAGAAACTGATATATAACCTTCCGTGGCAAGAGAACGTTGAATTCAATCTTTTTATGTCATTGTCAACTTCTTTTCGGACATATTGTTAAAGGCAGTATTGGTTTTATTTTGTTCAGTCAGTTTTTATTATGTAGCAGTGCATGTAAAGATGGCAGGTTTTAGAATTTAATGTATTTATTTTCGTTTTTAATATATTGTACAGTTGAAACTCGATTATCTGGACTTCAGTTAATCGAATTCGTGATTACCGGGGCTATTACTCCGGCCTGCGGGATATTGTCACCCATGCTTCGTTATTGTTTTAGTTAGCAAATCATATGTTTGAAAATGTAACTCAATTTTTTTTAATAATCATAATTTTAGATGATTATGCATTTGTTGTTATTACGTACTATGTAAATGCACAAAATGAGTTTATTTTTCATACATTCGATTACACGGATGCCTGACGACAGTTTTTTTAAAATAAGCAAATGAACAGCGGGATCACCGAGGTGTTCAAAGACATCCATTGATTAGTCTCAGTCCGGTTAATCGAATTTCCAATGTTATAATTATCAATCCCGGTGCTAGCTTATGAAATTATTAATTCATCATTTAACAGTTCAATTTTTTTAATTTGATAGCGTTTAAGCTTTGTAAACGTTAGTTCATCAATTAACAAAACATGTACATTCATTACATGTTATGTAGTTATATTAATATCAGCGAAGAAGTAAAGTTAGTTTTATTACATATAGTAATAGTAAATAGTTATTTTAATAAAAAGTTTTTTTCTATGACGTGTGGCTTTATTTTCTTTCTAATATAATAAAATTATTCTTAATCTAATATTAACTGTAAATTACTTGTAAGTTTTTACAGTTTTCTCACTTTTAACAAAGGTTTGGAGTATGTTGTGGTCATGCGCTTAACATTCGTTATTTTCTTAAATTAAAATAATTAAAAATAAATTTAATTTCTAAATGAAAAACTATTTAAATGTTGTACAAATTTAATAAAAAAAATTAACATTATCAATTGGCATCAATTATTTCTAATCTTATTTAATTTTTTTGAACGTTATACATAAATATCAAATCACAGTAAATTAAACTTAGTGACAAATGACTCGTAGCAAAAAGACAAGCAAGTGTACATTCATTTATAATTATTAAAAATGAGAGATATACAGAAAATATACGAAAGAATCTTAATTCTCACAAGTAATATCAATTACAATAGTTTGTAATAAAAAGGCAAACGCAATTGTAAATAAATAATAAGACACTAGCTCTAATCAATAAATAAGTACAAACGCTTGAGCGAAGCTCCTATAATACTAAAAATACACGAATTACAAAAACTAGGTATTTTTTTACAACTTGTTTTGTAGCAGGAACAAAAGTGAAACAGTCAATTTTTAAAGTACGGATACACCTCTTAACAGAGAACAGCTTTGCGTGCAGAATACTTATTAATAAACAATCTATTATATAAAAAAAAACGAAATATCTAAAAGTTCGCACCATATAAAACTTACCATACTTTCATACTAAGTTCTTCTTAAAAAATCCTAAAAATATTTGGTAATTAAATAATTATTATGCTATGGTAAAACTATGCAATTTTAAACATTACATACTCGAATTCTATCATAGATTTTTGCGGTGGCATTATAGGATATAAGGGCGATCATCGGGTGCCAAACGTGCAAAGGTAAGGCCTGTTTTTGGCTACAAGCTCAACTCCTGTCACATTTGTGAACAACATGGTAAAAAAAGCGATTCCTAAAGGAATCGGGATTGGGACATTACAGTTAGGTTTAGGAATATCTCTGGAATCTATTTAAATCTAACTTGCCTAGCGAACATTTCAGCACAGAGGTCCGCGGTGCCTTTGGCGGAGCTGGGCTCGTTGTCAGTCTCCGTGTCGGAGTCAAACTCTGAAGTAGCGGCGGGGGACTTCCTGCCCCCGGAGACTCGCTTTAGCCCGACCTCAGTAGTGAGAATCTCTTTGATAACGTCGTCCGATGTTTTGTCCGTTTCCTTGCGCTTGGCGTTTCGGAGCTGCTTCGCTCTCTTTCTGATGTCGGCTAAAAAGCCCGTGTTTACCTCGACGCTCTCGTTCGACATCTCGTGCTGCGAGAGGTCCGTGCATGACACGGTCAAATCCGAGGAGGACCCCTTGCTATCCGATATAGTCTCTAGAGATTCGAGCGATGCACCGATACTTCGGAACGCGCTGAGACCGTCGATTATGGAGACGGAATACCCGTCGTCAATGGTCGACCTAATTATTATGCCGTTGGGCGCGGTGCCTAGCAACACAGGCTCTCTCACCTTGTAGTTGAAGACCTCGGGCAGATAGCACTCGGAGACGGATGATGCGAGCGAGGAGGAGTCGCAGGTGCAAGGGGGCGCGCGGTACGCTTCCTCGCTGAGATATATGACGGTGACGCGGTCGGATCCGACGGCGTACAGGAAGGGTGCCACGAACTCCCAGCTGTGTACGGCAGCGCTCCACTTGGGGTCCTCGTGCCGCGTGCGCCGGCCCATCTCGTCGACGAACACGCCGCACTCGGCGTAGCAGATGAGCAACTCGAGGGGCTTGGCGCGCACGAGCACGAGGGCGCGGGGTGCGGAGTGCGCGCGGGCAGCCGCGGCTACGGTGGCGTCCTCCATTGCGAAGGTCTCGAGCGCTCCGGCGGGCAGGTTTACTTTGAGCGGCTTCTCGCCAGCCAGGAACAAGTGGCGAGCGGTTAGTAGCAACGCGGAGGGCGGCCGATCGATGGTGAGCGAGCGCGCGATCTTGAACTCCGTGTTGGCTGCGTCGAAGCGCAGCACGAACACGCGGCGCCCGCACGCCACTACAGCACACGGGCCTTCGCCCGACTCCTCTGCATTTACCTACATACATTTCGTTATTTATGTAACTTTCCATCAGCAAAATATTAACTCTCAGAACGTCGTTTCTTAGCTGATTCTCCACTTTATTCTAGAGTACTAAATACACAAGTTTAGAGAAAGGACTGACTAACCTTAAGTATATGTGGCGTGATGACATCGGGCAAGCGCACCCTGGTGAGGCTGAATGTGGGTCGCAGAGAGGGCGCGCGGCGCAGCGCCGAGCCGAGCGCTAGCAGGCCGCCATGCGCGAGCAGCGCACCGCACACGACGAGTGCGCGGCCGCCACACGCCGCTGCGCACCGCACCGCACCGCACGCACGCGCCGGCGACACACAACCCTCCCACTCTATGCGCACTTCGCCTCGCAGAGAGTGTAATCCTTCGGGACCACCTGATAACATTTATATCATTTAGTTTATTATTGTAGAAGCAAATCTTACTCTTTCTACTTTTATCTGGAAATTAATTTTCGTTAGCAATTATTACACAAGTTACGTTTTTATTCGTCAAAACGAGGGTTCAGTAGTAATAATTACCTATGGCGATGGCATGCGGCGCGACATATAGCGCGGTGTGCGGCGGGGCGCGCATGTCGCACAGCGCCAGTGCTCGGTAGCCGGCCGGCGGCGCGCGCAGTCGCGACACCCACTCGGCGCGCTCGCCCGCGCTGCTGCACACCGCCACCGCCTCGCTCCCGCCCTCGCCTCCGCCAACCTCCTCCACTTTGATCTGTACAAAGCAAAAATAATTGTTTTACTATGTCCCTAAATGTACATCATAGACATCTAACCCAGCCCACAAAAGCAAGGCTAAAAAGGGTATCCGAAGGATTTTTCTTTAGTTAAATACTCTTCGTATTGCCATTAACAATGTCAAAAAAGAATAACACGACGAATTACGATTAAAATAAATATTAACGCCATCTAGTCATAGATTGTAACGTACGAGGAAAGCGCGGTTGGCCTCGTTGTGTGGCAAGTTGGTGGCCTCCGGGGACAACATGCGCGCGCGCAGCTCGCGGTCGCCGCGCGTCAGCACCAGCGCCGCCTCCTCACAACGCGCGTTCATCCGCTCGCGATTTCCGTCAGACCTGGGCCAACAAGATGCTTTAGAAATTATGCTTAAGCCCTATTTCCACTAAAACATTTTTTGTGGAATAATAAGTTGCCCCTTAATAAAAGTTGTCACTCACCATACAATAAGTAGTGATGGTTCCAATACGTCTTCTAATAAATCCATACTTCCTATACTGAAAATAAAAAAGAGGTTCAAGAATTTTTTACCTTTTTTATACATTTTAAGACGGAAAAATAAAACATACCCATTGACTAGTTTCTTTGGTTTTTCGAACGCTTTTTCTCGTTTGGGTGTTGGTGGACTGAAAGTTGAGATTTTACAATTAGATACTATTTGGAACAAAATTTAAGGAAAATATGTACGTAGGAAGGATAAAATACATACATGTCGTTAGCAGCTAGTTTTGCTCGCAGGCGTTCAACTTCTTCGCGTAGTTCCCTACAACAAACATTTTATTAACTTAGAGGTAACAGCTGTAATTAATTAGCTAATACGGGATAATTTTTTAATAATAAATACCTATATATCATCGAGTTTGTCACTTTTATTAATTTTGGAGGATATTTATTTACCTGTTAACCCGCATGAGCGGTGGCGAAGCAGCGGCACGACGTCCAGACCGTCCAAACAACTTGTTGCTCAGTGAACATTTCTTGCGATTCGCTTCCTCCACTTTGGCCTGTCAAATATAATTGAAATAAAAATAAATACTCCGTACAGATTAATGAATTTTAGTTTTGTACGATTCATAAACCTTTATTAAGTGGTCTCATTTAAACAACTTTTTGCTTGTAACTTTGTGATTGTTATTACAAGTATAGGGATAAATATTTTACGTATGTATGTATATATGTAGGCTGTACACAAACCTGCAGGAAGTCGATGAGCTTGGCCTGCTGGCGTATGGTGGCGTCGGCCTTGGTCTCGCGGGTGCGCCACCAAGCACTGGCCGCCTCGCTCGCCTCTCGCGCCGCCGCCGCCTCCTCCTGCACAACCATTTCTCCAAGTCATATCACTCCTTCTCTACCTACTTACGATGTAGGTTATTCAAACGATTGAACTTAGCTGTAATACAGTGATGATTCGCGCCATCTCTATGCTATTTTATTAAGTTGTTCTTACACAGATTAAGTTTTAAAGCATTTGTAATTAAATCCTAGTATAGGGAGTAGTTATAGCGTTGTGATGAGTAGTCAACCTGTGCATCAGCGAGGCTGGCCTGCAGCTGCAGTGCGTGCGCATGATGGTGGTGCGCGCGCGTGCGCAGTGCGGCGCTCTCCTCCTGCAGATCGCGCACACGGCGCGCCGCACTGCCCAGCGCCGCCGCCGCCGCGCTGCGCTCGCCCTCCAGCGCCGCCAGACGCGACTCCAGCTCCGCCACGCGCGCTTCCCGACTCTCCAGACGCTCCTACAATACATACTAATTATTATTACCGCATTCATTAACTAACTTATCCACAAATTATTGCGTAGTTGCTACGTTCAACTGCAATTTTGTGCATGACATATGACTAAGATTGTTTTGTGTCTGACGCACTCAGAATCGGTTATTACTTACTAAAGATGACAGTGTGTAGATAAAATATAAGAAATCAATACTAAAGTAAAGGCCGGAAAACTATGCTTGAGTGTGACAGATCTGTAGATAGATATTAGAAATTGCAGTAGGTACGTACCCGTAGTAGTTGCAGTTGCGTGTTAGCGTGCCTGGCCTGGTCGCGCGCCTCGTCCCCGCGCTGTGCGGCCAGCCCGGCGGCGGCGGCGCGCTCGGCCGCGGCGCGTTCCGCTGTCTCCAGCCGCGCCCGGCACGCCTCCAGCTCGCTGCGCATGCGCTGCGTCTCACTCTAACAAACAAATACACTACGTCACAACGTGTCCAAATATTCGATACACTTTTAAAGTCCTAAATAAAATATGTTTTTACCTCTAGATCTTTATTCTTGACTTCGTGTAAATCTGTTAATTTCTCCAATTCCGTCAACTGGTCCTCCAACAACGTACACGCCTCTTGTAAAGCTTTGTTATTCTGTAACAAACATGAAAACATCTGTTCAAATTTAATTTTTACGTTCGAGTTAGTGGTTTGTTAAGTAAAATTCGTACTGTAGCCAGATGCGTATGTATCGCGGAGAGTGCGTTGTCCACGGAACGACAACGCCCTCGAAGCAGATCCGCGGCTAAAGCTAGTCTCAAACGTTGCGACCACGCGTTAGGTCCCGTCCCGATCTTCAAATACGCCGGTTTCGGTCTAACTACAGGTTTTTCACTAGATATTTTCCGTTTACACCGTTTCTGATGAGATTCCATGGCTGTCACAATTTGCTTAACTTTATATTTGATTAATTTCTGTCTAGATTTTCTTTTTAATAATTTGATACATGCAAAGTAAGGCATCACATATACGGAACGTGTTGAAACTTGGAAATCAGTGATAGTTTGTTTTTAATAAACATTTTTACTAGGTTTTTATAGCACTTTACAATTATTATAAATGAGACAATACGTTAGCTTGCCAGCTATACAACTGGGCTACAATACGAGCGAGCTGTGGCTGTGATCTCGTCTTGTTTATGAACACACACACAAATATAACAATAAAGAATTCAGGATGACAGCATCATGTTCAGAGTAAATAATAAATAATGCAATCATTTCATTGACTGTTGACAAAAGTAATACAACCATCCAGCATCTTATATTTGATATATCTTATGCTTGTTCATATTATTTTTATAACAAAGATGGATTACATGAACGATTTTAACATGAACATGTGTCACTACTTGTCTAATATAAATAACATTTATAACCAACAAAAATACGAAAAGAATTACTAATATAAACTGGCATGTTTAAATGTATGTATGTATGGATGGATGTTTGTTAGAAAATGTATCTCCAGAACGGGTGGATGAATTTTGTTGAAATTTGGCATAGATGCAGAATATAGTCTGAAGAACATATACGCTACTGAAAGTTTATTTTATTTCCGCGCGGACAGAGTCGCGGGCGACAGCTAGTGTAAGTTGTATTACGACATTGTTTATACAAATTTAATAAATGATGATATATGTTTCAATATAAATGTTACGACAGATATTTTGGTTATTTTGCATTGCTATTGTTCCAACGTTAATTGTATGTAAACAATGGCGAAATATAAGTTACAGAAAATTAATTTATACATTCTTAATGAATTTTTTAATATCAAAATTGATCTAGAGTTGGTTTGAATGCGGTTATATTCTATGTCTACAAATTTTTGAACAAATCGTCCTGCATATAGCAGCGCAATTATTAAGGAATGAGAATTTGTTATAATAGACAAAATTTTAATTATAGATAAAATCATACAACTTTACTATTTTTGAAGTGTGATTTGTCATTACAGTGTAAACTGTTTGGCTTTTATTTAATTAGTTTATTTTAGTTATAACCCTACTATAGATACGATATATAAATATCAAAATGACTGCTGATAGAAAAAAAAATAACAAAACAAATACAAACTGTGCCTAGCCTACATATCAAAGAGTAGGTAGATTAAAATGAAAATGAATCGAACGTTTCTGATTGGCTGATTGAGAGCTAATAAGAAACGTTTTCATATAACTATTGCTACAACACCATCTATTGCCGTTTTGCAGCAACAGTGTACTTACAGTCATAAGATCGTTGTTGTGCGTGCGTAGTGCAGTGAGCTCGTCTCTCAGCTGCGCACGCTCGCGGCTCGACAGCTCCTCTTGCTCTTCAGCATGCATCCGTCGCTTCTCACTATACTGCAGCTCACTCTTCAACTTCCTAATGTCGTTGCGAGATCTGGTAGTGAAGGGGAAAATGATAACTATTTACTGGACAAAAATATTTACAACAATTTAATAATTATTAATATTGTTTATTATTTCTATCATCTGTCATTACCTTTAGATTCCGACTGATTCCTCTAATTGTCTATGAAAAATCAAAGACAAAATTACTTGTTACAGAGTAATGTTAAAACAAAATTGATCTAAGCTTTTTTCTCATAATATTGATGATTCTATGAGTTATTGTGAACTTTTTTTGTAACGGTTCCGTTAGTGGTTTACCTGTCGACTTCGGTCTGTACAACTTCGTGTTCTTGCTTAAGTTTTGTTAGCTGCTGCCTCAAGTTGTCGAGGTCTGCGATGGCGCGCTGGTGTTGTGGCCGCAATGTGGTCAGCTCCGTCTGCAATGTAGCTGCCTTCTGTTCGCTCGTCTTGCGCGCTTCCTGTGCTAGTGTCAGACGTTCCTCTAAACGTTTTAGCTCTCGAGCGGTTGACTTTGATTCCACTGATAGTTCGTTGTATTCACGCTCCTGTCAAAGTAAGCCCATCTGTTTAAAAAAAATCACAAAACTGTAATAATACAATTTAGTAAAATGGTTAACCAAAAGCAATACCTTTCGCCATTTAGCTAGATTAGCAGCTCTCGTCTCTTGTCGCAAAGTTGCTATTTCGTCCGCGCGAGCCTAAGAAAACCACAATCGTTAGATGTTGTTTTGTGTTATTGATTTTCATTACAGATAACAGTGGTAAGGTAGAACAAAGATGAGAGAGGAATCCGTATATGTATTCAATGCATATCCATTACCTGAAGCTGAGCCTCGGCGCGCTCGAGCTGTTCTCGCAGCACAGTGAGCTGCGCGTGCGAGTGCGCGTGCCCGTCGGCCACGCTCTCGGTGTCACTGCGGCAGTCGCGAGCGCGCTCGCTCTCCACGTCCGCGTGCTCGTGCTCGCGTTCCTGCTCGCGCTCGCGGTCCGCGCACGTCGCACAGGAACGCTTTTCGAGCGCGCTCACCTCCCGTTCCAGCTGACGCACTAGTTGTTCTAGACCGTTCACCTGAAATATATTTCTTTTAAAATATATGGAACAAGTTTCTATTCTTACTATCACCATTTGAATTTAAGGTAAAAAACATGCAAATATTCTCAGTGTGTTTCATGTCGAGTGTATGCCAATAAACAAGGGTACCTTCTCCCTCCTGCGCGACTCATCCTGCAAAGCGGCAGTGGCTCTGGTCTCCGCTTCCTCCAGCTTCTCCCGCAGCCGCGCCTCGGTGCGCGCGCTCTGCTCCTCTAGCGACGCCTCGCGACGTGCAGCCTCCTGCACGCTACGTTCTAATTCCTGACAAGTACATATTTAAAACAATAAGCTACACGAATCAAGAATCACTATATTATTTTTGTTAAGATCTTTTGTTATAGAATGTTAGGATAGGCTTTGATACCTGTACTTGTATGAGCAGCGCCTTGTTCTGGGCGCGCTGCTCCTCTAGCTGCTGTTGTACTTCGTTCAGTTGATGCGTCGCCGCGCTGGAGTTGCGTCGTCTTGCACTCAAAGTCTCCTAAAATATACATATTATTAAACAAATTGTACACAGAGATGATGAAACTAAAGACAAAGGAATCATAGGTGTTCACCATTTTAAATAACACTTTTCGTGCAAAGATAAAGCTTCTATAGTTTTTCGTTATTCTTTAAATTTACCCATACAACTTGACCATTGTGAATCAATCATATGACACTTAAAATGTATATGTGGTTCAAACAAGCTAGATTACCTGAGCGGTGGCCAGCTGTGTCCTGACTACATCCAGCTCGGCCCTGAGCGAGTCGGTCTCGGCGTCAGCAGCGGCCAGTTTGGCCTCAGCTCGCGCCCGCAGACGCGCCTCCTTGGCCGCGCCCGCCTCCGCCGCCGCCAGCCGCGCGCCCTCCGCCTCACCCCCGCTCAGTGTCTGCCGCCGCAGCGCGCGCTCCTTTGCTATTGTATCCTGAAAACATATATCTTATTTTGTATTAAAACATGATTATTATCAGTTGACAATTATTAGCAACTATAGTATCTAATCAACAATGCTACCGTTGGTTCTATGTATATAAAATTCCTAAGAAAATATAATAATGAAATACATTTTTCTAGTTTACTTACCATTTATATATCAACAACTAAATTGTATCTAAATTTAAATACTAACTACTCTACTACTATTAGTATACTATTCTCCAGCTACGTCTAAGTCTAATACTCGACTTACAATAGCGCGCACATTGATTTCTGTGAGCCTTCTGTGTCTTAACTCTCGTGCCTCATGAATAATATCCTGGTAAAATTGGAAACTCTTAAATAGTAATCGACGAAAAATATATAATAATCAAGAAGAATAGAACAAATTTGTCTATATTTATATTTGTATATATTTAACTATATTTACAGGCACAGGACCGGGCATTGTGGCAATCGACGGGGGAGGCCTACGTCCAGCAGTGGACAAATTAGTGAGGGGACATAACCGACGAAATTTTGGTAAGGCTAGTGTTGCGCCAGTACACCGGCACAGTGTCGGATTTTCCGTCTAACAATGTTTTTTCTTACAAAAGTTTACTTTCTTTTATTAATTAGATATATTACCTTATAATGTTTTTCTTGTGCGCGTGCAGCTTCCATGGCGCTATTATTTCTTGTATTCTCCGCATGAAGTTCTGAATACTTCATTTGCAATCTATTTAATTCTTCTTTTATTGAATCTCGTTCTGCTTGAAGTTCCAACAAACGTGTCTGTGTAGCTCTGAGCTCCGAGTTACTCCTCTCTATGATGCCAGAAGATAGTTCCTGGTTCGTACGCTGTAGCGCCATGCGTTCTTCTTTCTCGACTTCCACTTGACGTTCCAAACGTCTGTAAAATATTATAATAATTAAGTATGTCTGCATTAGGAAGAAAGTTTTATAAAGATAAAATTGAAGTATGTTGTAAATATATTAAAAATATGCTTATTTTGAATTTAACAATCGATATTGTCTGCGATTCCTTCACCAAGAAATTTCGAGATTGATTTGAATACAACAATTTGCCAAGGGTTAGTATAGTGTAGTGGGTAGTGTGTTATACTTGTTCTGCAGACTGAGCGCGGTGATCTCGGCCTGCAGCTTGGCGCGCGTGCGCTCAGCCTCCGCGTCTGCGTCACGTCGCGCGCGCTCGCCCGCCGCCGCCGCCGCAGCCTCCGCCTCCGCCAGCCGGCCCTGCAGCGACGCTATCTCACGACCTCGCATCACCGCCAGCTTCTCCGCTGATCTAGTGTACCAAAGTTTTTTTTTTTACTTTTATATTTATTTTACTAATCTATGTAATAAGACTTCTTAAAATAACATTACAATGTAAAGCTGACATTTTGTTTCTATGTGGAAAAATGTATCAATCATAAATAGAAACTTACTTGAAAGTAGCGAGATCGATGGCCGTGCAGTCGTGTGACGCATTAAAACCTCCAGAACTATCGTCATGATTATTGCACGCCACGAATGAATATCCTATAAACATTTATAAATATTATATAATATTAAACTCTTTTTTTAATTGACGTTTAGAATACTTTACAATCACTGAAGACTAGCTAAAGTAAATCTGTGTAGTAATAGTTTCACACGAAGGCAGATCAGTAGACAGTGGAGTACTGCTATTAAACCCTACTCTACATTAGTGTCCTCGTGTAGACTTTCTGTACAGTAAAGTATTACTACAGGCAGGTATATCTTACCAACAAAGGGCAGCTGGCCGGCGAAGGGCGGTCGTGAGCGGAAGGGCACGGCGGAGGGCGGTGGCGGGGTGCGCGGTGGCGGGTTGAAGTAGGACGCGTCCTCCGGCCCGCGCAGGTGCGGCACCCACGGCGGCGCCTTATAACCATACAATATAAATTATATTAAGAAAGCTTTATGGATAATAAGATTTAAAAAGAAAAAGTATACTATTTTTTCTTCCTTTTTACTTTAACATTTCGCTACGAGGATCTTACAATGACCTGAACACATCGAAGGAGCCGGAACCCGATAATGTATTGCTTATATGGCGTTGAGATAAGATTTGTACTATATGTCAAAATTAAAAAAAAACTACTTTTGTTCATAATTATTCATATATACCTGATCTCGTATAGAATGCAGTCTGAGATGTGCTAGTGCAGGCTGCTGCAGTGTGTCTAGATAGCTGAACCGTTTTGCAGGAGCGACGCGCAGCAGACCCCCAACTAGCGATCTCCACGCGGCCGATGGACCCTGAGGAAACTCCTCGAATGGAGGCTCCGCGTTCTTTTTACTGCCGTACCTAGAATATTAGATTAAAAATGTTTGTTTCCCCTGTTTAAATAATTGTATCAAAACATAGACAAAAAATTTTTAGCATCACCTTAATTCATTTTCCGAATTTGTAATGTTTTGTTTTAATTTAATTTCGTTGTTTAAATTTATAAATTGTTAACATACCTTTGTATGTTAGCTAAGATCTCTGGTAGAGAGTCATCATCCCCCGACGAGAAGGGTCTCTTCAGTGTGACCAGCTCAAAGGCAACCACGCCCAGTGACCAGTAGTCACATGCTGACTGCAAACAGACAAATTCAAAGTTTTAAAAGTTAAGACATTCAAATAGGTACAGTTAAAGATATAATTAATTGCAGATTAGGAAGAAAAGCTACTTATTAACATATTTTTAAAAGTAATTTAAAAACAGTTAGGATGTATGTGATTGTTTTTATAATTAAAATGTGGAATATTTATTTACAAATTACATTTAAAGAATGAAAATCATAAATTTAAGACAACAGTAAAATTAAATTTAAAAACCTACACCAATAACCAAAAAAATTTAACTGTTAATGTTAACAAAGTATTTGATCCATATCCATTTAATTTCAAATTGCATTAGAAAAATCTTGTCAGCTATTCTACATTAAATTAATACTAATTGTTTTCATGCTCTTGAAATCTCACACTAATAATATATTATCCTATTAATTAACTACTCAAAAGTTATCACTATACAATTACAATGTTAATAAAATTTAAAAAATTCCTTTACACCATGCTCAAATAAATATCATTTAATTAATTCACCTCATCTCAAATTAAAACCAAAACTGTAAGATATTTGCATAGTAGTGAACCAAAAAACATCGTGCTTGTGTGTTAATTGTTTTCTAATGTTAAAATATTTACTTGTGTCAACTTCTAAATTTTCACCTAAATTCAAATTGTTTCAAAATGTAAATTATGAAAATATGCACAAAAAAAACAAACTCAAACATTCAAAAAATAGTACACACACAAAAACAACAACTTACTGAAAATAGGTAAAATACTGTGTGTACTATCATAAGTTGCATTTTCAAAAATAACCAAAAAAAAATCACTCCATAATTCTCCGGAATCTCCACTTTATTGGGAGTAGTTTCTTTAGATAATGTGCAGAGCCATCTTGTGCAATGTGCATAAAGCTAGTGTAAACACAACTCTGTGCATATTTAGAAGGTGACACTGCAAAGCGTGTGTCCATGCGAACCCACAATAGCAGTATGTGCGTGCGGGCGGCAGTGGTCGAGACAGACGGTGTGCGCGCAGTCCGCAGCAGCCAGCAACTCAGGTGCGACGTAGTCCGGTGTGCCCGCAGCTACGCCGGTCGCCGAGCCGTCGGACAGTCGCGCGCACGAACCGAAGTCGCCAATCTTAACGTGACCGCATCTGCAATATTCATTAGCTAAGTCCATAGGATTAAAAACCAGAACCTCTAGATTGCAAGTTCAATGCATAACCCACTAAGTGGTCACCGCTACACCACATGTGATATGGCTGTTATTACCCTACCCACTGTATACCAATGAGTTTGTTAATTAGTAAGTAGTACTTACCGATCAAGTAAAATGTTCTGTGGTTTTATATCACGATGGACATAGCCCATGCCATGAAGTGTTTTAAGCGCATGAGCCACCTCTGCTATATAGAATGCAGCATCACGTTCGGTTAGTGGATGATTACGTCTTGCAATTAGTCCTGCTAAGTCACCACCATTGCACAGCTCCATTACTAAATATAAATTGCTGCTGTCCTGTAAATACAATGCTAGGTAAGAAACATAGTATTTCAATGGGTTGACTAAGGCAACTTGTTTATTGTTGCAGTCTTTACAGAATTGTTGTGGACATCATGTCTCAGTAACTTGCTTCACAAACCATTGGCACTCCCCCCTTATCTCTGCCTTTTGACTACGGCCTAATCACCCCTAAATTTAAAAATAAAAAAAAATAACATTTCATCCTTTCAATATAACAACACGGTAAGCAAAAACAGCACAAAAATAATTATAAAGAAATAACACATAAAACATAACATTAATAAGAAACAGGAAATATTGCTAATTTTACATACTTGAAAAGCATATTGCAACTTTGGGATCCATGGTCCATTAGCATTAGCTAATACATCCCGTTCATCCTCCGCACCATTTGCCACACGTTTTCGAGCTTCTTCCTTACGCAAAATCTTCAATGCGTAAACATCACTGGTTTCTTTTTCACGTACCATCTGTAAAAAATATTTATTACATTTAATTGAAAAACAAGTAATGGTAATTGTTGGCTAGGTCCATAATATATTTATTGTATATTTATGTTTTGTATATACAATAATTTTGTATTTAATAAATTTTATACTATAACAATATAACTTACATGAACTTCACCGAAATGACCTCTGCCAATAACTTGTAACAATTCAAAATCTGAATGGCATACTCGAGCCCGACGCAAGTCAGCCAAGGAACTACGATCTAAAACAATTGTGTTATAAAATTTTATTATTGTCAAATTGTAAGTTTTCAAGAGGTCACACAGTTACATCCTGTAACATAAATTTTATTTCTGAACAGTAATATGTTTACAGCTCTATCTGGTCCTGACATGATAAAAAGAAAAGAGCATGTGATAATAAAGGTTAATACGTACACTTATCCACAAAAGCTCGCACAAATTCGTCATTTTTCTTAATTGGATCATCATTGCATTCATCGTATAAAACTGTAATAGCATCCAAAAGTGTCTCTCGATCTATCCTTTTGTTTAATTTATTTGAACCACTCGTAAACTTTCCTGTTATCTGTCGATTTATTCGAGTAATACGTACTGCAATAGCTTCCTTCGATGGTTCCATGTTTATTTCACTAAATAATCGTCAACGTATATTCATGATAAAATCTATTTATTTTCCTAGGCGCAGTTTTCAGTTTAGTAATCTCAGCAGCCCGGTATTTCTACCGTTATTTTTAAAATATGAACTTGAAAGTTCAAATGACGTATAGTTTGTTGACATGACACTTGAAACCAGTGTGACAAGCAGTAAAAATTGCGAGAATCCAAAGAGTAAACTTAAATTTTTTACAGACGTTTAAAGCAGTTTAAAGTGCCAAAAAATGATGACGGGAAGGAAAAACTTTTTAAAGCTTATTAAAACTCCTGTAGCTTCTAAAGATGTTAATGAATATTCATAGGTACCAATGATTACTTAAAATCAGGCATGCTAGTGGTATACCTGGACATTCTATTTATAAAAAAAGCAATCATATTAACTTCTGTGTACCTGTATCATGAAATTTGAAGGTTAATTGATAGAAATACAATGTATGATATGGTAAGGGAAGGGCAAAAGGATAAATTACATAAAGTGTACTAGAAGTCGTAGGACTTTATTTTTTGTATATATTTTTTATTTCATAAATGACTTATTAACTATACTTATCAACTAGTTTGAAATTTTAAAGTATGAAAACTATTTCTTTTTTATTATTGATAAAATGGAAAACATTACAATATCCAGCAGATGTGAGATGAATCACGAAAATTGAATATTTACGAAAAATTTATTTACAGAACTAAATCAAAACTTTACCCTATTATGGTGAACAGACCAAGCATATTAGATAACTAGTCAGATTATAATTTTAATATAAAGTTAAACATAACTAAGATTCAAATATATCACTAATTTTCTTGTTATACTAGTTTTAAAAATCAATTATAATAAACGTTATAGCCGAAGAATATCCGGCGTGCAGTGTCTAAAAATATCACAAAAGCGAAAAATGCTCAATTTGGAAGTTTAAACCCAATCCTCATGTAGGATAGCGCTAATGTTATCATTAACCGACGACTTATGCATTATTTTTAATCTATATCCAGCTTCCGGAAGGCGCCAACGGTGCCGTAAATGTCGGTGTCAAACTGCGGTTTTTCTTCGAGGTTGGATAGCTCGCTGAGATCCCGTAAGTAGTCTCTCAACTCGTCGACACGACGTTTCCACTTTTTAGTGATGACTTCAATAGATTCCTCTTCACCGCCCCATTCAGCTGGTAACACTCGAGACGGGAAATGCTCTAGGAGATCTTCGACTTTTTGATGCAGATAGTACTGGAAAAAAAAATAAGGTTTTATTTTTCACTTAACATAAATAAATAGCTATCACTATGCATTTTTCATATAGCTTCTTAAAGACGACAAAATATTTATTTTGTGTAAGAAATGTCCTCAACTGGTCTTTCAAATAAAAACAGCTTTAACCTTTACTGAGAGACATAATAGGTAGGTGAATGAATATTCAGCTGCAAGATGGTTAAATGTTTTTAGGGCGACATAGGGCAGAGTTCAAGGCAATTAAGGTAAACCATTCATTAATTTTTATTATCAATGATAACATATCGCTATCTAATGTATACGCAAATTAGTAGGAACAGTAAAATAGTTGATCTTATTTAATGAGGTTGTCAACCTGTTTCACGTTTTAAATATGGAAATAACCCACCTAGAGAAATAAAAACAACCGTTTATCATGTCAAAACAAAATTCCTTCTAGTACAATCTATAAGAAAATTATGTGTATCTTAATAATTTTTACAACGGTACCTTACGCAGTATAATGTATTTTTTACGTCTTTATTTAGAACTTTGAACATAATTAACTTTGTTTGCAATACAAAATCATAGTAACCAAGTAGACTTGAGTTGCTGTTCTTTGTTTTATTACTAGCTATGGCCCGCGACTCCGTCCGCGCGTAATGACAAAAACATCATAATTAGTAGCCTATGTGTTCTTCCAGACTATGTTCTACAACTATGCCAAAATTCAGCGAGATTCATGCAGCAGTTCTATAGATTTCTTCAAACATCCATCCATCCATTCGCATTTATAATATTAGTAGATATAGGCACAGCGTAAAACCATTCGCCATGTTAACTTAGAATGTTTACATGACAGTCATACTCTACTAGCCGTGCACAATAACATGAGACATGAATCTGATGATGTCATATCTTTGTACGATAAATAGAGTTTATATGATGTTACAATACAATGTACCTATAAATACATAGTTGATTATAGAAGGGTATGAGGCCTTGAAAGTTTTATGATAATTTCTAACCAAAGGTTTCCACACACACTGAATGTCATTGAGGAAACAATGATAATAATAGTTTTATATAAGTGTTATAGCAGTGGAAGTTAGCAGTAAGTTTTTATTAAAACGTCATCCTACGCCTTTATCGGTATCGGCTAATCAGACCGACGTTGGCATCCGAAGTATGAGCCACAGGAAAGTTGGTCAACCTGTTCTTTTAATTAAATTCCCTTTACGTATAAATCACGACATGTTCTTATACATTAGTTACATAATACATTTGTGAACTATTTTATCGCAATTAGATAGGTGTAGATAATATAAATCATATATTTAATTCATTCGTAATTTATAGTTGAGAAGCTTCTTGACTTCGATATTTTTAAGTTGTCGTGAATAATTGAATTATAAAATGCCTATTAAATCCGCTTATGAAATGACAAACTTTACATAATGTTAATAACAAAGATATTTTTGTTAGTTAAATTCTCTTCCTCGTTATACCTCCCCACTTAAGGGCTCAGAGTCTATCCTAAGTTTTCTTTTTCAAACCAAAAGTAATCGGTTTTTAAGGAAAAATTAAGTTTTCATATGTTTTTAAAAATGACTTATTCTGATGAAATACGATGTTTGCTTTTAATAAAGAAATAACTTACAATGTTAAATAAATATTTTTACTACGTAAAGTAACTAAGTAAAGTTTTTTAAACAAACCGCCACGTGTTTATTACTTGCATTTTAAAATCAACAACAAATATTTAATTCATGTATAGTATTGAAAGAAGTATAAACACACAATGAACACATTTTCCGTCAAGACCAAGAAGATTTTATCCTTAAACGCTATGTAAAAATCAAAAGAATCGTATGACACTCCATACTTTAAAACGGTCAATTTGATCACAACATCACGAACTTAAAATAAAAGCATATACATACTTAAAATAATTAAAATATACAAATAAAATTCCGAAACATTAACCTCCTGTATAAATGGAGCTAAAAATTACATGTCTTTTTGGGAAATAAACAAGATTTTTAAAAGTGATTATTATGTAGTATTATGATAATAAAAAATCGGATTATTGTTACTATTAAACCGGTTTTTCTTATGATATCATGTCGTGCGGAAATGTTTGTGATTTATAGAATTTCCGCCTTTATTATACTGTGGCTAAATATAGTTTGGCAAGGTTTGAAATTTCCTTACGTAACAAGTCATAAAGTTAACATAATTTTATATGAATGCACAAAATTTCCTGAACAGTCTACTTTAGTACAAAAGAGTCGATTTGAGCATAAAAGTACCAGAATACGGATTCGAATTGTATTGTTTTTCGTTTGACGATAAATAAAGTACTAAACAATGTTGGCGTCATAGAATTGAACTTACCCTTCTTCGGATCTTCTCATTGACACACGAGCGTATAAAATTGAGTGATGAGGCGATGAGGGGCGGCGCACCGACGACGTGTATGCGGCGCATACGCTGCGGATACGCCGCGTGTGCGAGGTGTATCGCGCGCCGCACGGAGTTCGCAGCGGCGGCCATGCGAGCCGCGAGCGACGCGCGGACATTCGACGTCTGTCAATAAAACAATCACACCAAACTCTGTAAGCAAATAGTGGATGAAAAACTTTATCAATCTTTTAAATCTAAAATCACACATTTATTTGACTTTTTACGTAGCTCTAATTTTGTTATGTATGGATGACTATGTATGGCCACCTCCAAACATAATTTTAACTCCCTAATTATCTTTACTAAACAGAAAGTTTATTTTTCCGTGGCTTGAAGGATGAAATTAACAATATTATTTATTTTTTTTGATGTACAAAAACATTTTGGTCAATCAAATCACTTCTATATTAAGTACTCTATTGCAATTGCATTGGTTACGGATGCATTTATTATGATGAGTATATTAGTATTTAGTTGGTATATCCTCACCTCCCAAATAAAGACATCACCAGATATTAGGGTTTCATCGTGCATACGTGCGTCGCTAACTAGCAGTATGGCACGCACGGCCGCGGCGATGTCCGCGCTGCTTTCTGCATAGTTCGCCCGCACACGGAATATCGTCACCCGCAGACCTTCATCCGTCAACTTTGGCAAAGGCGCGATGTCCCTGTGAAAATTAATTTTAATTTTTAATATTTATTAACTATATAAATCATATTATTAATATTCAAATGTAATAGGTATCGAAACTTGAACATTATCACGGTCACTATTTTCATTGTTAGAGTTAATAAAATCTTGCCGTTAACAACCAAGACCTTGTATAAATATGTAAACGTGAATGAAGTAATATCATAAATGTCTATCATTTAGCCGAATTATTTAATCGCATGACGTTATGCACGATTCGTCCACACTAAACTATGAACATGTGCTAAGTGGATTGCACGCGCATTTTCACTGAAGCAATTTGAAAGGAAAATATGAATCATGAGACATTTCAGAGAGTTACAATCTCTATCCATTCTTTCCTGCGATAACTTTTTTTCAACATAAATCGTCAACCTGGTAGAATTTGAGACAGATAATATGTTTGTTATCGATGTCTATGTAAATATGTGGCCACATAACATCACATAAATCGCCTATTTGTTCGAGATTTTTGTAACCGAGGGTATTTAGATGGTGCCATGTCTTTATGGAAACAATTAAGAGGTGAAAATAATACTTACAAGAATTGTAATACATCATTCAAAGGAGGTTCGCTGAGGGAACGGTGTTCGTAGAGATCCCGGCACCGGGCACGCGCCACGCAGAAAGCTTCAAATTTGGTCCGCGCGCGTTCCTGGTCCATACGACAGCCGCGGATGAACAGCTCCAAAATATTTTTATCTGTGGTAACATTGAATTATGTCAAATCTACTTTTAAGATAAATACGGAAAAAACTGGTTATATGTAATATGTAGAAAGATCTCGAATATAAAATGTAGTAAACACATTACGTCTCAGATTTATTTACGTCTTAATAAGTTTTAGTAAATTTACTCGTATTCAACATACCGAACCGAATGTAGTAGTGATAAAATTGTTCGACAAATACAAATATATTCTATAAAAAGATCAATGAAAGATAATTGTTTTATATACCAATCAAAAAACAAATCGTGACCTCAAATGCCTTGGCAACATTCAGTTATTTTCCATTCGTTCACACATAAATTAATATGCGATCAAATGTTAAGCTATACATATATTTTTCATAACATGTAGGTACATGTGTGTATAAAGTAAATAAATATATTGGCTGCAGTGCATCTAACGAACAATTCAATTTCAATTAAGATTTTTTATCTGTGGTTTTCATCTTTATTTCCCTAGGTTAATTCGATAAGTTACAAATATAATTCAAAGATATAATCCAAGAATTTTATTTTAATACCAAACCAAGTGAATAACACTAACCTTAAGACATGTTGTAGATGATAACACAATTAATTTAACTCACAAAGCTAGCTTACGAAAGTAATCCTCCGTAAAACACTTGAGAAAGAGGTAGAGCTTTGAAGCAATACAAACAACATGGAATACAAATGGCAAAGAGATAGAGCTCTGAAGATGTTACGTTGTCAAACGTGAATGGAATTACAAATGCACATTTCCAAACTACATATACTAAAACACTGCTATCGTTCTCTTATTTAATTATTTACAATATGTAACGTTTGTAAAGCCTGCTACACACGTTCAGTTTTAAGTATACAGTTCGACTGCCAGACATATAGGCAAAACTGAAACTACATGGGTATCAAACAAAAGGAAATGACTAGTAGAACAAACAAAACTAAGAATACATTGACACATATTGTTTTTAACGATCTCTTTTTTAAGAGAATGTTAGGAATGACCAATCTCTCGTGTCTCTACAGTTGAAACTCACAGTAACATTGTTGCAAACTTAATAACCTTAGTACGAAAATATAGTCAAAAGTAAAAGTTATAAAACAATGTTTGCGTGATTAAATTTATTATAAAACAGGTCAATGATAAAATGGGTGATGCAAATTGTTATTGTCAGTTACGAAGGCTGGCTGTTCTGTAAAATTCATGATCATCTCTTCATTTATGATAAGTTTTAATTTAAACGTCAATTTTTACACACAAATTTATTTGTGTTTATTGCCAGTAGTAACTTCACCTCATTCGCACGAAAAATACTTTTGTTTTCTTGTGAGAATGTAGAAAATAATAAAAACAATTAAAAAAAACCATTACATGTGAATACAATTAAAGACAAGTAAATTGTCCCTTTAATTAAAAACTGCTTTTCCGTCTGCACTGCATTATATAGAGATACTAGCTGTCGCACGCGACTTTGTCCGCGCGGGATTAAAAATAGAGCCGATTCTCAGACCTCGATATGCTTACAAAATTTCATGAGAATCAGTCAAGCCGTTTCGGAGGAGTATGGGAACGAAAATTGTGACACGAGAATTTTATATATAAGATAATGTTGTGTGTCTTGTTTGTTCGTTTGTTTCTCGTTCTTTATATAATGTTTATTTGTATTATGGCATGTCTATAATTTAATCGTTAAATTTAATAAAACAAAGGTTTCACACATCTTATCGAGATTACCTTGTCTATAACATTGCATTTCCTAAACAATAAAGAAAAAACGTCATAATAGCAACAAGGTATCTAACTCTATTTATGATTGCAAATTACTTTACGATACGATATCGCCAGTCGTTGCACTTCTGGCGTGATAATTAATTTAAATACATTTCTATAAGGTCTTAAACGTTACGGGCATAGAATAAATACGACTTTAATGAGTTGTAACAAGTCAGGTCATTATGCAATAACAAATTTCAATGCAAACACGCGCCAATTGCGCGACTCATAATGATCGATCTTATTTAACTGCCTGCTTTGGTATTTAGAGTTGTTGTTCGACCGAATACCCTATTTGTTGCTGTGGCGTATTCAAGATTTGTAACAAGACTAGGATTGTCACCTCTTTGCGTTTGCAACATATAAGTAAATATTTGAACAGTAACAACAGTTTGACCAAAGAGTTCATTTATCAGACAGAAAAGCAAATCGCCAGCACGAACGGAAGTTTAAGAAAAAAAAAATTTTTTAAATTTGGAACTGTCAAACATTAGCTTCTAACTGCTACTATGACGTTAACGGAAATATGAATAATGAATATGAATACGATTTAGGACACACGGTTCAAATGTAATAATAGTTCGCTGGATGTCCTCGCTCTGTTCCGTAGTATTATATACCGTCGAAATTGATAAATTTATCAATCAATAAGCATTTCAGTTCCTTATAGCTTTAACATTAATAAAACAATGTAAATTTCTTCCCGATAAATAAATGTCAGTAAAAAAAATAATAACTAAAACAGTGGTTGGTTTCATCATTTTTTACTTTTCATCGTTATTTTAAGTCCGCGACACACCTTCAGCTTAACTGACCAGTTCTATTGTTCAATTAAAAATGACACGTATAAGTAAAGCAGTTGTAAAAAAGCAACAAAAGATGTGTAAGTACAGTTGTACAGTTCAGACAAATTTTAACTATCAATCAGACAATTGCTATATTACCTACACACGTCGGTTTTATCTGTACAGCTCGACTATTTATTTAAAACTGTACATTTAGAACTAAAGGTGTGTTTAGCCAATTTTTTATTATTATTATATTTCCTTATTAATAACAAGACAAAACTTCGTTGTAAAGATGTTGTAAAACTGATAACTGTACAATGTTTACATTTATTTTCCTACAATTCCAAATCCTTGAGTCATTCATATAATATTCAAATGAGTGTGGAATATTATTATGAAAACATATATCTTGTTTGTATGGTAATGGTTATGCAATTAGACATAATACTCATAGTCAATACTCGTAAGTGTTGCGATGGGTACAAAGATCATCGCAAGATGATCGGAAATGCCCATTCATCTCTGTGAAATGACGGATTTTTTATGTTCAGTTGAAATTAAAGGTGGTTTAAACCTTCTTTTAATAAAAGTCAATATATGATGAATAGCATAAACAAAGATGATTTTGTTTCGTTAATAAAATGTAGTAACATAACAAATGAAGACCAAGACATTTTACTAATATTATAAATGAGAATGATTAGATGGATGAATGTTTGTTTGAAGTTATCTTCAGAACGGCTGCACCGAACTTCCTGAAATTCGGCATAGATGTAGAACATAGTCTGGAAGAACAAATAGGCTACTATTTTATTTATTTATTTAAATTCCACTCCGACGGAGTCGCGGTCGACAACTAATTTCAGATAAAATAAGTCACCTACTTTGGATTTAACACAATTTAATATTTTTATAGGAAATGTAATAATTTTGTAAAAATTGTAAAATAAAGTGATGTTTACATCTCCATGTCAACCACCGACGCATCTATGCCTATTAATAGACTTCAAGTATCAAGTTGAACCTGTTTTAACTGAGGGCAATATACGAGCAGATGATATGTTTTTTCTTTTTAAAATAACTTGAAAAGAAGCAACTTTTGTCTTCCAACTTCCAAGTAAATGTTCAACAACACTTTAGAATATTCAATGGTACTGAGCTGAAAGTTCCGACTAGAAATCATTTTACGGAAGGTCTTACGAAAACATTTGTCATTTCTAAACCACCCCTTTATATTATAATATCATTGTTTTTAACATAAAAAGTTAACTGCTGAATTTATGGTCAATTGAATAGCGCAGTTTTTTTTTTAATTACGACGTCAATGTTAATTTTATTATTATAAATTGCATCCAAGTTATTAAAGAAACATTTAATAATCAACCTTGGCCTCAATGCAACGACTTTGTTATGCATTAAGTAACTTAATTGAGTTTAAAAAAATAATATACACTAAATATGTAGTTTAAGTTAGAGAAAGGCATTTTAAGAAATGAAACTAAATTTTCTAATAAACGTACTTATGTAAAATTAGCTGTCGCCCGCGACATCGTCCGCGTGGAAGTAAAGGAAAAACTCAATAAATAGCCTATGTGTTCTTCCAGACTATGTTCTACATCTGTGCCAAATTTCATTATGATCCATTGAGCCGTTCCCTCGATGCTTTCAAACAAACATCCATCCATCCACCTAAACATTTGCATTTATATTATTAGTAGGATTTATATACAAATACATTTATTTATCATATTTTTAATATAGTACATTTCTATTTTTAATATAGTACATTTCTTAGTAGGATAATTATTAAGCTTCATCTAAAAATAGCAAATGTTGAATGACTATTAATTTGTGAACGACTGTAATTACGAAATAGGAAATAAAAATTGAATTATGAAGCATTTCTTTTTTTAATTTCTGCATTTTTATTAGATAAAAGCATATGTATTAGATAAAACGTATTAAATATATAAATGTCATTACAACTAAAGTTTTGAGTTATTAGACTCAAATACTTGACGATGTTATTATGTTAAAAATAGTTGACTTACTTATATTTTCTTTCTATTATATTCTTTCGTAATTTCATATTGATACCTCAATTATTCATATGAAAGTAAAATTATAATCGAAATGTATACAAATGTACTTTGTATCCAAGAAATTAAATAAATAAATATAACCATAAGAACTTACAATAAAGGAAAGCAGTTTGTGAAGTCGGAAAATATCTCCGAGCACATTTCGTCTCAAACTTTCCAAGTCGAACACACTACACACACCTTAATTTTATAAAATAAACTTATTTTCAAAATAAAATTATATATGAATATCCGAATGTATTATAATAAAATATAATACATAGTAATCGAATATTATCTATCAAAAAATTGTTGTCTCTGTTCATATCCTTTTATTTTTTAAGATTGAGGAATTTTTAATATTTTATACATACCTACTACTTCAGGTTGCGGCAAATATGGTGAAGCTGCGCACATACTCCGAAGATCTCTGACTCCTCGCTCTAAATCACCAGATCCTTCCCCTAGTTCCTGTTTGATAATTTCCGCTTGTTTAGGTGATGGCCCCTGGAGGAACGCCATTTTTAATTCACTAAACAATTTTTAAAAAGTTCGTTTTAAAATTTTCCGCGCGTTACTTTTAAAATGGCAACCGTGATGCTAACACCAGCTACGTCAGGATTAAACTGCGAGCGAAAAGTATAAAACTGTTTTTATAAAGTCGACCCTTTTACAACGCAAAAGCGAACAAACAGATCCAGAACGATGCAGTGGGCACAAATTATGTTTTTTCTCACATTTATTTAAACGATTTTAATTTCAAGTACAAAACAGAATCTTAATCTATGACATAATTAAATACAGTTTTATAATTTCCAGCCAGTTAACAAATTAAAAATAAAATAAAAAACTGTCGCTAATGTTACTGTTTGGATTGTGACTACTTGAATTACGTGTCTGATTTTTAAATTTCTTCTTGTCCTACATTCAATTGTACGTTTTTGCTGAAGCATAATTATTTTTGATGACACAATATGCATTTGCTGATTAAACGCACGTTATATTAGTACATTAATTTAATCACGAAACGTTTACAAATTCTAATTAATTATAGACTGATAGAAATCGGGTGGAAGATACGATTCCATGGTCGGGGTTTTATTTTCGATAAATTACCAAAACCAATTATAAATGGTTTTTCTATTTTTTCGCCAAAAATGTAGGTATGATTAGAATTACGCGCTCAGTGATTTCTTATTCGAATTGGCAGCAAATAATTTATGACCGGTGAGTAATTTTAAATTAGCCTTAATCGTCGAATCTGATATCTAGAATTTAAGAACAATTAAAAAAAATAAAAAACGCCGATTAGTCTCATTAATGTTCAAATATCGTGTATCAAACTCAGAATTAGTCATTTTCACTTGTGGCTTACCATTGTACGCCTATCTTAATATTTTAAATTCAAACGTTTGGATGGATGGATGTTTGGTATCTCCAGAAGCACTATACGTACGTCACTGAAATTATGGCATAGATGTAGAACAAAGTCTGGAAGCACATGTAAGGTACTAATATTTTTTTTAAATTTCGCCCGGGGACGACTAGTATCATAATAAAAGAGCATAATCCAGTTTACAAAGCTAAATATAGACTTCAATGTATTGACTATTACAATGTAGAGTTGTAGTATGATACAAAAACCTGTTTGTCAAGAATAATAGTCAAAATATTCCATTAAAAATATACGGCGGAATCGATCGGTTTTGAATAGAAATCAAACAAATATTTTTGAGTATTTATTATTCAAAAAACAGCAATAACAAACTTGATTGGATTTAAATGAAAATCGTACATCGATATAAACTAATAACTAAACCATCTGATAAGTAATATGGGTGCCGCACGGAAGAAAACAATTCTAGTAAATAATATAGGTATGTCCTATGTAACTCCATGATAATGTAGAGTTTTAGTGGCTAAAGAATTTTTCATATTGGTCTAGTAGTTTAAGGTTATTCGTTACATATCAAAACAACAAATCTTTCCTCTTAATAATATTAGAGTAGAAAATTTCTGTATATTGGGCCACCGAAACTCCCACATAGTGAGTAAGGCAAGGGGGAAGAGGAGTCTTTCTCTAAATATTTAAGATTCTTAAATCTATTCATACTGCGCGCGGTACCATCGCGTTTTTTTTTTGTTGTCTTCAAAGAATCATAATAACATGGCAATGGCAAAACATGGCAGTCTCAAGGAGTTACCATAATCAAGTTCAAAAATGATAGATAAAACAAATTTTCGTGACATGCCCTAATAAAAAGGGAAGGCTAGGTTATATTTTAAGATTTGTAAAAGTAATAAAAGTTTTTTTTTTTAATAATTTTAATTTTTAATTTAGGGACACCACGAACGCAGTTTTTCTGATTGTCACCAGTGGGTGTCTGTCACTTTATCTTGTCATCTGTATATATGTCATTACGTGGCTCAAGTCATCGCAGAAATTAATACGAGCAAAACAAGCTGCCGATACTTAAAATAATAACTCAAATATTTTAGTTTATTACTAATTAATACAATGGACTGTTTATATAGATCTTTATTAATATATTCAGTTGTAATTATTACATTATTAAATAGAGCAAATGGGTATACAATAACAGTTGACGCACACGCCGAAGAATGCTTTTACGAAAATGTTGAAGCCGATACAAAAATGGGTAAGCTTTTGTTTTATATGTTAACTTAGTACTTACTCAAGTGCAAAAAATGTCTATTTTGCGTCCATATCATTTCAATTTCTCCCTAAAAGTTCTGTTGCTTACTTTCTATTTTTATGTTTGCCTTTTTATCCGACTGATTTGAATTCTCGTCTATATTGTTATAAATAAAGCATACGACATCATTTACCTACTGATAATACACTGACTTATTTATATAATGTAATTCTAATACTTTCATATTGTAGAGTTTTGACATGTAATAATCAAACATATTGGTAACTCAAACCTACAATATTAATATTTTCCAGGGTTAACATTTGAGATAGCGGAAGGAGGCTTCCTAGACATAGACATCACAATCACAGGTCCAGATGGAGCAGTGATACACAAGGGTGAAAGAGAATCATCTGGTATTTACACATTCTCTGCACCCACTTCCGGGCGATACACTTATTGTTTTAGCAATAAAATGTCTACAATGACACCAAAGGTAATTTTTTAATCATCAACCTGCCCTTATCCCCACGGAAGCTTGGCACAGTATGTACTACTCATCCATACATCACTATCAACATTTCTATGCAAATCCTCTTTCACACAATCCATCCATACTTTCTTTGGTTTTCTAAAAGTATTTAAATAAGCATACATGAATAGGTGTTTGAATATGGAAGATAAAAGAGACGGTCTGTTCCATGTGAATGGAAATCCATCTCTGCATTAACCTTTTTTTTTACTGTTGTACATATATTTATTCAATTGTATTTATAGTTTTTATTTAATGTCTTGTTCTTATTACTATCTTCAGGTGGTAATGTTCAATTTGGAAATTGGGGAAGCACCAAATAAGAATGCTGGTGATAATGATGAAGAAGCTAATCATAATAATTTGGAGAATATGATCAAAGAGCTAGGTGCAACACTTAAAACTGTTAAAAATGAACAAGAGTACATGCAGGTAAGGTTAAGCTTATTCATATTCATTATCATCAGCTCACTATATGTCCCCACCGAGGGGCTCGGAGCCTTCCCTAAGTTAAGGGCGATCAGGCCATAGTCAGCCATGTGGCCAAGTGCGGGTTGGTTGACTTCACACATATCTTTGAATTTTTTCTCAGATATGTGCAGATTGCATCACAATGTTTTCCTTCACCCTAAGAACGTCAGATGAAGGTACATATGTAAGTCAGAAATGGAAAAACACATTGGTACATGACAGGATTCGAACCCAGGACGTGCATATTGCAAGTCAAGTGCTTGACCCCCGATTCTTATTACATAATGACAGTTATAAAACTGATGCGCAAAGTTCCATCCTCGCCACTAATAATGTGGATATGCTTCCTGTCTGATATGGTTGAATTGTGGAACAATCTATTACGGCACTTCCAACCTAACACAACATTGTTTTTTAAAACAACTTTATTAAGAGTTACCATTTCCTTAAAGGCCGGCAACGCATATACAGTTCCTCTGGTGTTGCAGATGTCCATGGGTGTCGATGATCACCTTGGTGTTCCCGCCGCTCATTTGCCCCCTTCTCTTATAAAAAAAAAAAAGAGTGATAACATATCAACAGATCTACTATAGTTGTAGATGTTTATGAGTAGTGATGCTCATTTATCTGGCTTTTAGTTACACTTAGAAGTCACCATGTTGTTAAAAACTTTCCAAATTTATGCCTAAATTTTGTAAACATACAATACAATGGTGGCCAATTCATTTATTTCATATTTTTATTGTATATGTCCTTTTGTAAAAAAAAATAGTAGAGTTTAAATTGTAATTTCAACAGCTAATTTTTATAATTAAAGAATAAATTCCATCTTGATTCCTTAATATGTTTCTGATAAAAAGGGTCTTGATAGAGACAAAATAAAGTTAACCTATAAGGGTTCCTTCTTTTCCTTTCGTGTTACGGAACCTTAAAAATGGTTTATTTTTTAATATAACTAGTTGCTGCATTAAAATCCATTATTTAATAATATTATTTTTTTAAATTAGGAACAAATTGATCTATGACAATTTATCACCTCAACCTAATATTGATTTGTCTGAACAATGATTATAACGTTTTTATTTTTAATTACAGGTGCGCGACCGCATCCACCGCGCTATAAATGAGAGCACAAACTCACGTGTGGTAATGTGGTCCATCTTCGAGGCTTCAGTACTACTAGTCATGACATTAGGTCAAGTTTACTATCTCAAGAGATTCTTTGAAGTGCAACGCGTCGTTTAACAGTGCTATTGTGTTGTTTTATACTTTATTAAGTTACAATAAAAAAAAATATTAAACAATAAAAAACATAGTGAAAAGAAATAATGTGATTCATTCGTGTGAAATAATTTATCCTGATATTTTGTGTGAATACAATTACAGTAATTTATTTTTATTACGTTTTTTTTATTAAGAATCCATTTGGAGTTAGTCTTGTGTGTAATATTGATATAAAAATGTATCCAGTTGTTCAAATATGAAATGTACACAGCCAATGAGTATGTTGCCAGAATGTATTCAACATAAAGGTTTTATTCTTTTAGACATAATTAGAATCCTTTGGCGCGTATGACGTGCTTTAGTTATAAGGTCTAGTATCAGAATGAATAGTGAGGGGACACAAACGTCGACAGTTTAGTAAGTCTAGTGTTGGGTCAATATGCTGCCACATTTTTGGATTTTCTTCTTAAATATTGTTAGAATCTTATAAGACCCATTGGCAACATATTAGGCTTAAAAATAAAATACAAAGATATGTAAAGTTAATACAACAACAGTAATTTTTTAAGAATATGACATAAATTAAGTTGGTCAATATCACAAAAAAAATTATGACTATTTTATTAAAAAAGAACAATTTAATAATAGATAAATGCTTGAGAAATATCGTTAATTACTGGTTGCACTTTTCTTAACCATAAAAAATCAGATATCTGTTTATAGTATGTGAAATTTTCACATAAGGGAATGGTTAAATAAACAATCACATTAATATAACAAATGTATATTTTTATTTTACAAAAATATGTGCGAATTATTTTATAATCGCGTAATGATTTTATCAGATCCATATTACAAACCTTTTTTTTATAAAGCCTGCTACACACCTTAAGTTATGGTTAACTGTACAGTTTGAATTAAAATTAAAAGTGTGTTGCCGGCTTAAAACATCTAAAAAAACCGAAACATAACCAATTTTAACTATAACATGATTTTAGGAACAAAATGAAAGTTAAGTAAAAACTGATAAAAGAAAATCATCACAAGAAAACATATAACTACATTTATTTCTTAGTAAATAAATAAATTCTACATAAACCATCAACAAATTTCTTTGTATACAAATATTGCCTATAATTATCAGTGCATTTAGTACTAACTCTTTTTTTGAAATTAAATCCGTGCTAAACACACAATAACCATTTTTAATAAACCAATGTAAGTCAATCTACATTCAAACATATAAATCTTTGGCAAGTATCATATTTATATTAATTTAGATCCATTCGGCCAGTGATGATGGCCGGCACTACAGTACCAGCGGCTAGACAACGCAGGTCTTTATCAGCTGGTGGCATTTCTAACAGTACGCTCGCCCCACAAGCACTCAGCAAACGACTGCTGCACTGTTGACATATATGTTTGTCAATATCAGAGAAGCAAGACGAGAAGGAGGAGGTGTCGAAATACCTTTTCACCTAATACTAATCATACTTTTTCACCTTTCTTCTACTCCCTGCCCTTTTCCCTACCGAAGGTGGGCATAGTATGTATCACTCTTACCGATTAGCTTAATGTAAAGATAATATTGGTATGAACACTATCAAAAACCTTTTTACCCGATTCTGGACAGTACTTAATGATTTTCCCGTGCATATGTAAGTTTTTGTGTGGGTTTGAATGTAAGTTCAAACGTTACCACCTGTAGCCTAAACGAACCGATTTTGACAAGTGAGGTGTCATTCCATTCTTATACATTCCTAGAATATAAAGATATAATAAATCGGGGTTTTTAATTAAGAAATAGTTTAATTCTAAAAATAATACCTGATTTCCTAAGACTTCAGCGGATGGTATATCATCAGTGAACTTGAGTACTGCTCTGACGTACTCCGGTCGTGGGTCGAGTTGGAACTGTTTGGTGAGACGCACGCGCATGCGCGGGAACTCGGCATTCCGATGCTCGCAGACACGTAATGCGCGTATCACAAATAACAAACAGCATACATACGCTGACACTGGGTTACCTGGAAACAACAGAAATTTTATTTATTTAAATTAGACACTTCTAGATAAAATCTTAAACCCAAAATACTGATAAAATATAGAAAACCTTTTTAGAAAATTTTATTTAATTACTACTCTATTATATGCTATTGCCACAAAGTATTTTTTTTACATAGGTTGATAGTTAAGTGTTTAATCTGTACAATATCGGTGGTATTTTTTACATTTCATAATATGAGAATATATAGTTTACTCACCAGGCAAAGCGAAAATGTATTTAGTTTTTCCTTCAAACTGACAGGAGGCGAATGTGCTCGGCTTGCCGGGCTTCATACGCACACGACCAAAATGCAACGTCGCGTCAAAATCCTAAAATGCAAATGTAAATCAAATTTTTATGGCATGATATTCACCCAGTGAACATGAACTTGCTTATTTTTATGATTGAAATAAAAACTAATAGAAACTATTTAATAGAATATTAAATGAGAAACATAAAAAGATTTACTGGCATACAAACTAACAGTAAGAATCTCTCTTATTATATAATTAAACTAACTTAAGTGTGCCAATTTGACTTAAAAAGTGTACAAACTTGTGTAAGCACAGGTTTGAGGAGGTCCTTCTCGCCCATGGAGACGCCGCCAGTACAAACGAGTACATCGGCTGTGCGCAGCGCGGCCGCCACGCTCGCCCGCAACGCGCCCGCTTCATCGCGAGCCACGCCCATGCATACGCTAGTGTAGCCCTGCTCTCTAATACACAACATACACACCATACCTTCTTATCTTTATTGTTTCGAAAGACAGATGGATGTTTGTTAGACTTAGACTATACACGGATCTCGCTTGAAATTTAGCATAGATGTAGAACATAGTCTGGAAGAACACAGGCAACTTAAATTTGTACAACTCCGCGAAGACGGAGTTGCGGTCGATAGCTAGTAATATTGTAAATGCGAATGCTTGGATGGATGGATGTTTGTTATTACGTATCTCCAAAACGGCTAAACGGATCTCGATAAAATTTGGCACATATATTGAAGAGACTAAAAAAACGCATAGGCTACTAATTGAGTTTTTTCTTGTTTAGTCACGATGACAAAGCACACCTATAGCTTACTTGAGGAGTGCCTTTAGCATGGTCTGATTGGAGTCACGGATGTGCGCCGGCTTGAGCGTCACTTCTGATGGATCTTGGAGCTCATTGCCAGTAGACAATATTGCCACCTAAAAATATGGGTGTTTGCCGTTGGACCGATCGACCTACCAATCAATCGGTCCAATGGGAATTCCTTGCCCATTCGGTCAATTGAATCAATTTACTAAATATACGTAAAACCCTACACATAAGTTACATTTTGATTTGAAGGGCAAGGTAATTTAATTTTGTTTTTGATAATATATTTTCAACTTCAAATGTCTCCAATCTAGGATTTAAATCTGTATCGAATATATGAGTACGGTTTTTAACGCTTACCACAGGTCTAGTCCTGACTCTGACGTTCTGATATCCAGCTCCTGCTAGAACACCAAGTAACGCTGCATCTAACACCGCACCTGTAACAGATAATGTAATTTAAAAAACAACAACTAAAAAAAGTACGTCTAGGTTACATCTAATTGAGTGTTTCCACTGTCGAAACATTTGTCAGTTTGACCGTTCATAAATCCCGCGCTATATTGTCCATTAATGTTTTTATACAGGTATTTTAACAATGGAAACACACTTGATTATTCTCGTATACCTTCAGTAACTAGAGGGTCACCCAAAGTGATATCGAAGCCGATGGGTCGCACATCCTGCTGTGGTTTCGGTGCTGTCAGTATTTCAACTTCCAACTCCGTTTCGTTATCTGGCGTTGCCGAAATAAGCTTCGTGTCTTCCACCTAGAATATCAAAATTATTCACGTAAATATTCAGTCTGTCTTTGGTATTATAATAAGGAGGTCTTCGTGATTCAGTTTTTATTGTTAGACTAACTGTGGCCCGTAACGCCGTCCGCGCAGAATGAAAATGGGCCCATCGAAATCTCCAGATGTTCAAACGGAGTCACGGCGACCGCTAGTAAGATAATAAAATTGCTTTCCTACACTAAGTACCCGTCATCTAAATGGTCCAGATATGGCCCCTGGTGTCCGCGAAAGACCTGGTGAATTTTACCTGTACTACACAATCGGCGCCGGGCGGCAGTGGAGCGCCGGTATTTATACGTGCACATTCTCCGGGCTGCAGCGGCAGATCGAAACTATCCCCGGCCGAGACCGCCGCGCGGACACGTCGGACACCCGCGCCGTCTGAACTGATGCAGGCGTAACCTAACGATACAATTGCAATATTTTTGCACAAAATATATTTAGTTTTTTACAGCAAAATTACAGATTGAAAGAAGATACAACATATTTTAAGCAGATTGGATATTTACTAATTTCACTTCTCAGTAATAAAAAATCTTATCAACATAACTACAGTTTAAGATTCAGGTTATAACTCTTATTAAATCAAAGAGTTATCATTTAACTACCCGGGTTTATCTAAATTGAAATTAAATTCACATTTTAAAGTGAATAGGCTATTTCCCTGGCTATTAATATCTAGCATATAATGTTAAAAGAATATTAATGCTTTCATTTCAAGTACAGTATGTATCTTGATAATAGATTTTAAAGGAGTAAATAGATTTAGTAGAGAATGTGTGCTCACATAGAGAAATTGTGCATACATTAAGATGGAAAGTGCATAATCAACATTCTCTTCATGCTATGTTGGGCATGTGCATAATTTGAATTTTTTTTTGCACTTACATATTTGCTATAGACATAACTACTTAGATTTCAATATTGTTCCCTAAAATTGGCACTAAATATTTAATAATAAATAATATTTGCACATTTGCTGACAATTACTATTATAATGAGACTGTGTTAAACAGCCTTATAATGCCTTCTCATAATAATTGAATTCAACTATATATACTAGTTTATTTACTTAAATTTAAAGTATATATCTTTCTAGATAACATGATTTTGGGAGACAATTATGTAAACTTCTTATCTCGTTTTATTTAACTAGTCTTTATCAACTGAGTACTTTAGTGTCAAATGTCAGTATAAAATTTCAATACAACAATTAAGCTATAAGATATAAAAAACAACTATTTCCATAAATTACATTGTTAAGTTTTAATGCGAATTGTATAAGAATATTTGCTATGTTATAATAATAACTCACCATCTTTAATAGATGCTGGAAATGGTGGCATTGGTTCTTTAGCATAAAGAGATTCAGCAACAACATAACCTAATCCATTTTCTATATTAACTTGTTGTACAGTTCCAACCCACTTTTTCATTACCGAGTCAACTATATTAAAAGCTTCAGTCATTTCTAACATAGGATACGGAGATTCTCTAGGTCTTAATGCTACTTTTGTTACATCTACACTACTTATTTTATGCGGACAAACATGACCTTGCATCGAATCATGAACAGACTTAACTTTCTTTGTATCATTCTTAATAATTTCGATTGCATGATGCAATATCGGCTTAACAACTTCGAAGCATTCTATAACAGCTTTCTTACTGCCTGGAAAATTTATAATGAGTGTCTTATCACATATACCGCTTACTGAACGTGAAACCATTGCCATTGGAGTTTTTTTTAGACTTTCAATTGTTAATGCCACTGATATTGCTGGTGCTTCTTTTTCAATAACTGCTCTAGTTGCTTCCGGTGTTACATCTCTGTTACTAAATCCTGTACCACCAGTGGTGATGATTAAATCAGCATTCTTCATACAATATTCTTTAAGCTTATCTTCAATTATTTTTCTTTCGTCAGGAATGATATTGGTTTGAATTGTAGATTGGGGAAATAATGATTTAACAAGCTCAACAAGAGTTGGTCCTGATGTATCATTGGTAGGGTTTTTGTAACATGTATCACTGACAGTGATTATTATAATGATTCCCGCAGCCATATTTAGGTAATTCTTATTCTCTTAATTACTATAAAATTTACCGATGTTTTTTTCTTATTATTACACAATCGTCAATCTAAACTTTTTATGAAGGTAAAAATATTTTTATAAGATATTTTGTGATTGTTTAAATTTTAACGCGTACTTTCTAAACTTTTTGTAAATAATGACAATATAATAGGAGCACAAACCAAAAACTTCTGGTTTAAAATAAATAGAGCAAAAGCACTGCAATTATTTTTGAAAAATAATAGATACAATTATTTAAATTATTACGCCGGAAACATATCACATGTGTTTCTCTTATCAGGCGGCTACGAATCTAATGATATTAAAGCAAACACAACCACTTGTACCAATCAGCTGTAAATAACTAGGTAAAGTAAAGCAAGATAAGAAAAATAAACATTGTACAAATTTGATAAAGTTATATCTGAATTTGACATTGACAAATGACAATAGAAAAAGTCAACGTTCCAGTTCCATTTATATATTTAAGATGATTTTAATTTTTATAAGAATAATTAAAATACATATGTAGTCTAAAATTAAGGTAAACTATATCTTTACATCTTTTTTATAGTATTTATAATTCAGTGGAGTTTTCAGTAGTACAGTAATTTAGCGATTTAAAAAAAATTACATTCAGGATATCAAATACCTAACAGCTCCCCTTTGAATTCTCAGTTTTTATTTAGGAAGCAATGAAAAGCGTAGATATATGAAAGTATATTTTAATTTAAAAAAGGAACATAATTTTAAAAATAACTTAGTTGTAACACATGATTAAACACAATACCTTCGCTTTTGTATAATACTTCGGTCACATGATATGTAAAAAGAGCTTTTCTGTATAGACTTTCTTATCGTAAATACTTTTCGGTATTCCTTCATGCAAAATTAGTTTTCATGACGCGTTTTATATTTATTTAAAAGTTTATTCAAGAAATCTTCACCTATAGATATACGGTGACAAGCTTTTATCAGTCTTTGGATAGGTTGGTATCGGCGGAGTGCATTAGAGTTGCCTACAACGATCAATTTGTGTTTCGCACGAGTCACACTAACGGCTAACCGTCGTTGATCGTTCAGAATCTCTTCTTCCTAATGAAAAAAAGAAAACAAATAAAAAAACAGAGCTTTTGTTTACAATCAATCCTACAGCAGCGTATAATTGATTTACCTTTACTGTCTTATCTTTTTGACCATCATCTTTCTTAGTGCATGAATAAATGATAACAGACTTGTCTCTCCCCTGGAACTGATCAACAGTACTGGCTTCAACCGCTAGAGGCGCTAGTGTGCGACGCAATAGCGACACCTGGTCGCGATATGGCGCTATCACTCCTATATCTGAAGATGTTACCCCGCCCTGTAGTAACATGTCATATGTTGGAATTTATTTAATATCAAGAAACACACGATTTTTACGCATATTTACCAGTTTCATTGCTTCCACTATAGCTAATACTACACAAGTCTCCTCCCAATTGGAAATTGCCTTCTGATCTTTGTCCTTTGATACAATATTCTCTAAATTAACAAATATAGCTGCATACTTTGGTTCTGGACTACAAGCAGTTAGTATCCAAGGTTCTGAGTGTACTTGTAATATTTTCTGAAAGGAACAGCCAATTATTTATAATCATAATCTTACTTAATATAATAATACGGTATCTCCAGAACGGCTACATAGATCTCGCTGAAAATTGTCATACATATGGAACATAGTCATAAGAACATATAGGCTACTAATTATATATATTTTTAATTCCTCGCAAACGGAGTCGCGTCCGACAGCTAGTTTGGTAATAAAAAAACTTGATGGCGCTGTCGGCAAATTAGAACACGACATAGAATACTATTTTTTACGTTCATTTAATCAGAGTTAATTTATTTTAATAACTCATACCTGTATATTTATAAGTATGGAGGCATCAGCTACTGTTTTATTAGCGCATTTCAGCCGGTCACTATAAGCTATGCTGTTTGCTAAATCAGTAAGTGGCTGATTCATACGATACTGCAGTCTGAGTGTTGAAGTCGCTTCACTGTCCATAAGTCTGTGGAACAAACTCTCTTCCATACCTAAATGTCTAAAAAAGAATATATTTTATAATGTCAATATTATCTACACAATGAAACAGTGTAATCTATGTAAAAATCATACTAATATTATAAACGCTAATGTCTAAATTTATGTTTTTTAAAAGATATCTTCAGAACAGCTGTATGGATCTCACTGAAATTAAGATGTAGACTATAGTCTAAAAGAACACATAAGCTACAAATTAACATTTTTTTTATATATGCGCGGACAGAGTTGCTGGCGACAGCTAGTATTGCATAATAATTAAATGTTTTTACTATTACTCTATATAAATATTTAAAAGTCTAAGTTTACATGAATTTATAAATTTCTAATACCTTTTTATCGAGGATGGCCTGTGTCCAGCAATAAAAAAGTCGATATATTATTAAAATGTAAAGAAAGCAACTATAAGAAAAAAGTAAAATATCATTACCTCGCAGCATTTCTTCTGACTACAGGCGGCAACTGTTCCGGATCTCCGACTAGAACAAATCTCTTTGCTGCAAACAACGGCCTTAAGACTGTACATTGTAATACCTGTTGAATGTAACCAGTTCAATATTACATAATGTCCATTTGTACATAGCTGTGTATATAATTATAGCTATATACCTGCGTGGCTTCATCCACAATGCATACGTCGAATGTGGTGCGGGCCAACATGGCGTGCGCCGCACCGAGGCACGTCACGCCGACTACCTCCTACAATATAAATTAATACGATACTAAATAAAATTAACAATAAGAAGATAATTTAAGAAAAAAACTTCTAACATACTGTATCCTTCTAAAACTCGCTCATTATCTAATATTAAAAAGTGACAAACGCATTAGCAGATGCGTTGTTTTTAATCGATATTCGAAATCCGATATCCCTTTTCTCCATCAAATCTATTTCCCCTTCCCATCTTTTCTTTTTAAGTGTGGAAAGAGTAAGAGGATTAAAATTAGGCTATTTATTGCCCTTTTAACATTTATTCTCCTTGAAAGAGTGGTATTAAGCAAGTATGAAAATGTATAATTACCATTGAATCGTATAGTTTAGCGAGTTGTTCAGAATTATCACATTTTGCTGTCAATTTCTCCTCACAACGATGCAGCAAGGTCGGAGCAACACGCGCACACGAACCCAAACGTAATATTTGTAGTGTTTCTGGTAGTCTAGAAATGTACACATACTGACTGAATGTGGGTTTCCGAGACCTAAATTGTATGTAACATTTATTATCTTTGACAATACAGAGATAACAATATAATTTACACAGGGAATTAGGTCTCAGAAACCAACGATCATTAGTTTAGTGACTAAAGAGTAACTTAGTGTTGATTTGAATAAAAAAATAGCCGCTTACATAATTCTACTCAAAAAATTAAGTGAACATTTAATCATTTTAAATATGGCTCATGTTATTCTTACTAAAATGTCATAGAAGCATCTATAATCCTTCATTTTAAAATGATAAAAATCTACTAAATTATATTGTTATTATCGTTTAGTGAATTATATAGATCGTGCTCCATACCTGGTTAAGACGTTGTCAACAGCGGAATGCGTATGCGCAGTTACAAGAACTCTTTGTTTCAATGCTACTAACATTTGTATTAGAACGCTTATAGTTTGTGTTTTACCTGAAAATGTTTTATATGTTATTTCATAGCATTTAACACTTGTAAAAACATATACATGAGTATGACAAAGAAGATTAAGGCTAATTGCCTTTCTAAGAGTAGTTTAATCGTTAATTTAGTACTTTAGTATAGACTAGCTGTCGCCCGTAACACCGTTCACACGGAATTGAAAACAAACTTAATAAGTAGCCTATGTGTTCTATCAGATTATGTTCTACATGTTTGCCAAATTTAACTGAAATTCGTTCAGCCGTTTTGGAGATACCTTCAAACAAACAAACAGACTTATGCCTAAGTTACTTCCGCTCATATCATCTACATTCCAACCAAAGTCCCATTAAAATTCTGCTGTTCCGGAGATAACCGAGAACAAACGCAAACTTGCGGACAGACAGACAGACAGACAAAAATATTAGTTGTATACTTACCAGTCCCAGGTAGACCTTGTAGTAACGCATAATCTTTAGCAGCAAGGGCATTGAATACTGCCCTTTGTTGTTCTATGTTCAAACACCTCATCAACTTAGTGCCTAAGCGATGCATGTCTCGAGGTAGTTTCTCAGCAAATACAGGCGGCTCTTTATCTATTATTATCCTACAATTTTTTTTAATTTAAAATAAAATAAAATAATTAAAGAAATTTTTTTTTAAGTGGGATATCAACATCGTTTTTTTAAATTTACCTTCTCAGTCTGAACGCACGTTCACTGTCTTCTATTAGTACTCCTAAATTAGTGAGATTCTGTACCGTACTAGCGTAGGATTCGTACGCGTCTATATGAAAAACTGTCTCTTTGTTCTGTCGTAGACTTAAATCTCTGTAATAAGACATTTTTAAATTCATTTCATGTCTCTTGTTGTTTCAAAGTGTGAGTTAAAATTATAGAAAGATTACATAGTTAGAGATTCGTGTAATTATATTAGTCGTCATTTTTTTTTAATTTTTACCAAAGTTCTCAAAATCTTAAATACTTACCAAGACCATTTATTTTTTTCTAGTTCATTTTCAATTATATGTATGTTGTATTCAGTTCGTGACAAAAAAAAACATTTTTGGGACATACTGTATCTATAATACTTTATATTAATTTTACAGTAACTATAATAATTACTAAAAATTACTATATTTACCTTTCTAGTAATATTTTAATTTCCCTATCATTTGAAAGAATAACAACTCCCGCAGCGAGCCAGGGCCGCTTCTCTGTACTGACTATTGAAAAATCTCCTTCCTGAGGTCCGTTTATTTTTCCACTATTCATGGATTTATCTATAAAAAAAACAATAAACATAAATAAATATATTTTAATAAGTATTCTTGAATGAGTGTTTCCTTTTGGGTTGATTATTGAATTGGGAAAAATTCCCTTTGGACCGATTCATCGGTCCAAAGGTAAACACTTTCTTATATGTAAGAAGTTTGTTTTATAAAACGAAAGTAGATAAAACTTACCATAAATATTAGCTTCACGTTTAAAAGTATGTAAATATCTATGAGCAGACGTTTCAACTGATTGCAATTTAAGATTGCCAGCGCATGTACCGCGTTTCGTTCTGGAAATTAGAAATACAAATACCTCAATTTCTTTCGAAAACTTTTTATTTTCTTTCGTGTTCAACTAAACTTCCAAATTAAAATTGATTAATTTCCCTTTTACTGATCAAGGTGAAATCTTACTAATATAATAAATACGAAAGTTTAAATGGATAGATGGATGTATGAATGTTTGTGAAGATTTTTCGGGACCGGCTCAATGAATCTTTATGAAATTTGACACACATGAAGACCATAGCCTGGATGAAAACATAGGCTACTAATTAAGTTTTTTTTTAATCCGTGCAAACGGAGTCGCGGGAGGCAGGTAGTAGATTATAAATAATTGTGCTGTGTCATGGTGCTGATCTGATGATGGTGCTGGAAGGTGGACATAGGAACTTTGCAATAAAATAACACAAACTTATCGAGTTTGCGTTTTGAATTTTCACGACGAGTAATTTTTTTTATTTTATTAATAAACAAAAACATTTGAAAAAGATTGCGTTCCAACTTTACTCTTTTTTTTGTTCAAAAAAATCACATTACTTAACAAAAGTAGATTTTTATATAACAAAATAATTATACAATTTTTTATCATGAAACTTACCGTTTTTCCACACTGTCGGTCCACAAAGCGTGCAGGGGTGATGATGTTAATTGTACTTTCTCTTCTAATTTCAATAAATATGCCCAATGTAAAAAATATTCGATATGCTTGACAGATAAATGACCAATCGCTTCGTCTCGCAGTTTTGATAACGGATGAGATATTGATACTTTCGGACCATCTGTATGCCTGAAAAATTAAACAACACTTGATTAAAAAAAAAATCAATAACCTTGCCTGAATACTACACTTACGTTGTATCTTCACTGCAAAAAAACGTGCACAAAGAATATTTTTTTTTTCAAAAAATTTTTTTCTTTATATGACATTATTATGATTTTGAAAAAAAAACAAGTTTATATAGACAATGTCGTAGTTACCATAGATGTAATGAACATATAGTGAGGTATGGACACTTGGCGCACGCCACCTCGCGGTGCACCGGCTCCGGCAACCTCTGGTACTTATCTTCTATATCCGAGTCATCTGCTGCAAGCAAAATATCAACTAGCTATAGCCCGTGACTTGTTCCGCGCAGAATTAAAAAAAAAACTTAATTATGCCTATGTGTTCTTCCAGACTGTGTTCTTCATGTATGCCAAATTTCATCGAGATTCGTTGAGATATTCTTGAGATACCTTCTAACAAATATCCATCCATCCATCCATCCAAACATTCGCATTTGTAATATTAGTAACGTATAGTAGGAAAAATAAGTTAGAAAAATGAAAAAATATTTTTAACTAAATCAGTGCAATCTCAGATTTCCTAAATGTGTAATAAAATACTGTAGATTTATAAATAACTAAATTCATTACTGTAAATAATTTATATACTAACCAATTTTAGTATGCGCAGTAGTTAAATACTGGACAAGTTGATTCCTCAACATAATAAGATCTCTTCGCTCTGGGTAACCGCAGCTCACTTCACGAAGCATAATACCTTCTCTGAAAATTAAAAAAAAATCAATAAAAAATAAATGGCCAAAAAAAATCCTATTATTTTTCAAACTTAATCCTGCAATAAAAAAAAAAAAACTCACTAACTGTCATCCGCGTTTCCGCCCGCGCGGAAATAAAAAAAAAAAATTTGTAATCTGTGTTCTTCCAGACTATGTTCTAAATCTATACCAAATTTCAACTAGATAAATATAGCCGTTTTGAAGATACCTTCTAACAAACATCCATCTAAACATTCGCATTTATAATATTAGTAAGAATTTAAAGAATAACTCACTTTAAATACAAAAGTAAACCACGCTGTATAGCTTGTGTGGGATCTTCTTCTCTCATCAAGCTAAGCATCATTCCATACAACACTAACTGACCGCGATGTTCCACAGATACTGTTGCACGACCACTTTTCAATTCTAAAGGAACTATTTCATTACGCCTACCTAAAATATGTGCGCAGAATTAAAAAAAAAAACAAAGTAGTATATAATATGTACGCGTGCAACAACTACCACTCCGTCGAAGTCACGTCAAAATCGGAAAAATCGTTTCGGAGATTATCCGAAACAAACGTGATTTGAGACAAACAGAAAGACATATATAATTTTGTTATAAGCAACATAAAAAACATTATGTTATTTGTTGTGTTTTTTATATTCAGACACTCCAATTTTATTAATATGATAATATAGTCTAGTAATAATAAATTAAGAATCAGATTATTCAGTGATTAAAAAGCTTTGTTTGCGTCAATTTTTTTTTAAATCAATGTAGTAATTTTTTGTATAGTAGCACAAAAAGTTAAATATCTTTAAAATCTATAGTCAAAATTAGTGCCATCTACTTTTTTATGACCAAAGAAATAAAATAAAATTCAATGTTCACATCTTACCGTCTCGTTCATGAATTGTGACTTCTAATGTCGCATCAATTTTACCTTTCAGACCTAATTTGGGACAGCAAAGGTTTTCTTCTATATCCAATACTTTATTTATATGACCAGACCAATTGCTTTGCTTTTGCTAAAGTAATAAAAATAATAAATAATGGTCCTTCAAGCCAGATGTTTTAATAGAGCAATGTACATTAAACTATGTTATAATTTTAACTCATATAGCAAGGAAAACTATGAGTATACTACCCGTCGGCCGCGACTCCGTTCACACAGGATTAAAAAAATTGATAGTCAATGTGTTATACCAGACTATTTTCTACATCTATGTCAAATTTCAGCAATATCCATGCAGCGGTTCCGGAGATACTTTCTAATAAACATCCATCCATCCGTACATCATACATCCATTGAAAATTCGGCTTTATAATGTTATTAACATAAGCATGCATATAGGTTCATATTACCATATGTTTTCTAGGTTTTTCAGTCATATATGTATCCATAAATTCACTAAGCGGTATTATATACATTTCCATATTAGATCTCGCTTCCTCTTCAGTAAGGCCGGCGTCAAATAACATTTGAATTGAGTCTTTAATAATTTTATCGGTCTCAAAACGTAACCTTTCCTTGCTCATGATACGATCTGTTAGCGCTTTTTGTACTAATTCATGAATTAAAATACCAATAGTCATCTGAAATTAATTTTTATGTTAATATTTAAATTGACGAAATAAAAAACATATAGACGAATTGAGAACCTCCTCCTTTTTGAAGTGGGTTCAAAAGATGTACGTTTAAAAAATAAGAAACTAAAGGCAGTCAGTTGAAAACAAAGTCCTGCCATATTTGTCATAAAAAACACTTAATATAAATTAAGTATGAGAATAAAAAATAAAGGGTCTGCTTAAGTGTCTGTCAAATTACACTAAGATCAGAGATTAAAAGAAAAACAATTCAAATCTCATGTTATACAATCAAACTTTTTGAAACTCCATTTAGATTCACTCACTATAGTGGGGATGCCACTGAGGGGCTCGGAGCCTACCCATAGTCACAGCTGACTAGGCCATAGTGACTATGGCACCATTTTTTGATATTTCCTGTAAAAAAGTGGTATACTTACAGCAACATTAGCAGAATCTATACCTCGCCATCTCTCTTGAAGTACCGCCTTCCTCTGACAGAACACGCCGGCCACAACACTTGTAGATGACAGCAAGTAATCAGGTCTGAACACAATCAGACCTGCTGTATTGTTTACATGGAATTGTCCGGAAGGATTGCGTACGGCTAATATACTTATTATATCACCTTCTTGTAAACTTAAACATAACCTGAAATAAAGAAAAAAAAATGTAGTTCTCCCAGACTATGTTCTACATCTATGCAAAATTTCAGTGAGATCCATGCAGCTGTTCTGGTGACATCTTCTCACAAATTTCCATCTATCCATCTGATATATTCATTAAATAAAAATTATTGGTAACTACACAGTATTACATAATTAAGGAGTTAAGTCTTAAAAATATACTGATAAAACTAAATAACTAATTACTTAATATCACAATTGAAACTTGAAAGTTGCTCTATGTTTGTATATAAATTAATTTTTATTCCGTAGCTGGATAAAGTTTTGATTGGATATATATATTGAGGTGAAACAAAGTTTAAATACTGACCAAATACCTTCAATATAACAAGTGGCTCTTAAATCCTCACTTTGAACTTTCACTTCTAGAACATGCCCATTTAATTTCGCAGACAGCACTTCACAGCGCTGAATTGTAGATAAATTTAAATTTTCTTCAAACACCTACAATATTTATATTTCGAATTATTATAGAATAGTCTCTGCATAAATTTATGTGTTGTGTTTACTAAGTTACTAAGGAAGTTTCTTAATATACAATTCACAAATACTAAGGGATCATTTACTATTTAAAGACCATTTAAAAGTTAATGTTTTTATGTAATATATAAATCTACAGATATGAGCAAACAATTCTAAGTATTAATATTTTTTTTTATAAGAGAAGGGGGCAAACAAGCGGCGGGAACACCAAGGTGATCATCGACACCCATGGACATCTGCAACACCAGAGGAACTGTAGATGCGTTGCCGGCCTTTAAGGAAATGGTATGCTCGCTTCTTGAAGGTCCCTAAGTAAGTATTATTTAAGTTTTACAATAAATATATAATTTAAATTTAAAATTACCTCTACAAAATGCTCCATTTCCCACTCATCTTCAAATATATTATTCATTTCTCTTTCACATGATTGTAATGATTTTATAGTTGAACCTGATTTTGATGGTGAGTTCTCACATGATTTGTTTGAATTCTGCTCTTTATTGGGACTTCCAAAAACTGAAACTGAATTTTTATAGTTATTACTAATATTATAAATGCGAAAGTCTAGATAGATGTATAATTTTATGCGGTATCTTCAGAACTGATCAATGGATTTTGATGAAATGTAACACAGATATTGAACATAGTCTGGTAAGACACATAGGCTTCTTTTAAAGTTTTTTTTAATCTGCATATTAGCCTCCTTAGTCAGTTGTACAAAACATATTATAGTATGCACATATTTAAAAAATAGGATACATAACAAAATTTACCTTTACAAGATTTCTTAGGTGTAACATTTCCACATTTGCTAGGTGACAATGTTTTTTTAGAACTTTGCATTTTGGTTGGACTCTCATAGTTTTCATTTAATACTTTTTTGATAGAACTATTTTGTGACTTAACATTTTTATCAATACTGTCAATTTCTACAGTGGTTATTAATTTTTCATTTAACTTCCCTGACTCATTGTCTTCCCACTTTTTATTGTATATTTCTTCTTCATTGTTCTCTTTATTAAACAAATTACATCTAATATTGACTTTGTTGTCATCATCTTCAATAGCTTTATGTTTCTTGGGTGTATTTTTAGTGGGACTACCTTTTTTGGAGATTTCTGAAATTTCGTTGACATACGTTGTTTGTGTCGGTGAGATTAATTTGCGTTTATGTGCAGCATTTGTGTCTGCTCCGCTGGTAGGCAAGACTTTATTTTTAAGTGGCGAAGAATTATCCAGAGTGCTATTGATCACAGGATTTTTAAAAAAATGAGTTATCACTTTTTGATTTTTAGCAATTACTTGATGATTCTTAAAAGAAAAAAAAAGATAATTAATCATAAGAGTTGTTTGTAAAGTACCACTGAAAGAATTCATGAAGCACTAAAATTTTATATTCATTTTTTATCGTTTATGTACATATCTACTAATATGTGGAGTCTATACGAGGAAATGATTTACTTATACTGATAAAAGTAATTTACCTTTTTTAAACTCAGTGGTTTCGGCATCTTTTGTTTGGTTGCCGACAATAAAAATTAAACAACCTTTTATAGAAATCTCATTATTAATTATCTTTCAATCAGAGTATTAAGTACAAGAGAGCGAAGAATAAGAACGTAAAATAAGGAAAAAAATAAATCATAAATCGCAATACAATTTTTCCCGCTTTGTTTGTGAGTGTCAGTACAAAAATGACATTTGTTTTTGCGTCATTTATTTAAAAGTTATCGCTTAGATATACAATTGATCTAGTAGAAACATGAGTATTATCGAAGATAGGACATAGTGTAATTTCAACCTTTCCACCGAAATTAATATTGAATTTATTTTATGGGAAAATATTATACCAGGGTTTTTAAAAAGTCTGAAAATAAGTTGAAGTTGACTCAAATGTCAATGTCAGCCACACGAGATAAATAACAAATTAAGAGGTTATGTTTAAATTGTTGCTCTTATATTTTGAATAAAGTAAAAAACTTGTAATAAAAATAACTGAAGACAATGTCGAAAAGACCGGAACATCAGGCACCGCCAGAACTTGTACGAATATTTATTTAATTGACAAATCATTCAAAGTAAAACAATAATAATTTCCCTTTTTGTTTTTTTTAGTTTTACAACGAAGATGAAGCCAGAAAATATACACAAAAGTCAGTTTTTTGTAAATATTTATATTATTATTGTAATAATTTTTGTATTTAAACGGAAAAATTGATGTATACTTAATTTCTTTAGCTCCCGAATTATTGACATTCAAGCACAGATGACAGAAAGATGCATAGAATTATTAGTTCTGCCTGAAGATACGCCATGCCTACTTTTGGATATAGGATGTGGATCAGGTCTGTCGGGAACAGTGCTAGAAGAAAATGGTCACTTGTGGATTGGACTTGACATATCTTCTGCTATGCTAGGTATGAAAATGTTTAGTTGTTAATTTGTCAGCTAATAATATGTTTGTAAATTAATCATTTACTCTTACTTCTAGATAATAATGCTATTTATAACAGGGTTATAGTTTGGCAACTTTTACCAATTCCATTTTCAGATGTTGCTTTGGAGCGGGAAACTGAAGGTGATTTGATACTTGCTGACATGGGTGATGGCGTACCATTCAAACCAGGAAGTTTTGATGGTGCTGTATCTGTTTCTGCACTGCAATGGCTCTTTAATGCTGATAAGAAGTCACATCAACCTGTTAAAAGACTGTATAAATTCTTTAGCTCACTATATGCTTCTTTGGTATGAACTTGTGCAATCAAATCATAAAATATAGTAGGTTATGTTTTTTTTTAATTAATATGTTTCTCTTCCAGTCAAGATCAGCAAGAGCTGTGTTTCAATTCTATCCAGAAAATGAAAGTCAATTGGAACTTCTAACATCACAAGCAATGAAGGCAGGTTTCTATGGAGGTGTTGTCATAGATTATCCAAACTCTGCAAAAGCCAAGAAATTTTTCTTAGTTCTCATGACAGGTGGATCAGCACCATTACCAAAAGCTCTTGGTAAGTTTCAGCAATTTCAATCTAATTTAACTAAAAATATTACAATGGACTTTTAGGATTCAGACATAAAATAGGCTACATTTGGGGGTGCAAATTGTAATTGAATACAAAAACTACAATATCTAACAATTTAATCTTTATAGGTGTGGAGGAAGAAGACAGCCTTCAAGTAAAATATGCAAGACGTGAAGCATGTAAAGGAGCAAGAGGTAAACCACTTAAGAATACTAGAGCTTGGCTTTTAGAGAAAAAGGAAAGAAGACGGAAACAAGGAAAGGAAACAAAACCTGACACAAAATATACAGGAAGAAAAAGAAGTGGGAGATTTTAAGATTAATAGTTATTGTAAATTTTTTTGTATTTATTAAGCAATAAAACATTTATATATAAAATAATTTTACTAAATTTTCTATACTACAATATTTATTCATTTATTCTTTTTTAACTACATACTTCCATACAGTATCAACTCCATGCCCTATTGTCTCTATGGGTGTCATATTAGGCAATGGGAACCTACAAGCAACCACTACTGTATCATTATTGACCTCTCTTAGTAGTTTACTTTCAAATTCTGTCATCATTTGTTCAACACCAAATATCACAATATTTTGATATGGCTTAAGGTTAAATGTCCACAGATCCTTTCTATAAAACTTTGTATTCTTATCCTGACTAAATAAAGCCGCTAATCTTGAGTAATATACCAATATAGAATTTAATTCAACTCCTTCTGCTTGAAAGCCAAGTTTCGCAGCTGTGAATACTATTCTACCATCTCCAGATCCTACGTCCAGCAAGCGTCCACTTCTACCAACTAAAGCTTTAGTAACCCCAGCTAATTGCTCGGTAGTAGCTGGGACATAAGGCAAACATACTCTTCTCATTGCAGGTGAAACGAAAGGTATACATATAACGCTAACACCTACTGCAAGCCCACCGGTCAAGTAAATCATATATTTTCCTTTAGATGATAACTTTGTTGTCTCCGTATTAAGTATAGTTAAGTCCATTTTATTTACAATTTAATAGAAGTTCACTAAACGGATGATCTTATTCAAAATCAAAAAAATTTATTATTTTAAATCCATTTTATAGGTTATCAAGCTTATTTATTAACAAAAACGTCAAATAAATGTCATACATGTATGTCAAAACATTTATATATTCTTTGGTGGTGACATTTCGTGTAGGTAGACCATATACTCTTTGATTTAGGCTTTCAATATATAAGAAAGCTACTGAAAAAGACTTGTAAATTTTACACATTTGGTAGATTTATGGCAGTTAAATTTGTGACAGATCATTAATTTTATTTAGGGCACCTTAAATTTGTATTTCAAAAATAAAATATAATGTTATATAGTTTAAAAAGTAAATTGTTCTAACTTAAGAAATCAAATTATTTTTAAATTATGCTGTTATTAAAAATATAAACAATTTTTTGATACTTAGAATACGTTTCTCGTTGTATCATTATTGCGTTAGGTATAATATTACGTAGTCAAAAAATTTACAAGTTATTGAGTAATTGCTTAAAAAAAATATTAAAATTTGAGGATTAAATTAATATTTAAATCCATTAAAGCATTTAAATGGAGCAATTATTTACGTATTTTATTAATTAAGAAAATGTTTAGCAAATAATCACAACCAGAGAAATTATTGAAAATTAAACATAATTAAAAAATACATATTATTTACGTTGTTCAAAAAATGTCTAATTTCATTAATTAAATTACATAAAACTAATATATGTACTGAATTTTGCATTTTACATGCTAATCGCGTGCACACAATTCCCCGACATAATTATGTTCAAGCTATTATTTAAAATTAAAAATAATTGAAATAGAAAAAACATGGCAGTGACGTATAATACTATAGACCCTTCGACCCCCGGGGGTCGGGGGTCGAAGGGCCTAAAGATCTAAGGGTCGAAGGGTCGAAGGGTCTAAAGGTCGAAGGGTCGAAGGGTCTAAAGGTCTAAAGGTCGAAGGGTCAAAGGGTCGAAGGGTCTAAGGGTCTAAGGGTCGAAGGGTCTAAGGGTCGAAGGGTCGAAGGGTCTAAGGGTCGAAGGGTCTAAGGGTCGAAGGGTCTAAAGGTCGAAGGGTCTAAAGGTCTAAGGGTCTAAGGGTCGAAGGGTCTGAAGGTCGAAGGTTCTGAAGATCTAAGAGTCGAAGGGTCTAAAGGTCGAAGGGTCAAAGGGTCTAAAGGTCGAAGGGTCGAAGGGTCGAAGGGTCTAAGGGTCGAAGGGTCTAAAGTTCTAAGGGTCTAAGGGTCGAAGAAGAAGAAGAAGAAGAAGAAGAAGAAGAAGAAGAAGAAGAAGAAGAAGAAGAAGAAGAAGAAGAAGAAGAAGAAGAAGAAGAAGAAGAAGAAGAAGAAGAAGAAGAAGAAGAAGAAGAAGAAGGGTCGTGTTAAGTGGTGGTTGACTGTCGCGGTGTCACCCGCCATATAGATAGTTTAGTATCACTGAGATTATGAATGTTGATGTGTGTATTATAAGTGTATGACTTAGATAGTAAATTAGCTGGTTATGCTAGACAGAATATTTATAAAATAAATCTACAACGTTATAGCACCATATTGTATAAAAATATATAAAACCTTATTTTACTACTAATACGAGATCCTTTCCATTACCATAAAAAAAATGAAACTTTGTTATAAAAAAGTAACAAATTTTAAATTAAAATTATTGTCAAAGTAATTGAAATCAAATAGTGTTAAAATGAACTAAGTGAGAAAATATCTATAAAATGACATTTACATATACAAAGATCTCCAACAACTTGACAACAAGATATTAATCATACATTTAAATCTCAACCGATTGTCAAAATAGTTCCCAATGAATATACTAAATCTACATATTTCCAAAAGTATTAGGTTCTGTTTCCTTTTTATAAAGGGTTGAAAATGTTTTTAAACTTGCATATCGGCAGTGGAACCCTACACTTATTACAATGTGGTGAGAGGTAAATCAAATTTAACTTCTTGTTATCTTACGTTGCTGGAACTAAAATAATAGATTCCTAATTTATAACATCCAAGAGTCATGAGTACAATTACTTTCCGATTTAAAAAATATTTAGATAATAGAAAATATTTAGAAAAAAAATTATATTTAGTAAAAATAAATGCATATAGAGAGAAAGAGTAAAAAGGGATTATTTAAAAAAAAACATCGTGCATATGAATAAATTGTGATTTAAAAATTTATGATTTCTTTACATTTAAAGTTTTGATTATAAATAAACAACAATTTAATCTATTTAACCTAAGTATGTAATTTTAAATTTACAATTTATTTGTATTCATCATCATACACGGTTCATTTCACGCTAATTAATAAAAAAAATGGTGTCCAATTTGCTTTTTAAAACATAGACCTGATATCTTTAAGAAATTTGTATTACATCGATAAATAAGTAGTGAAGCTAGATATTTACAGATATTTAATTGAAGCGCCGCTAACTTTAAAAGATCTAAAATAGCGTTTTTTAGTTTGACATTCTTTAATTGTTGACACCTGGTATTTGCCTGACACTGACGCGTGACAGTGACAGAACTCAAATCTACAAAACGTAAAGAATTTTTCTTACCGCAGTTGTAGCATAGTTTTCTTGGCAAAATGACTGCATTTGAAGAATTTGGTGTGCTTCCCGAACTGGGAAAGGCCATCGACGAAATGGAGTGGACATTACCAACAGATGTTCAAGCCGAAGCAGTACCATTAATCTTAGGTGGCGGAGATGTCCTTATGGCTGCTGAAACCGGCAGCGGAAAGACCGGCGCGTTCTGTCTACCTATTTTACAAATAGTTTGGGAAACTTTAAAAGATATACAAGAAGGAAAGACAAGTAAAGTGATACTGCAAACAGCTACTGAATGGACTTTATCATTTTTCGATCGAACGGATGCTTTAGCGGTAACGCCGGATGGTTTGCGATGTCAATCTCGTGATCATAAAGACTGGCACGGCTGTAGGGCTACCAAAGGTGTACACACAAAGGGAGCTTACTATTATGAAGCTATTGTAACTGATGAGGGTCTTTGTCGTGTTGGTTGGTCAACGCAAGGTGTAAGTTTAATGTCATTTACTCTACTAAATTTGTAAATAATCAAATAAGCCTTTAGTTATATAAGCTCTAAGCCAAAAATGCCCAAAGATTTTTATAATAATAATTTCATATAACTTCATATGCACATGTTGATGTGGACCAATTAAATTTATCCTTATTGTGCAATAAGATTCATAATTGCACAACATATGTGAATATTGACACATAGTACTAACTGATAAATTATTTTAAAAGTGAAATGGTATATAATGTGTTAAATGGGAAATATATAGAGGGTTTAAATATCTCTAGCATCTTTCAGCTTGTATTTGTACTAGATTTTAAAGTAAAGCATAAATAAAGATTTAAAGTTATTGTTTAGTTTACAAAACTGCTGAGAATATGCTACTTGAATAACAATTTCATTAATTTCGAGTTTTTCTTTGACTTCACAGGCAAGGCTGGATCTAGGAACAGATAGACTAGGTTTTGGCTATGGTGGCACCGGTAAGAAGTCAAATGCCAAACAGTTTGATGATTATGGAGATGCTTATGGGAAAAACGATGTAATAGGTATGTTAAGCACTTTTTACCACACCCAAAGTCATTAAATATAATTTAGTTTTTCTTACATTTTCAGTAAAGAACTAGCAACTTAAGTGGCTATTCAATGGTTTTACAGGTTGTTTATTGAACTTTAACAATGGCGAGATTCGTTACACAAAGAATGGAGAGGACCTAGGTATTGCATTCAAACTGGATCAGTCACGCAAATCTGATTGTTATTTCCCTGCTGTTGTTCTGAAGAATGCTGAAATGAGTTTTAATTTTGGTGCGACACCTTTTAAGGTACTTTTCATTGATGAATATTTCCACGCAGCCAGCTTGTTTGATACCCTGACCCTAAAATAAAGAAATGTCAAATTTCCTACATAACAGCCATTATGATATTTCAGTTTTTCAATTATATTGTGAAAATTGTGTGATAAAATGAAGTACTAATGTAAAGTTTTCCAAAAAAAAAAATACTCGTTCTACCATAATGTGCAATTTTTCCATGGTTGAATACACTCTCTTTCTCTTGATGCTGATAAAAAGTTTGCTATATTTGTTTTGTAGTATACACCACCTAAAGATTATGTGGCCCTCTGCAATGCACCCAAAGAATGTGTCAAAGTAAATGTCATCTCTTCAGTTCAGTCGACTGACAGCAAACCAGTAAACAACGCTCCTCAAGCTATCATCATTGAGGTAAAGATATTTTACGATATATTTTAATTTTTGTAGTGTTAATAAATTTAGGTCTAATATTACTATTTTGACATTTTATCGTTGTAGAAATTAGGAATATAGGTCCTTAATATAAAATGAGATTTGCGATATTTGACAGCCATAGATGATAGAGTATTTGTAGATGTTAAATAAATATGATTTAATTTACTTTAATGCGTTTTTTAGCCATCACGTGAACTTGCTGAACAAACATGTAATCAAATTACGAAATTCAAAAAATACTTGGAAAATCCGAAAGTAAGAGAATTACTTGTAGTTGGAGGCATCAATGTTAAAGATCAAATTAACCAGCTCAATGCAGGTATTGACATTGTTGTTGGGACACCCGGAAGACTTGAAGATCTCATTCAAGGAGGTAAGGTAAAGTGTGAGAAATAATTACCCTCTTTGGTTATACCCTGTGTACATCCAAGTTAGGCAATGCATTGACAACTTGTTTGCTCTGTCTAGGCAGCAATTGCTTTTTTATTTTAGCCAAATAATATTGTCAATTTTGTTTTTGCTTTTGTTTACTATTAAAAAAATAAAAACAAACACTACACAGTTTTTGCTAATGTGTTTCAACGGACAAAATGGTCTAATCTCCAGGCTACTTAGCACTAACGCATTGCCGTTTCTTCGTGTTGGATGAAGCGGATGGTCTACTGAAGGCGGGGTATGGCGAGCTCATTGAGCGTCTGCACCGACAGATACCGAAGATCACCAGCGATGGACGTCGTCTACAGATGGTGGTCTGCTCAGCCACTTTACATGCCTTTGAAGTTAAGAAGATGGCGGTATGTGATTAATCAATATTATACTATGATATCTTGTCTGACTGATTTTCTGAAGTAGTACCGGTCCTAACAATTTAGAGAAAAATTAATTTATCTTGCTTTTTTATTTCTAGTCTTTATAGTAGAAGGTTGTGGCTTTTTTAAAAAGAACTATAGACAATGGGACATGGTCTTTACCGGATTATTTACTCTATAATTTTTGGGTTTAGGAGAAACTGATGCATTTCCCAACATGGGTGGACTTGAAAGGCGAGGATTCTGTACCAGAGACGGTGCACCATGTTGTTGTCAATGTAGACCCGCAGAAGGACCGCTCCTGGGAGACATTGCGCAAGTATGACTTTTTATATAGCTGTCTCGCTTACGCTTGCAGATTTCCCTATTGTCTATTTCTTCTGTATTTGATTTTATTTGTATTGTAATTCTTTTAAATTACAGTCAAAGAGTGTAGATTGCTGGATTTACAGCTTTTTAAAATGGTCTTTTGCTACCGTAATTTAATACGTGTTCGCTGATATTCATCAAATCGTCTATCTTAGCAAAACTATCCAAGCTATGGCATTTTGTTCATCCATTCTTTTTAGCCTTTATTTAAGAATAAAATGTTAATCAGGACTATACAGACGGACGGTGTCCATGCAAAGAACAACATTAATCAGGACGCCAATACGCCCGAGAGATGGTCGGAGGCTGTCAAGATACTGAAGGGAGAGTACTGCGTACGAGCTATAAGAGAACACAAAATGGACAGGTAAAAAAGAAAATACCACATATACTTTTGTATTGTAAACCTAAACGACGGAATTAACTTTGACGAGTGAATTTTTGCGGCGCCCCTATTTTTTTTTGTGTCATGAGGAAATTTCCAAAGTTAAGGTATAGTTGGAGGCACGGAAGCCTTACGCCCGGCGCCCTGGGCTGTCGCCCCATCTGCCCCTACCTACAGCTACTATGTTTAAAGTCGTTTTTTTTAATAAATAGTGTTTTTCTTTTCAATGTTTGGAACATTCCAGGGCTATAATCTTCTGTCGCACTAAGATGGATTGTGATAACTTGGAGAAATACTTGCGTTCATTTGGCAACGAGTTCAGTTGCGTGTGCCTGCATGGTGACCGCAAGCCGCCGGAGCGCAAGGCCAACTTGGAGAAGTTTAAGCAGGCGCAAGTCAAGTACCTCATCTGTACTGATGTTGCGGCCAGGGGTATTGATATATCTGGACTGCCGTTCAGTAAGTTTATAATTGTTTTTTTTAAACTGTCTATAGGTCATATATATTTTTAAACGATTACAACATGTTGGTCAATCCGTCAAATGGCTAATCGAGTAGGCCATTGCAATATCAGTTGACTAAAGTTGCTGGCAAACTTTATTTCTGTTGCTATTATCAAAATACTTCTTGGTAATAATGTCTTATCTCTTATTGCAGCACTTAGAGACCTAAGTGTTGCCTAAATCTCCCTTAACTATAATTTTTTAAAGGAAATCAGAGATAAAAAAAATTTCGTCCGGGTGATTCAGCAGAAAGTTTGCATTTATGTTTAAATTGATTCCAGTGATCAACGTGACGTTACCTGATGAGAAGTCTAACTACGTGCATCGCATCGGTCGTGTTGGTCGTGCGGAGCGCATGGGGCTTGCTATTAGTCTTGTTGCTACTGTACCAGAAAAAGTTAGTTAAAGATATAGTATACTACAATTTTTTGTTGAAAGTTAAATGCTTCTAGCTGTTGCATAGCCTATGTGTTCTTCCAGACTATGGTTCACATCTGTGTCAAATATCAAAAAGATCCACTCAGCCGTTCCGGCGATACCTTGTAACACACATCTATCCATCCATCTAAATGTTCGCATTTATAATATTAGTAAGATTATTTTTCATTGTGTACACTACATATGGGGCACCCGTAATGTGCTGCAGGCAAAAGGTGCCCAGCGATGAACGAAACATATGCTTAGTGTTTAACAAACTGTGTGTGAATTATCGCAGTTCAAGTTTTTTAAATTACTTAATTACAATATTCTAAACTAGCATTTGTCCGCGACATCGTCCGCACGCTATAAAATATATAGCTTATGTCACCCGGGGATAGTGTAGATTCCCAAAACAAATCTTTGTTTTCATAATTTTTGTATAGATTAAAAAATTAGGATATGTACAGGTGTGGTACCACGGTGAGTGGTGCTCGTCTCGCGGCCGCAACTGCTGGAACACCAATCTAGTAGACGACAGGCCCAAAGGTTGCTGCATGTGGTACAATGAGCCACAGGTATGTGCAAACTTTAAACATTGTACAATTTATTTCTTACTAACTATCACCTGCGGCTCCGTCCGCGCGGCTTTAATATTTTTAGAAGTCTATGTGTTCTTCCAGACTAGGTTCTACATCTATGCCAAATTTCAGCGAAATCATGCGCCGTTTAGGAGTTGCCTCCTAAAAAAACATCCATCCATACATACATCTAAATGTTAGCATTTATAATATTAGTAAGATATCGACCCAACAATAGGAATACACATGTTAACTTTAATAATAAATTATAGTATGTTGTTTACCAAAGTACATGTACAAAATCATATTGTCCTATATTCTCTTATTCTTTGAAATAACTATAGAATAATAATTAAAAAAAATATTTTCAGTACTTGGCAGATATTGAAGATCATTTGAATATAACAATCCAACAAATTGAACCTGACATGAAAGTGCCATGCAATGAGTTTGATGGTAAAGTTGTGTACGGTCAAAAGAGGAAGCAAATCGGCACTGGCTATCAGGTACGTAAAATAATATTAAAATTTAAAAACAATACCACTTTTTTTTTCTACATAAGGCGACAAAAAATGGCGTCTGCAAGTAGATTAGTGAAATCTTCCTCCGACACCAACTCCTAAATAAAAAAAATGTACAATATTGTCTATATTACAAGGAAGAAGATAATTTAATTACTATCTAAAAATATGTATGTAAAAAGGGGAACAACATTGGTTGAGGTTTGTCTCAGATTTATCTTGCACTCTCGGGTGTCTTTATCAACTCGAAAGCAATTTGATTCCATAAAATCTCTAGACATAGGTTGACAGGTGTACAACCTAAATATAGACTTTAGACCTAGTTTTTAATCTAATTTATAGCAATAAAAAAACATGTTTTCAGGACCACGTGTCCCAGATGGCGCCCGTGGTGCGTTCCCTACAGGAGCTCGAGTCTCAGGCGCAGCTGTATTATCTTAAATCTCATCATAATGCTATTGTTACAGCGTAAACAATATTTAATGCTATGATAGTGTAATAAAATATAATTTATATAACCAGTTTATATACTTTGAGGAAATTCATTCAATTATTTACTGAAATAGTATATATTTACTATTATGTATCTTTGTTGTGGTAAATATTGAATTTCTCTGTTAACATAAGTTAAAACGGGACTTATGACTACTTAATAAATATTAACCCGTAGTAATGTTTTTGATTTCATAAATATTTTTTTTTAAATAATATATTTTAAAAAAGGTTTCACCTAAATTAAAACAGTCAATACTATAAATGGCGTTTATAAAAAAAAATATTCATAATTGGATATTCTTTATTTCTATTTGAAAACATATTAATCTTTCTAAATGAGTACGTATTACGATGAGAAACTTATTATAAGAAAAAAAAACAAAAAATATTTAATATTTTTTATTCACTCAAAATTCATTGCTACTATTTTATAAGAGGGCAGTGCATTGTGGCCCTTATTTTAAAAAATAAATTATTAAGTCTCTTACTACTTAGGAAGATAGCCTTTCGCAATACTTGTAGCCGTTGTAATCAACATGGCCGTCGGTTGACATACATTTCAATGCAAAAATTCCAATAAAAAAACTAAACATCGCTTTGGTTACAAAAATAGATACATCTTGTAAACCTGTTTGGATAATTACAAAATATACATATAGTTCTATGTTTTGGTGCATTTCACCTACTTTGAAGTTTTGTAATGTGACCCCTAGTATATGTGCGCAAACTAATAATTGGGCATTCGATTTGACTTGACGTCATCGTAATTTTATTTCATGTTGCGTATGCGCACTATATTTGATTTACATATAAAGCAACAATATAACATCATACGTCTCTTAATTTTACAATTGGTGTTCCTAAGGTTGTCACACACTTGACTCATTTAACCGCTATTGGAAGTTGACAATAATTAAGGCACTATATGTATTAAAAATATTTGGTGTAAATTCAGCGTCTGTGGTGTTTATTAAAGACATTTATAATATAAGTAAAATTGAACAATGAATTGCATTCTGGTTTCACCACTAAAGTGCACGACAGTTGCTGTGTGTGCGACAACCTTTACATACATTTAAAAATGTGCAAAATCTATCAAACATTTAAGCAGATATAGAAAACGTGATTATAACATTACAATATCTTTTCTACTTATTATTAACTTTTAACAAAATGCAAAACGTACATTATATTACTCTACTTAATAATAACCTAAGTTAATAAGGAAGATTGTTACATAAGTTATTAATGCCTTAGTTTTAAAATTTATATTTTAACCAATCTTCTAAGTTAGAATTCACAAAGCATTAGTATAAAGGGGAAGTAGGAACTACTAAAGCATTAAATAGATAAAATTGTTGCTGGAAGATTCTAGAAATTAGTGACGTAATAAGGTCATAGTAAAGTCAAGTTTGTTTTTTATCTTAGAGAATGAAAAAACGTATGATGATCTGTAGAACCAGTGTCAAGTGGAATTCTTAACACTTTCAATGCTACTATTTTCACCTATTACATTTGTTTTTAATTTCAACTTAATACATTTTTTTACATTTATATTGTATTCTACTATTAAATATATGTTTGTAATAGTACTGCACAGTTCATTAATACAATTAAGCCACATAAAATACATTCAATAAATCAACTATCTGTATACATAAATATCAACTGTTGTTCGTTAGTCTCGCTAAAACTCGAGAACGGCTGTACGGATTTATCATATCTTGGGCTTGAAATGTTCGTGAAGGTCTAGGGAAGGTTTTAAACGTGAGAAAAATTCGAATAATTTCCGGAAACTAATTATGTTATTTTTTTATTACGCGCGGACGGAGTCACGGGCGACAGCTAATTATGTAACATATGCCGAGTCAGTGGTAGTAAAGGTGTTAAATATCCAGGGCAAGCTTATAAATTGAATACGAATTTAATTTCCTACATTTTCAGTCAACTGTCATATTTAACTCCAGCAACAATAATATCAATAACAAGCAGTATATCCAATATTCCTTAAACTAAGGAAGATTGATCAGTCAAATTTAAACTATAATCAGATTTTAAGAACTCCTCTATGGCTTTCGACTGTCGACTGTACAAAAAATATCATCTCTCATTCTATAAGAAAAAATAGAGACATTTTGTACAGACGTTCAATAAACCAACTCTTATCTAACCTTACTATAAACTATGAATACACTACTTTTAACAATGGACATTTTTTTCCCGCCATTTTGTTAACAACGTTTACAATCTAATAATTCATTATTTGGTGATCACTTTCCCATTAGCCGGATAAAATAAATACATAAGCTATAAAATTAGTATTATTATCGGTAAGCATTTTAAACATAAATTCATTGATATTTATAGGGATTATTTAACAATTTATTTATATAAATTAATACATAAAGATACACCATATATTTTTGTAAGGGTAATTGGCACACTGAGTTTTTTAAAAATGCTATTACGGAGTTTTTAATATTGTTTTAAAAATATTTATAAACTAATAATAATAAATATAATTTTCATGTATGGATTTTATTAGACAAATTCATAAATTCTTTGTATCATGAAGTGTTATAATCGGATACACATTTTTGATAAACTAAATCCAAATTTTAAATAATCAACGGTGGTTAAATTAATTTTATATTTTCATCAAATTATTTTATGAATAAATTAATCGTAAAAGAATAATCTACTGAGCAAAACTGTTACAACCATCATTTCATTCAAAAAATAATACCATGCCATATATTAATTATTCGAGTTTTTATTCAACTCTTAAATAATATTAAAATATAAATAAATTTTCTCATCTTTCCATCCAAACACATACATACACATACATAGATATAATCTTTTTCTTAATCGAGATTAAGCCCCAAATTATTGGATACATTATTACAATTTTTGGAAAATACTTGAAACTATTTCAACTTAAACTTAGAGCCAATACGGTAACAGAACAACTAAGTACTGTCACTTTTATACTAAACATTTTCTATTAGCAAATATAAAATTAACTACAAGAAATAAAGTACAAGGAGTGGCCTTAGTAAATAAATAAACTTATAGTAGTAAAAAAAAAATCCTTTACATAATAGGTGCAAACATTGGTGTAATTTCGGGAGTATAAAGATTTGAAAAAACTTTGTGCGCAAAACTATTCTAACTACTTATAATATTTATAGTCCAAAAATATGTATTTCTATGGACAATTTGATTTACTTTTTATTGCTGGATTTTTATATAACACTTAGGTAGTTAATATATTTAATGTATGTTAAGTAATTTTGGTAAAATTCCTATTAAATAAGGTAATCTACAAAACGTGCAACTTAAAAAACAAAGTCTATATATCATTTCAATTATTTCGACAGCTTAAGGTTATTGGAGCGCTGCGCAGTGCCCTCCCCCCGCAACCCTTTACAACCCACCATACCTAACTTTGTGTTCTGCGCAACGCCTCGTACGATATTCCGAGCCGCCAAGATACATGACAACCTCTATACATGATTAAGGCAACATTTTATCATGTAAATTGTCTAATTTAAACAAAAAAATCTAAGCTTTAAAATTGATAAACCGTAATTATATTTATTTGGGAGCTTATTGCTTTCAATTGCGATTTTTTTTGTAATTTAATCTACGCAGCTAATTACGTAATGTTCTCTTTTGCAATACTGAAATTGATTAATACTTAATCTACAATTTTTGATGATGAAATTTATGTGAAATCGACTTATAATGAAAGATTACTGAAATCTTTTGTTCATTTGAATAAAGCAAACATTATATTGACCATTATATTTCTTATGTAACGAAGATGTGTGATTCATTAAAAAGATATAATAAATATCATATCTCCTACATATTATTCTTGGTTTTACAACATATTAATATCAATATCTTTCATTAACTTTCCGAATACATAGCACATTATTTTGAGTTCCAAATATTGTGTTTCAAAGTTTCTGTGATTAGGCCTTTTCGTTCACTTAATAAATAATTTACGTTTTATATGGGAATAAGAGTAAACAATTTTATCATAACTAAAATTAAAATAATAAATAATGTTATGTCCATTTGAGATTTCGGTAGTGATACCTGTAAGGAAAAATTATTAGAATATTCTATATATGTTTTAACCCGCAATTATTTCTTCATAAAAACAAAATTAATAATGACTGTTCATTCCCGAGCAAATAATATTTCTAACTTACCCAGGTCAGAGTGCGAGCCATGGATGATGTCTAAGAGCCTCACGAGAACGATCACCATAGTCGTATGTCAATTCATCCCCGGGTGCTATATCCTGTGCCGCGATCAGCACAAGGCGCGGCCCGTCCACCCATATTGCTTTGGTGTGTAAGTTGCCATTACGAGAATGATTTACTAATCGACCTAGACGACCACTCTCTGCCGTCGCGTCAATACTGGAACAATAAACAAGGACATAAGTATGTTAGGGTGTTATGATAGGTTTTTAATATAAAAACAGAGATCTGATTTATGGAACACAATTATAATGTTTCCAAATACGTAATAACTATACGAAAGAGGCCAGAGCTCTTAACCTTATGTTGATAATAATAAAAGAGAAACTCACCAATACTGTTGATCACAGTGCCTGAAGTAGTACATATAGCAGCCAGCCTCTGGGTCTAGAGCGTAGCGCTGTTCGCGTTCGCGGGCCTCCGCCACTCCCACCAGCTCACCCGCGTACTCTACCACAAACTGACCGCGTACAAACGCACGCGTAGCTATCACACCGCGACCCTTCCCATCAAAGTATTCAACCTTAAGTCCATCTTCTCTTTGCTCTCTCACAGCCCTTTCCAAATCGCGCATCTTTTCTGCCATTACACATTTGGAAGTTTTTCTAACACTACGTCGTACTGGAAAATACTCCGTCAATTTGTGATTTGAATTATTTGTATGGCCATTTACAGCTTTAGTTTCTACTTTAGCAGTCTTGTTTATTGTTTTTAGTGGAGGTGGTGACTCCACTTTGGGAACTTTGAGTTGTTCTTTGAAATATTCAGTCAGCTTATGGCTGTCATTGCCCTTTGCTGATGTCCTGGAGGAACGAGACCGTAGCATGGTGCCATTGGTCATATTTGTACTGTTGTTGCTACCATTGCTATTCTTAAGTGGTTTTGATTTCACTTGAGTCTTTCTTATTGGCGCTTTTGTTAGCAAATCACCATTTTCAGTCTTTTTAGGTGAGGCAGCGAGAATTCTGTAAGTTAAAAAATGTTACATTTTTATTAATCAATAGTAGAACTCCAAGGAAGAAATATATAAAATCATATTTGAAAAAAAATTTGTACATTATGGTGAGTTACTACTGTTTTTTTTTCAAAAGGAACATTTTATTTTTTAGAATTAGTTAAAAGGTGATTCACAGACATTCATTATCTTATTTCTCTCTTTATTTCCAACAGTTTTCTTAAGTCATAAGACAAGAAAGTAAACTAGAATTTTTTTTTGTCTATTAACAAATATCATTATGAGTGATCAGATGAAAACATAATCTTTTGCAGTATATGCTTAGAAGGTAGATTAAAATATATTTCTTTATATTATGAATACAAGATATGTATGATATAAAATTGTATACCTTCGACTTCTGTAGCTTCGGACAGTTCTGAGTAGTTCCTTTTCACAGAGTTCAATACGGTGGGGAGTCATGACAGCCCCTTCCGCTTCCACCATTAGCCTGTTGACTGATACATAACAAATATTTGACATAGTTGTTTGTCTGTGCCTAAAGTTAATAAAAGAGAGATCAATATTTGCAACACACACTGGTCTTTGGCTTAGAGTTAATTTGAAAATAAAAAATTAATTATACAAATTATAGAGAGGACTGTATGACTAATGTCTTATAGGAAAGTTAATGAGGTAAAGTTAATTGATTACGACTTCTTTGAAACCATATTAAATTTGTATTTAATCATCTTGTTTTCAGTTATGGATAGCAATTTGCCGCCATAATCGCAAGATTAAAAATATTCTGACAGATCGTTTAATAAAGCACTACTTAGAAAATAAAATTTAAGCTGAATTGTAATGACTGTAGAATTTAAAATAGAACATTGTCATTGGGGGTAGAAACAAACAAAGACTTTTGAACTTAAGGAATTCACTATAACCGCTTAAGGTTATTATTGAAAATTTTACTAACCTCGAACCATTTCCACTTGAACTTGAAAATCAGTGATACGAAATCATAGAATAACATCGATTAACCAGTTTACCTAACCTGACACAAACAAATACACCAACTACATTCACGTTACAAATGTTTTGTAATAGACCTTGTCATATCACTTGTATTATGAACGATGTAACATGAATATATAATTATACTAATATCACGATTTGACTAACATCTTATTTATGATAAAGATCTGTTTGTATTATATTTATACTTTCGCACTCATTTAATTATCCTAAATTTCGTTTAGCATTGCTGTATAAAACGTCAAAGTTAATCATATAAACTCAGAAAATGGACGCTATTCTTCATAGATAAAATTCTCTTTATCTCTGGTCCATTTGGCATATTACTGTGTTCCGGTTTAAGTTTTTTTTACCATTATAATTTATTTTTTAACTTTACAATTTGTAATCGGATTTTTACGCAGAAATCAATGTCACCATAATTTGGAAATACAGCATTATATAATGTAAATCAGTAAAAATAATAAATAAAGGATAAACAACAAAATAAAAACTCGATACAAAATCCTCGTGTGTAAATAGTTGGCATCATTACAAAAAATTAATCCCGTAAGTTTCCGAAAAATAATGAATAATTATATTTTTCGGGGCAGCCTATAAAACACATTTCATTTTACTTTAAACTTAAATTCAACTAGAATTGCTGAAGGAACCTGAAAGCACAATTTACACATTTAGTTAATATGACTTCGTGAATCTACAGTTCAGCTTTCTGTGGTTATATTCGGCTTCCTTCCGTATGTCAATGTCAATGAAACGGCGGTAATCGGTAATTTGACACAAAACAAGTTGTAAACGTAAAGTATTAAATTTCTTTTTAAAATAATATGCACATACTACACACATACTACTTGACATAGAAATATGTTTCAATTAAATTAATTACAAAATGTACTTCATTATGTTCACAGTGATTATTTATATAGCCTGTTTCGTTTAACTTTTCTTAATTTTCACATTAAAAATCATCTACTTTTTAGAAAATGAGTTTTAAAAAACCGTGTTATATTTGGGATCCCCTTCTAATATCACAAAGTGATCGTCTACCAGCCGTTCCTTTTAGGGTGAGTTTGAGATATAAATGAAAAGATTTATCCTACAAAAGTAGCATTACAATTCTGTCTAAGATGAAAATTAATTTTGTAATTTTAGGCTTCTATGGTAAATGATCTTTTAACAGCGTATGAGCTAAACAATAATTTACAAGTTATTCGCTCAACTCCTGCAAGTTACGATGACTTGAAGAAGTTTCACTCGGAATTATATTTGGATCACTTAAAAAGTTTTCATGAATTAGAAGAAGACTATATGACAAATGACCAGGATGAAGAGTATGGAATAGGTATCTGGAATATAAAGTTAAATCACATGAACTTTTATGTATTAACTGCTAAATGGAGGCCTTATTTTCTTCTCACTCTTCTTTATTCTCTTCCATACCATTAGTACATACACATGAACATAATACAGATGAGAATGGATAAGTGAGATACCTCAACAAGCAAGAGTCATCTTCTGGTCCTCATGGATGACCCATATGCAGGAAACAAAGATTAGAGAGAGAAAAATGTTGTGATCTCTTGGACAATTGCTTATTAAGATTTGACTGTAATTAGTGCCATATAGTAATAAAATTTCATTAACAATTATGTAGCAAGAATGTTGCTTACTACTGCAATATTTTAAAGGGTTATCTTTTAATTTTAGGATATGATTGCCCACCAATATCTAACATGTATGAACTAGTGACAGTAGTGGCAGGGGGGTCTATAACTGCAGCAAAATGTCTATTGCTTGGCATTACTAACGTTGCTATAAATTGGTGTGGTGGCTGGCATCATGCACAGAGGTAAAATTTGTTTTGTTTTTTATTTTCTAAACAATGAGCAATTTAAATAAAATTTAAATTTTTATAGGTTTCACTTCCATAACATTCATAAGATGGGATCATAATGATGATGATCATTTTGAGCTCCCAACAATTTTTTTTTATACATTGCATAAGTTAGTGCTTGACTGCGATCCAACTGGATGTTAAGTGAAGATGTGGTATACACATCACTCCAGTAGGCCCTTTACAATGGAGCAAGCAATTGTACTTACATGTCAGAAGTTCGAAAAGCCCTATCGTTTTAGGGATCCCATTTCTTACAAATGTCAAATAGCAATAGTGCTGGTGACTTTAATAATGTACTATGAAAGTTTACTAACAATTAATCTCTTCAAGATTTGGAGCAGAAGGATTCTGTTACGTTAATGATATTGTACTAGCTATAGAAAAGTTAAGGCTAAAGTTCAAGAAGATATTATACATAGATTTGGATGTTCATCATGGTAAGATAAATATATCTCTTGTGGTCGGTCACTTAGTCTACATACATTATATAGTATATATTAGTATATACAACATAAATTTTGTTGTTATAGGGAATGGTGTACAAGATGCTTATAAATTAAGTAAATCAGTGTTCACATTATCTTTTCATAAATATGAACCTGGTTTCTATCCCGGATCAGGCAATATAGATGATGTTGGCAGTTTGACTGGCAAAGGTTATTCATGCAATTTTCCACTTCATGCATTTTATACGGATAAAACTCTAGTAAATGCGTTTGCAAAGTAAGTAATAATTCAATTTTCAATGAAGTTCTAAAAAAATTGTCATATATGACTTATAAGCCACAAAAAATTGAATACATGATATGGTTAAGATACATGATAAGAGGAGTTAATTTGACATGTGAAAATTTAAGGAAAATTACATTATATGTAAGAATAAAATAAGTAGCTTACTTTTTCAGTGTTTTCCCATTAGTGAATTTGAAATTTGAACCAGACGCTATAGTAATGCAATGTGGTGCAGATGGATTAGTCATTGATCCCCACGGTGGAGCATGTCTCACTGACCAGGGTTACATAACATGTCTCCACAAAGTATTGGCTACAGAAAAACCAATTCTATTACTAGGTGGTGGTATGCAAAATATGTACATATTTTTGTTGATATTGTATAAATAATTTCATTGATTTATTTTTAAATTTGATAAAAAAACTTCAGAAAACAATAAGCATGCTTACTCAGATAAATCTCAAAGAGACATGATTTGAAAACTGGTTGTTTTTAATATATTTTTAGGGGGCTATAATCATCCCAATGCAGCCAGATTGTGGACAAAACTTACAGCTGTAGCTGCTGGAGTTGATTTGGATGATAATATTCCTGAACATGACCATTGGCCTAAATATGGACCTGATTATATTCTGTCTATACAGCCTAGTCTTACAAAAGATCTGAATACTGAACAATATATCAATGAATGTATTTCACAAATAAAATGTAAGTAAGAATAAGTTTTGGCACTGAATGTATTTAATGTACAGGAAAACCTGGGTAAGTTAGAAACTTTTATAAGCGAGAGTCATAGTCTGGTCACAAAGGATCAGCTGCATAAGAGATAAGTTTTAAGTTTTTTTATAAGCGAAATAAATATTCCGGTCCCTTGAACGCTTTGAACTGATATAATAAGCAACAAAGAAAAAGCAGTTGTATTTTATGCAAATAAACAAGAGATATACATGCATTTTCTTAAAAACTTAGTCTGTTGTTGGGAATCAAAAATTTTCATTGTATTTTGCAGGTAATTTAGAATTGTTAGATACAAAGACTGCTATATATTTGCCACTCAAGAGGAAACAGGATCAGGAAGAAGATATTAAAATTGACAGTGAATTTAAGATTGTTGAAAAGCAAGACTCGGGAGAAGGTAATTTAAAGAAAGAAACAAGACTAAAACCTGTAAAAGCTCAATTAGTACCCGAAAAAGACAATAAAGCTGATGTTTATGATTTTCAAGATTAATATATGAAAATGTTAAAGGTAAAAGATGTAGATACGGTTAACGCATTACATGCCACCAATTTGCCTAGAAAGTCCTGAAAATTTCGGTAAAATGTATGCGACACACAAGAACACATCGTAAAATTAATAGTGGCACAGAACATGTTAAATATATATTTTTTATAAATGAGTATTTTATTACTTTGTACCTAAAAATCTTGTTCTGAAAACTTGACCTTGGTTATTGATCAACTGTCAAAAGTAAAAGAAAAACGATTGATAAGTGGAAAAGATGTATTTAGAGTTCTCTCATTAAATGTTCAATACAAGATTATAACTTAAGAAATTCAATGAACAGTCACACTAACAACATCTATGATTTTAATTGCTAATTTAGCGGAGCTACTTCATGTTTTAGTGGTTACGTAAATGGCTTATTGTCAGAGAAACTGAATGGAATATTGCGTTGTAAGGTAATACAAAATGACCTGCAACAAATAAATTAATTTATTGAACTCGGAATCAACATCGGAAACCGAAATACTTCATAAATTGATTAAAAGAATTGTTCATACTAAAATCAGATATATTAGCAATTACTATCATGACATCTATTTACAAGTTTACAAAGCTAGTCTTTCCGATTGACTTGGTAACAGAAATTTACTTCAAATTCAGGTTTATTTCCACAATGATTGTAATATAAATAAAAATTGACAACATAAGCTATTAACTCTCACATATAAAAAAAAACTTAAATGACCAGAGAATAAAAACTAAGCTAAGATTTTAAGCTTTTATATTTGGCCAATATTAATTTGCATCTTTTTAAATTACTTACAGTATGGTGCATGTCTTGCAAGCAGTGATTGAGGAGTAACATTACCTAGCCTTACAGAAAAACCTTTAACTTTACAGTAGTGAATGAATTCTTTCTAAACAAGTGAAAAGAGGATAGATTTACTTTTATAGGATAAATGCACACATTAGTTAAAATACTTGTTTCATATTTAAAATGCCATTTACCATTGTAAAGTCAAAGAAATTTGAACTAGGCGACTTTAGTCAGTGGGCCGTTTTTCACTATGTTTCTTGGTGAATTCTTCTGCATTCTTTGTGAATTTTTTCCTGTCTTTTAGGAATTCTTCTGCGAGCTCAGCTCGTAATGGATGCTCCGGCTCTGGATCATTTACAAGTGCTACTAGAGCTTGGATAACTGGAAAGAAAATTATTTATGTTTAAGCTATTGAATACCAAGGGTAATACTAATTAACACACCATAAAATACTAACAGAAAATATATGTTGTTATTTCGTTAATCACAACCCAAATGATGTTTAATGTATAAAAACTTAATCTACTTTAAGTAATTATTATAAGAGACTATTACCAAAAGTCAGAAGGTAAGCAGTGTTCTAGATTTTGTTACTGTTAACAAAAATACCTACTTTGATCTTTTAGGCATAACAAAGTAAAATAAGGATTATTTGAACACAGCTATAATTAATTTACCTTGATCAGTCTTTGTAGCTGGTTTCCAATTTTCAGCACTAATTATAGGTAGACAGACTTGACCCTTTTCATCAATGTTGGGATGATAGATTTTTGTTTTGAAACTAATCTTGGGGGGTTTGAATGGGTATTCTGCTGGGAAATTAATCTCGATACGAAAGGCACCTTTGTTGTAGGGGGGATTGTCCTGAAAGATATAAATCTTATTGGTATTTTTAGTAAAAGATTATGGATGTTCATGTTACACGATTTTGCTACTTACGGGTACGATCAAGCCCTGCCATGTAAGAATATTAGACTCATCAACTTGAATGTCTCTAAATGACTTCAATCCAGATTGCCTGATGTCGTTTAACTCCTGAAAAACAACCATAAATTGTAAAAATCAGAGGTAATTTAATATTTTTAAGCGAAACCTATGAAAATGTACCTAACGGCGTTATTCCAAATTAAATATCAATAGAAAAAATCCGTAAGCGGACTCTAATTTTATACTTCTTTTTCAATTACAACTAGACAATATTACTCTCGATAGTCTGTAACTTACCTTTTGAAGTCTCCTGGTAGCAGCCATTTTAATTTTATTTAACTAAAATATGGTGACGATGAAAGTATATTACAAAATTAGTAATTATAGGCAGTAAATGCAATCCGACCCAACAACATAATTCGTGTATCAGAAAATATGACTCAGTAAAATGTCAGTGATATCGTCCATTTCATTCTTTTCATTCGTACAATACAGATTAAATATTCGCCAAGGTTACCAACCTTGACATTCGTTATTTTTTTATATACTCTTTGTTCGTTAATCGATTATGTTATATTTAAAAAATATACCCTGAGTATGTATCTTGCTAAGTGCATGAATCACTTAGCAAGATTGTTTTTGCGGCTTACTGCACAAATAAAAATGAAAAATCGTGCATGTTATATGCTCTAATTCCTTTCACCGGAGGTTTAGACCCGGTTTTGCTTACACGTTGATATAGGGGCGCTGGTGGGCTGTCTTAACTAAGCCAACTGTCTCAGATATAGTTCGACACGAATATTGTGGCAGGCGGAAAAGACGCGAACCAACAATGTCATATTTCAACCTATATAATAGCAACATTTACACGTGTTAATGCTACTACTTTTATGATTTCGGAATTTCAGAAAAATGTAATTTGTTTAGATGTATCAATTTAAATGGGAAGGATTATTACTACGAGAACTCGGGCCGTAAGTTGCAACATTGACGACTTTTGCAAGTTACGAAATTTTTCTCACTGGTAACCCTTAAAACTTATAGGCGTGTAGATCCTTACAGGACAATGAATAAAATAAGTAATTTTTGTGACATTTTTATTTTCCGTAATACAATTACTACAAAACTGTAAATGAATAAAGCTTGGTATGCTATGGTCTAGAGTTGTAATAAAAAATATATTTCGTAATAAATTATCCTGTAACCTTTAACATAGCATATAAAATTTCTGCCTAGAAGAAAAAAAATGTTTAGTGGAACAACAGACTGAAGTTTTGATGGATATTTTGTATTGATTTTTTAAAAGATAATACAATTAAGCACAGATTATTTCAGTTTGCGACGGTTGTAACGATAAAATTGTTGAGTTGAAAAATGAATAAGAGAAATGTAGTCTCTAGAAAGCAACTGTTTAATATGCAACAAGCAATACCGCTACAACCGTCGCAAAGTGAATGTGAAATACAGAGTTTGTGTTATACTGTACGGGTTGTTTAATTTCACTCATGTAGGCGTTAATCGTCGTGGCCGCGTTCATCGTCGCGTCTGCGATTCCTTTGCCGACGGCCCCAGCCGTCCCTAGGACGTTCCCTTTGACGTCCCTCCCCGCGGCCTGCCCCACCCCTCTGGAAGAAGGAGCCTTGCTTCTCGAAGATTCGTTCATTAGAATCCACAAGGTTACCAACCTAAAAATAAACAATATTTAAGTATTATTTATCCTCTTCATGTACATCCATGACTGTAATGTTATATAGAAGTAATCTAAACTAAATGCCAGTTAAAAGATTTGAATATGCATGTATACATTGTTGTGTAGTAATATTTGTAAAAGCCTCTTCATAAATGTATGAGCGTTCATTGAAGTAAATTACTAACCTTATCAGCAAGTTGCAGCGCCAGCGCTTGCATCCTAGTTGGCTCTGAACGGTGCAATATAGCGCACTCGCTGGGATCATCGAGAGACGCCAACAATTCTTCATTAATGATCATCTTCGACACCAGAGAGTGAACACGTTGCCGCGGCAGTTCAAACATGTCCGCCAACGAACGCAATGACAACGACGCGTACACGTGCGCGTACGTAAACAAGTAAGTGCGTAGCGATTCCTCTCGGATAAGACGACCGAGCATAGCCCGGACATTATCGGCGCCAACCATTAGGTCCCACACCTGCAAGAAATTTATATGAATTATGTTTTAAGAAATTAAAAAATATATAAAAATCCCTAACTTGTAGGGACGAATTTATTACCTTAGCGTTCATTTTCTCGTTAACAATAAAGTTAAGACAGGCGCGCCAGTCCCCGCGGCGCATCGCTCTGGCTGCTGCAACGGCGTGCTCGCGCATCGACTCCGGCGGCCCCACCAATGCCTGTCGCTCGCTGGCGCGCAGGTTCTGGTAGAACGTCTTACTGATCATACGACGGCGCGCATCGAACTCATGAGCCGCCATGTATGGTATCTCGATCAGCATCGCAGACACCAAATACACGCATTCCAATAGTTCAAGGTTAATATGCATATGGAACGGCATCTGTCTCTGTTTCTCGATCTTCTCCTGTTCCTTGGAGCGCTCGTGCTGACGCTGAGGCAGCAGACCTTGAGCGAGCAACTCTTTCGGCTTACCTGTCATCATTAATTCCGCCAAGCATCCGTGTGCTTCCTTCACGTTGCCGCGGCGGAAAGCACACAGTCCCAAGTTCGCCATGGTCCGATTGTACAAAATCTGAGTACTCGGGTCGGAATGTTGGACCGTCTCTTGCAGATGAGACATGAGGAGGAGATCGCGAGCTTGGAACCAATTGTCGTGTAAAGCATGATGGTAGATGTGTGACAAAATAGCGCGAGTTCTCAGACGATCGGTCTCGTCGTGCGCGTATATATATTTGCAGAAACGCTCCATTTTCTTGACCGTCGATTCCTCACCGGGAGGGGAATCTTTTTTTACAGCACGTGGATCAAATTTGTAGTACAAATGATCAATTTTACGCAGATAAGCGCGGCAAACTTCCTGCGGCGATCCATCGCGTTCGACTACTTGGCAGACGCGGTCTATGAGCGCGGAGACGCGTACTTCATCCTTCAGTCTCTCCACATATTCATTTGAGTGAGGATCACACTCTTTCAACAGTTTAGTGAACTCATCATCGAGACGCTCTAAAGCTGTCAAAACACAACCACGTACACGGAACGGTGCAGTTACAAATTCTTCATTTTCCTCTGTAATAGTCTCGCTCAGTTGCATATCTTCATGAGCTAGAAGGAGAGTCACCATGTGGTCAACATTCTCGACAAGTCTAGACCAGTATTCCGGTTTCATGGCATCTGAGACTTTAGGATTGTAATCAAACAACGCGGCGACAGTAGCGGCACGCAGCTTAAGCTGTAGGGCGTCACCTAAGTTGTGCTGTTGTGCAACTGTGCGCAATTCGTGCAGTAATTCAAGTTGTGCGCGACGGTCAGTACGCTTGCGACCACGCGCTGCACTTATCTCACCCAGTTTCTTTACTACTAAAGCGGCGTCAATATCGCTGTCCTGTAAATAAATAATTATTTTTGTCTAGCATCCTAAAAAAAAGTTATAAATAATATACATTGGTGAGACATTTTAGAATACAGACCTTTGCGAACATTTTCGGCTTATCCGAAGTAGCAGCTCCCTTTCTTACAGTTTCCCATTCGCCTCCATCATCAATCTGGTCTCTCTTGCTGATTTTACCAGCACCTCTCTCACGTCTTTCCCTCCTCGCGCGACGCCTGTCTCTTTCCTCATCGTCATCCCTCTCCGTGGTTTTCTTAAGGAACCGCTCTCTTATGGTGGCTGCGCCACGAGCTTCGTCATCCGAACTTGAACTGGAGTCCGAGGAACTTGAGCCCCAATCCATAGAATCGGAGGACTCATCATCTTGAGGAGGTGGGCGACGAGGGGGTTCAGGCGAACGACGCACTCGAACTTTCTCTTTAACCTTGTCTTCATCATCAGACTCATCAGATGATGATGTATCTGAATTGCAAAATTAAAGCAGTTGGTACAATTCATTATTATAGAAGAAAAATCATGAACTAATTCTTCATTAAAACTAACATCTTACCTTTTCGCTCTTCATCATCATCAGGTAAATCAGGATTCTCTCGGAATTTGGTAATCTCAGCATCAAAATCTTTTTCATACTTCCTTAACTTTTGACGTAAAGATGTCAGGGCTTTACTATTGCCTTTAGACAAGGCCTTTCGTGCATCGCGATCTGCCCAGGCACCAGCAACCCAATCATCCAACTCTACTAAAGCTCTAATGAAGAACCGTGGTGCAATACCATTCTCTTCTTTTTGGACTACAGGAGCTGCTCGAGTATAAGCCCTTTGTAGTTCTTCAAAAGAAGCTAATGCTGATGAAAAGTCCTTGATCTTTCGGTGATTCCGAATTGAATGGATTATGCCTTCCAATTCTTCATATCTCTTTTCTTTCATAGAGCGCACAACACGCTTAGTTTCTTCCTCGTCATCACTGAACTACACAAACAAAAGATAAATTTATTTTTAGTTAGTAGTATTAAAATAGTAATAAAAATATATTGAAGCAGGCACATACATGACAGCGTTTGTCCACAAAACCAACTAATTGTACTATAAATAGGATGCAGCAAGTGAAATGAGAAAAATATTTTATTATTGTGAAACATTGGTGATATTTATTATAAATTTTACCACACTAAAGAGAAATATTGAAAATTGTATGTACTGTGTGTATTAAAAATTGTTCCAAAAGTTGTGGATTGTTTATCATTCAGTTCTTATTAAATCTGAATGTATAAATTGGAAAGAAAAATAATTCGAATTTATAATAGTAAAAAATCGGACTACATATTTTGTGACAAATTTCTCCTGATAAAAATTGTAATTTATACACTGTGGGGCTTTACTGAACTGCTGATGATTTACACCAAAAAATATTATAGTATACAATAATATACGAGATACACACATAAAGACTGTTTTAAAATAGTTGTATTATATTTTAAATTATGTCCACTGATGCAGTTTTTCTGTTTTATGTTTTTGATTTTAATAATCCAATTTTTCCTTAAATTAATAACAAACAGACAAGGAGAGAAGTGAGAGTCTTCTGACAACGGTCTTCTCGACATTGACAGACTTTTACAATGAATTAATAGTCGTCATCATCATCATGAGCATCAGTGACACACAGCTAGATACATTCAACAGTCGGTGTTACCAAAAATTGTAGTGGCCTGGAATGTTAAATGTACTTACAGTATAGACGGGAGCTGGTGCACGAACTACCTGCTCCTCTTCACTGGAGCTTTCGGATTCCGAATCCGTACCAGTCGCGAAAAAACGACTCATGTTCGCCTCTTAGTAAAACTGTAAGAATAAATATAAAGCTTATATTTATTTCGTAATCTTCTAAATCGTCAGAAACTTGAGCTTTCTGAGTAAATAGCACAGTCAACATTCACCAAACGAAAGTTTGAGGTTAGGATACATTATGTTAACATTAAAATTTTGTGTGAAATTTATACCTTCAAATGCCAAAAATTCGTGTTGATGCAAATAAAATTCCTAAATTTACACTTAGATACATGAAAGTTGTAAGTAATTTATTAATGACGATAACCCTACATGCCCACGAAGCACACACACGTCAAAGGAATTTGATTGAAATTCAAAGATCAACGAATCAGAGAGTTGTATTTGTAGTTAATAACAGTAAGATATTTGAAGAAAAACGATTTTTTATTTTTATTTTCCTGATCCAGAAAAAGAAAAAGACTCTCATTCATTGTTAATAAGAGAGATTTTAAATTTTTACATCGAAATTGAGAGGACATCAACGCATCAAATATTTCCAAATTCACTACTCTATGAAACTACACCATTTTTTGCCTTTGACTATGGGTTACTCTGTCTGTGGTCTAAATGAATGAAATAAAAAACATGATGTAAAATGGAAATGGAAACAATTTTGCGTTTTAGTTTAATGTTAAAATAAAAAGTTCTTTCTAGTGCTTTATTATTTAAGAATATTCTGTTAAATGTTCACTGAAATGGAGCTATCAACATTAATTTTACCCCAGAATATTTGCCGAACTTGTCTCGCTGAATCAGATTCCTCGACGTTCATGAGCGTACAAGATTTAATTGAACATGAGATGAACAAAATTAAACTGATAGATATATTGATATTTTTAAATTGCGTAGAAGTTAGTATTCAACAATAAAATCAAGATGTAACTTTTTCATCCATATTTATGACGTTTTTTAAATGTTTCAGAATAACGATGAAGAAAACTGGCCTCAAGGAATGTGTCCATCCTGTGTTTACACAGCTCTGCTGTCTTACAACTTTAAAATTAATTGTTTAAAAGCTAATATCACTTTATCGCAAGTTTTTACTGTACAATCTAGTAGTTCGAGCTTACAGCGCTCAGATATGGATTCTATTGATATAAATGTTGTTTATCAAGACCATGAGTATGATACGCCGCTATTTACTAATCACCCAGTCCTTGATTTTGAAAATGTTTCAGTTAACAAAGAATTAACACCTTTACCTCCTGTAACTGAAATAACATCAACCGAGCATCCACCGCGAAAAGAAGGCGATAAAAAATATTCCTGCACTCTGTGCCCTAAATCGTTTACGAGAATTTACGGATTACGTTACCACATGGCAAAGCATAGAGGAGTTCTTAGATTCCTTTGCCCAAAATGTGGTAAACGCTTTCACACAGCTGATGGCTTGAGGCAGCACTTATTGTCACATAAAGAAATTCCACAATTTAAATGTGGATTTTGCAATAAGACATATAGATCACGACAATCTTTAAAGGGACATTTTAGAGTTGCTCATTCAAGCAATCAAAAATCATTTGTTTGTGTTATATGTGATAAAAAATTTAGTGCTAAGTCCAGTTTAATGAAGCACATTAAAATTCATAATGGGGTCAAGGATTATCCTTGCCCTGATTGTCCAAAAACATATACTCGAGCATCTTACTTGCGAGTTCATAGCTTGGTACATTCTGGCCAAGAACGCCCACGGCCTTTTAAATGTAAATACAATGAATGCAATAGAAGTTTTCCAACAAAACAGTCTTTGAAAGTGCATATTGCACATACTCATTCATCTGAGAGACCCTACAAGTGTGACATTTGTTCTAAAGCATTTCCCACATCATCTGGATTGAAAGTACACAAAGAGTCACACTCAACTGTGGATACAAGCTGTGAAATCTGTGGCAAAAAATTCATCAATAAGAGAGTTTTACAAAAGCATATGAAAATACATTATGTTAATGATGACCTGATCCTAGAGACTGTTGTTGATTTTTTCAATGATTGAATTAAGTAAAGATGTAATTGGCTTAATTAATAAAGCTTTTTCCTTGTATATTGGTTGCTGTAGGTTTTACATTCACATATATACAAGTGTGTCAGCCTTCAAAGTATTCAATAACTTAGCTTCAAAATGCCTCAAAATAATACAGAAGTTTTTCCTTTGCCTTTATTATTATTAAACTGTAGTTGAAATGTTATGAGTAAAAAAAATATGCAATGTTTTATGTAGTGATATGAGACGGGGCTTTTCCAGGCAGTGTATATTACTCATTATTTGATAACACAATGACTAATTCAATGATGTGTTTTTTAATAGTATTCTAAACTTCTATAACTACTTCTAATTAGAAAAAAATTGCATTCATTTTATTACATTACGTTTTTTTTGTTTTGTTGTTTTTTTCCCTTGTATTACTTGAAATAAAATTAACAAATGTGTTACTGCAAGATTTCACTGATTAAATTATTTGTCTAGATGACAAATTCCTTTAAATCACTGATATTGATAGTTAAAAAGATACAAGTTAAATGGCAATCTGCCTTACTGTTTGTTTACTTCACAGCTTATTTGTAATAATTTTTAATCTCAGAAACAAAGAGTACTAATATTATTTTTATTATAATTAAGTCCACAACAAGAAAACGCGCTAAATCTCAATCATTATAGTTAGAGTGTCTGTATACAATAACGGAAAATTCAATATTTCGCGAAAATGATGCGTAGTTGATAAAGAAAATCAATTTTCTGTCCACAAATCAGTTTTGATCCGGATAAAATTGCTGTACCGATTTTGATGGGATTTATACTGGAAGGCAATTTATGTATTCGGGAATAAATCAGTTTTTTTTTTAAATTACATGCTAAAGAAGTTTCAGACAGCCGCTGGTTTAAAATATGTATGTTATTGATATTTAATAAAGAACTTAATCTCCTTATTGTGTGTGTAAAGCTACTGATAATATTTCATGTAAACATGTTTCCAGTAAGTTTACACTGTTTGATAATGTTGGAACATTAGTTATATGTTATCAATAATCTACATGTAATCTATAAAAATATGATTATCCAATAACTACTAATATTGAATTTACAATTATTTAATTTGTGAAATTAAACTCTGTGATTGCTCGTAAGATTTTATTATAATTAGAATAACAAATTGGAATATTGCGTTTAATAAATGTACACGATATATACTCTATTTCATTACAATTATACCAGTAACCGTACTTCAATTAAATAAACCTTGGTATTAAAATACAAAAATATTGCAATGACAATTATATGCCAATTTTGAAAAGATATTCATCAGAGTCATTTGTTTTAAATTATTCTGTTACTCATACAAACATATTTTGAAACAGTTGACATGTTATTATACAATTTAATTAGAATCATATATGAAATTCGAATGAAAAATCTCAAACAAATAACTAAAAAGGGTACATTGACAATAGTACTTATAAGTTGAATTCAATACAAATGAGAAATTATAACTAACCAATCTAGACAATTTCACTTCTATAAGGCTGTAATCACAGACTTGTTAGAAACAGACATGTGTGTATCATCAATTTAAACATGAAAATGATTCAAAAAAATTTATAGGTAATAAATTATTATCAGCCAGTGATATGTTTAAATAAAATTTCTCATTTTCATTGTTTTTGACTTTACAAACTACAATTTAAGATGTAGATCTAATAATGTATGATTAGGAAATATCAATGTGGTGTAACTAAAATTAATATATAAAAATATTGCAAACTATCACTATGCTTAACTATACCATGTAATATGATTACATTGTTTATTAATGTACATAATATATGTGTATTCACTAACAGTTTCATTTTAAGCAAAGATTATTTTCCTAAAATTTTGTTTATTTGCTTGTTTTGCTTCCCAATTTTAACATCTGCAACCTCAACTTTGTCTTGTATTGTGTCTATAAGCTTATTTTGTGAATCAATTTCTTCACCAAGAGCACTTCCTAAACCTTTAAGTCTAGTAATATGCTGAACCATCTCATCCAAGTTTGCATCCAACATTTCATTGATACGTTGGCTGTCTGAAATTGGTGCACTGGCTTGTTCTTGGTTTAAGCCTCTCAGACGTGTAGATGGGTGACTATTGAAGCGATCTTCAGCACTTAGTTTGGGTGTGTTATCTAAAGGCTCATCTAATTTACTGCTAGTGCCAGCTTTTGAATTGAGGCTATCTGGTGAGGCCTGACTCCTTGGAGGTGTTTGATCTGATTTACCCGATATATAATTTTTTAATCCATAGAAAACTGATTTTATACCATTTAGATGTTTCTGACTGTAGTGTAGATTTGTATTGATTTCATCTAATCTCCGGTTAGTGTTCTGCAACTGCTCTCGCTGTCTCGCCAGTTCTTCAACTGTAGCGATACCAATCGTTTCGCTGTCATGGAGAAGCCCTATACTTCTTATAGAAGAGTCTAGAGTCCGTTGTTCGATTTCCTTTTGTCTTTGTAACATCGCCTGTCTTTGTTTTTCCAGTTCTGCAATATGTCCTCCATAAGGAGTATTGACGGGATTTCTTGGAGGTTGAGGTAATTTTGATCTATAACTTTGCACAAATGTGTCATTGTCAACATCGTCGTCTTCGAATAAGTTACTCGAGTTGCTAATGTACCTATGGTCCGACATTTTATTTAATTTTCACTTCACAAAACTGTTTAATACTGAATCGTTCTAATTTGTAGCAATGTAAATATTTTCCTTTGTTCTTGTATCAATTTGACTAAAGAGAATGTAATTATTAATTACGTACGCAACACCAATACCAAGAGTAGGCTGACAATCAACTGACAGCTGACATGAATTCTACAACCACCCTGAACCACCCACTTTTTGCAGATTTTGCAGAAGTTGAAATGTATTGCCACTACATAAATATATGGTTAATGTTATTGATAGGAAAGAATCCCCTCTTAAAATTTCAACGCACGAAATTTGTTTGGTAAATATTCAGTTCAAAACTAGAAAGTTTTAAGAAATAATTTGCGTCATTCGCATGCGTAAATTGAATTCCATAAATTTTACTGTTAACACTTAAAATGTCAAAATTGACATTGTCAACAAAACATTGTGTTTCACCATTTTTCTTGGATAAAAAATTAGAAGATTTTAATAATTACCAAGTAAATTAATTATTTACATTCAAGATGATGGCAGGAAAAGGTATAGAAAAGGCTTTTTTTGGACAATATGGTTGCATACAAGCAAGCAGCCACCTGCATGTGCCAAAATAGTGGGCCCATTCTTGGAACAATGTTGCTGGCGTCTTCTACTGTTAATTAAATGTTATTTCTTCACGCAATCTCAAATATATTTTTCAAAATGAATAAATAATATAATTTTTACAGTAATGGCAGAAACAGAGGAACAGAGCAGAATAAGGTTTCAAGTTGAATTGGAGTTTGTACAGTGTTTAGCTAATCCGAATTACATACATTGTAAGTTGATATGTATATTTTATAATGATTAATCAAAAGATTACCACAATTACACTCGAAAGAACTTTACTTTGAAAGTATTTATAGTCAAACCAGGCCTAGCTAGAGTCCAAGGGATCCCAATATTTTTCTCACTTATTGAGGTTTCTCTCTGACCTGAGTTTCTCGCTTATGGTGGTTGTCTGTTAGGATTAGACAAAGAATTGAAAAGATCTTGCTTATAGATGTTTCTCACTTCTTCATATACAAACAGTATGTCATAATTTCACACAAGCACTTTTTATTTAATTATGAGCACAAGTAAATGATTGATTGAATAATAAACAATAGGAATGTGAAAAAAATTAATAGTTAAGTTTTTAATTTTATTTTTTAGTTTTAGCACAAAGAGGGTATATGAAAGAGCAAACATTTGTGAATTATTTACGATACCTACAGTATTGGCGGGAACCAGAATATGCTCGCTATCTCAAGTACCCCATGTGTCTGCATTTTCTAGAACTGTTGCAACATGAGGCCTTTAGAAGGGAATGTGTTTCAGCCCAGGTATGTTTAGTGAAAATCTGCACATTACTAATTGTAGTTTGTATATTTATTCAATGCATTCTTGAACAAATTCAATCGTTCAAATTCAAATTGACGCATCACTAGTATCAGTAAGTTCTTCGGATTTTTCAAACAGCAATCCATATGGAATGCAATAAGAAAAAATTAATAAGTAGCCTAGGTGTTCTTCCAGGCTATGTTCTCCATGTATGTCAAATTTCAACGAGATCCTGGAGATACCATCTAACAAACATCCATCTGTCTATCCATACATCCAAACAATCGTATTTATAATGTTAGTAACATATATTTTAATGTATATTGATTAAAAATTTTTTTGAAGGTTTGCAAATTCATGGATGATCAAGCAATTTTACTCTGGCAACATTATACAAGGAGACGGACACGTACACTACAGCCACCGGACGCTCCTGCGCCGCCAGCGCCCCCTGCCGCCCCGCAACCACCACGACAACAATCATGATAATGTACATAATTTTTTTTACATAATCTTAGTAACATAGGCATATGGATTAGTGATAAGTTCTCAATATACTACACAATTTTTTTTAATGATTATTCTATATTTCATATAAATTTATGTTAGATTTAAAACTGTTTAGCATTTAAATTCTTATAACTAAAAATTATAGCACTTTTGTAAATATGAAAACACTTTTTTATTTAGAAACTTTATTTTTTATGAAAATAACAACTAACATTAAATTCCTGATTATATATTTAATGAGTTATTTAGCGATAGTCGATTTTTGTCATAGATGAACTACCAACTTGGCGAAAATTATTTATTTGTTGTGTCTTTGCCGCGAAAATGTCATCAACGGGCATCGCGTGACTTAAACAGCAAATAAAATGTTGTAACTTTTTGCATAAAAAATATGACAGGCGCTTTATCGGCTTATATTTGTCGCATGAAAATCGAACTCTTAGAAGTTGTTTATTTTAAGAAAGGATGTGTTGGTTTTCTTCGTCTCGCCATACAGAACGCTCGTAGGGTTAAAAAGTAGAGAAGTTCCACAACACTCATTATACTGAAACCCATACATAGGCCCAGTAAACCTCCAGTATTGGCTGTAAAAAGGTACGAATTGTCATTAATTTTTTACATTTATAGGGATAAATATCTTTTGTTTTAAGTTCTTTGGTTAAATTTTGTAATACTTTTAGATATTATTAGTTAGAATCCATTGGCGCGAATGGCGCGCTTTTGATACCAAGTCAAGTGTCAGAATGAATAGTGAGGGAACATAAACGTCGACATTTTAGTAAGGCTAGTGTTGCGCCAGTACACCGATATAGTGTCGGATTTTGTTCCTAACAATACTTACATAGAAATTCCGTAAGACCAAATATTTCTCCTTTCGTAAACCTCATGAATGTATTGTCTTCAAAATAAAAGTGAACCAATAGCATGTTTTCTCTGAAATAAACAAAAAATTTAAACCATGCAGGCATTTAGTATAAAAAAACATTTGTCCGTAAATTCGTAAATATAATAGACACCGAAATATCATGACATTTGTGTAAGAGTAAGATCTAATTAGCGTTTCATAAATATAATTACGTGAAATAATCTGGTGTTCTATTCAATAATATTGTAGAGTATTGTCCAATTAGCGCCTTGTTGAGAGGCGCGGTGCTCAGTCGCTCGAAGAAAGCTATTTCGTTGCAGGCGGGTAAGCACTCGTCGCACGACGCCTCGCTATCTACGAATCATTTAGACCAGTTCAGGTTAAAAAAATTTAAGAAGATGTGTAAGTACGCTTGGCAGGAAACAAGAATGTGTCGAAGCCGGATTGAGAGTTTGTAAGACGTGGTATAAGCGGACCAAACACAAATCTTACGCTCGTGGGTCAATTCAAATGTCGATATTGTACATAAGGATGGCTCAATCTCTCTCATTCCTCATGAAAATAGTAAATTCACGTAATTATAGGGAGTGGTTGAGGACAACCATTTTTTTGTATTAAAGTGGTCAGATGTATATAGGTAGGAATAAGCTGCATCTGCTGATAATTGGAAAAGTATTTTGTATTATACTTGCAATTCCTTAGTTTTAATTTTATTAATATCGTGCCTTTGACTTTTACCTACTCACCTACACTCGAATATATTCGAATGTTTAACGCAGTTTGCAATTTTTGCAAATCTCAAAGGAGGAGGCATATTATATTTTAAGTTCTTGTGGGTCCAGATTTTTAGTTGCTATAATATTAAAAAAAGTGTTAAAAAGCAATTTTTACCACTTTGTGCTGTCAGTTTAACGTTCGAATAACATTTGGCGTCGGCTTTTCCACAAATTCGTGTTGATTTATTTTCTGAAACAAAATTGTAAGTGCCATTGTTAATTCCTTTGCGATACTTCCCGAAAGAAGTCATAGACAAGACTTGTGAGTAGATTGATGTCTATTAATCCTTTAAAATAAAGGCATGTAGTTTCTTTCTTTACCAATTAGGAATCTTAATTATGGAAAGTACTTACTAGGCATATAATAAAGAACACATTTGCATCTATCCAACATGGACCTAGCTTCGCATTCCATTTCGCAGTTCCGTAAAGTGTAAGTTCTAAAAAAATACAATTATCTATGGTCATGATTAATCTTTGTAATGAAAAACTTGATAGCCTTTGTAATGAAAAAAAAAACTTGTCCTTGTTTATTTTTTTCTCATATGATACGTTACAAAAAATTTATTTAGATGTTATTTTATTGGAATAAAAACGATTTAAATGTCAAATATTTGCACTATTTCTTAGCTGACTGACAAGATAGTAGTTTTTTATTGCATTGTCAAATTAATTAAAACATTACCTGTAAAATACTAATTCCTTTTCGCTTGAGAATAAACAAAGTCTTTTCTTAACATCGATGTCTTTTAGCGAAGGTTGCGCGTCTAAAATCCTCGGCTGTATGGCAACCCTCGCTTCTATTCCTGGCCCATAGATTTCTCCTATTTTTGCAATGTTTGGAGTTTCTGTCGGGTTGTGGAGAAGTATCTGAAATATTTTATAATCGATCATAATTAGATAAGCATTTCTTGTAATGGATCAAAGAACGTCCTTAAAGGTATGCAACAGCGATAAAAAGAAATGAACTCGTGTCGTATTAACCGTAATAAGAATGATTACAATATTGGCAATAAGGAGTTTTCTTCATTTAAATAATTATATATGACTATATATAATATATTAAGAAAATCTCAAGAGCAAGGTATCTCGTGATTTATGTGAATTCTACTCCATTTATGTATAAAAAAGGTTTGTATTTTTACATTACCTTAAAGCCCATACTCTTTGTAGATGCGCAGTAATATTCAGCGATGTTTGCGTCCAAGACTAAAGTTAAGCCGTGATTGGTGCCTATCCCTAGGAATAAAGATAAAATTACTACGCGAGTACAGAAACATGATACCTGAGTATAATGACGCCATAACAGACGACTATGTTTATTTTTTTCACAAATTTTAATGAATGAAAATATGTATATTTCGTATACCTTTAGGTTTCCAAGGAAATCCATCAGGTGGCGCGTCAGCCGGGTAACCGCCTTCGGGAGTCCAGTCCACGGACGGTGACGGGAATGTTAAGTTCAAATCGTTTAGGTCTCTACTGTAAAGTAATAAGAATAGGTGTACTATACCATGATACAAAGAATTCAGAATTGACAACTGAACGATGAGAGTGCAATTTGGAAGACAAAGGTTTGATGTCCTTAAATAGAGTGGGAAAAGGACAGAGATATAATGAATAATGCTTCAAAGTATTGTACATACTTACGGATTTCTAAACATGTTATCTCGATGTACGACGTTGAAAGTGCAACACAAACCCTCGTCTGTGAGCTGGGCGTTGAATAGATCCTGGCAGTTCATGCTGCGTGAGTCCCATAGGCACATCGCTAGCATTTCGTTGCACGGCTGTGTCACCTGGGAATATAAACACGTATACGAACATGTTCATATGCCCCTAGTAAGTTTAATTATATCAATTCTACTTAACTACCTATGCTTACTTTAACTAGAAGCTTTTTATCAAAATCAATTGCTCCTTCAAATTCCTATTTACAACACAACAAGTAAGAATAACTACTTGCACACAAAAAACAGGTGGATTAACTTTTTTTTTTGTTGTGTGTGAAATATAGAAAATCCTATGAGTTGTTGAGTGTGTATTACTAACATTAATAAGAAATGATCTTGTATAGTCCCAATTGGCACTTTCAGCTATGTCATCCTCAAATATGTCTGCATCTCTTTGGGTGCCGCATAAACTGTTCAATAGCTTTTTATCCAAAGAATTCCTGGAATATCGAACGTTATATTCCTACAATGTTCAAAACTCTATATTTCAAACGAACGTTGATAGTAACCACATACACATATTGTCTTCAGTTTCCACTGGCAAAACATTGTTAAAAAAACAGATTGTTTATTTGTTTATAATTAAATGAGACAATTTATAGGTACAATAAGTTATTATGTGAATTTAAGGCGTGTTAAAGAGTTTATAAAAGACTAAACATTATCGCCTTCGAGTACCACTCAGAAACTTAATTGGCCACTAAGGGAGACTACTTAACCTTCCTGAGTACGACAGCTTTCAAGACAATACAAACCCAGTGTTAATGTACCGTTCGGCTACCGATTTCTTCGCTTGGTTGACATTGCACACGGTGATGGCGGGGAAGGGTAAGTCCTGTAGGTGCATGTTCTCAGGGTTGATGCTCACAATCATTGGCGACGAACGCCATTTGTGATACACGTTGAGAATGAAGAACGCCGCACATATTACTGAACAACAGAACGCCGCCAACCAGAAAAATCTGGAATGTGGGTAGTATAAGATAAATCATTTTGTTCCTCTGTGTGTTGTGTTTGCAACAAATGTTCAAAGTTATTTGTTGTTCTTACGTATTACATGCGTGTTTTTAATTAAGTTACATACTTTGTTTCAAGTTAGTAGAATGTATTTTAAAGTTAAGTGTATTGTTACTATATTCAAGTTCCAAACCTTTCAAACCAAGTCAGTTTTCTTTCGCCGATGTATCGAAGACCGTGCAGCGTTGACGTCTGTAAGTAATCTCTAAGATCCTTATTGAACGACTCGTAACCCGATAACACTTGTGTTGGCTTATCCTAACAAATGTTTTACGTTTATTTAAGACAGGAAGACTGAAGATAACAATATTTGAAAATATTTCATAGGGACTATGGCCTCATTTATCTTTCCTTAAAAGAAAGGAGTGGGAAGGGAATGGGTGTTGTGGAAATCTTCGGTGTATTTGGGAAAATTACGTAAAGGTTTTTCTTGTGACACCATCGTTAAAGAAACAGTCAACATTGTCAATCTAGATGACAATTTAAATCATAAAAACTTACATGGTAATTGAAAACTTTAGTGTCCCATTCATACCAAGGCGACGTTTCCACTTGTGTCTGGTTCATCCAATAATTATCCTAAAAAAGCTATTTTGTAATTAATGTAATTAACAGTGTGTTATTGTTCTTCGTTATACGAAATTCTCCGCGAGTCTACGTCATTCAACTTCGTTTAATACCTTTTAATTGACTTAACTTTACTGGACATAAACTATGGTAAGTTCCTTGTTCATTTTTGTATCTTAAGTTATGCAGATAAAAGATCATACTGTAGATCATAATTTTAGACATTTATATAGTCGTTTTAAATATAAGCATCGGTAGAAGTCTTAATTTAAACACAATATGTCACAAAGAATATGTTTACCTTTTTGAAAGCAGCTTGCGATGCACCTTTTCGGGGGCGAATATCAATCTCGTTGCTTTTGTACATTATTCTATCTATTTAATTATAAAATAAATCTTAAAGGTATGTTTTCATTGGCGACCCGAACCAGATTTTAGTTTACTTTGTATGATTTTACATAGCCCTGTGTCCATTCGACAAAAATCTGTTTAATCCTTGCGTGCGATGCGTCCAATGGATGCGTACCTTAAAAGGCAACGTTGAATAACAAAGGGCAAAGCATAACTAACGACAAAGTGATTGAAGTTTTACAAATTGTAGGTCCGGAAGGTAATTCAGCACGGTCAGTGTTTTACTAGCGATCGCCTGATTGCCCTAATCTATAATGATAGATCGCACCAACGCCGCCTCTAATGTTTGATCACGAAATTATACATTTTCCACCACTGGTATACTAACTGTAATACGTCAAGTTTTAATTTGTGTAATTAAATTCTAGTTATTTCCTAATATTCGCGAAAATCATTCTATTTTGTATTTTATGTCACAACGTTATTTTGCCTAATTAAAGTTTACAGATGGTACAATTAGTTTGAATATTATAAGATAAAAAGTAATCTCTATACCTGCGTCTATATCTTTACAAGTAATTTTGTCTACATGAAATTCAAATGACAAAAACTTGCGAATGTTATTCCTTTAAGGTTTCTTTACTTGAGGTATTAATTAATACATAATTTAAAATACACATAATCTTCTAAATATTGTACAAAATACTTGCTTTGTGTTCAAATGATACTTTTCAAACTAGAATTCTCTTCAGAACTTCTTTTGGAGTTGCGTTACGCGTTACTTTTAAACGTTACTTTGCCACTTTGTGTTAACGAGGAGTAATTTATCTAACCCAGTATTTGTTATTATATAGTTATCAAATGTTTTCATCATGACTGCCATATCATGTCACGACACGGCAATGTTGTGTTATTTCTAATTAATTTAGCTACCGTTCGTACCTATCGTGTAGTTTATTTTTTTTAAATGGTTTTACGCGTCGCTTTATTTAGAATCGCGCTTTATACGCGTAATTTTTTGATTTACAAAATAAAAAATAAGTGAAGTATTTAATCATAATAATTAAAAAGGTCAAGCTTATTTTACATTGATTTAATTTCATATTGCTCTTTTTCTACTAGTCTTAAACATATTAAACAAGGCACGCAGGTATCGATGCTGACGTAGAAGGATGTAGTTGGAAGTACCAGGTACTCGCAGCAATTAACATTGCATTTTTTTACTTGCCAGCGGACGTAAAGTGTGATGAAACGTCCATATATTGCACAGTATTCAAAAGAAACAAAATATGATTTTCGATTTTATATAATTCGTGTATAATGAATACATACAATAATAATTATTATGTACAAAATTATTTGTTCGATAGAAATTTATAAAAGTAACAAAAAAGCCGAAAAGAAAGAATAGGTTGACGCACTTGCACTTTAAATAGTTTCTAAACGAAGAAGAGATCGAAGTAAGGATGTAGACGGGCACCTCGACGTAATTCTAGTGCGTCACTGACTAGCTGTCTCCGTGAGAGACGGCCTAGAGCCGCGTCCAGTGAGCCCGGAAAAGGGAAGGAGGAGGAAGAGGAGAGAGGTTTCACCAGTGCTGCTGGGGCGCGTGGGCGGCACCGCCGTGGCCGGCTTGCGCGTGCGCGGCGAGGTGGGCGGCGCGCGCGGCGGCTACCTCAGGGGTCTCCAGGATGCCGTTGCCGTTCTGGGCCAGCCTGATCTGAGCGGCAGGTCCTTGCCATGAGGGAGCACCGTTCCACTGGTTGTGGGCGGGGGCGTTCCACTGGTTGTTGGCGGGAGCGTTCCACTGTTGGCCGGCGGGCTTGGCGGCGGAGAGAGCGGCCAGGTGAGCGGCGCGGGCCTGGGCCACTTCGGGAGTCTCAGCGACGGGTGCGGGGGCGCCGGAGTTCCACGCGGGAGCGGCAGGGGCGGCGTTCCACTGGTTGGCGTGGGCACCGTTCCATGAGGAGGCGGGGGCGCTGTTCCATGAGGCGGCGGGGGCGCCGTTCCAACTACGCTGCTGCTCACCCTGCCAGTACTCCTCGTTGTCCCATCTGGGGTCGTAGGAGCCATCGTCTTGTGGGTTGGGGTTGTTTTGCGACGCCTGCTGTAAGGCGGCTATGTGAGCAGCGCGGGCCTGAGCAACCTCGGGGGTGTCGAGGATGTTGCGGCCGTCCTGTGACAGGGCGATGTTGGCGGGTGGGCCGGCCCAGCCGGATGCGTGAGCGCCGCACGCCAACGCCAAGCAAGCTACTACGATCTGTTGGCAAAATACAAAATCATATTAATTAAATTATCAGACGTCGGATAACAGTTTACGCCACTTAGTTAACTGGAATGACCTCGCATTCATTGCTAACGGCATTGCTTTTAACTCAACCGACTTTGTCCTTCATTAACATGTTATTATTTAAAGTGATTACTGTCGTAGTTAAGTTTACTCTGGTTCTGTCTTATCATAGGGTCGAAGGCATGCTATGAATATTGACAACGTGTACAATCATCACCCCTGCGATGGTGAACCTATATTTTTTAAAAGTTTTTGTTGTCTGTTTTATAACATGACTTTTTTATATTATGTATTATATTTGCTTTGCTAAAACACACCGATTAAAATTTATTGTGCTCATTCAATCAATGTGGCAAGTATGTTCTAATATGTGGAATGATTTATAATCATTTAATTATATCAAATAATAAAAAGGCGATAACAGTTATAATGTATTTATTACATTAGTATTTAATTAAAATTAATGGCATCGTACCAAACTATGAAAAGGAATGTTTGCTGTAGTTTGAGTAAGACACTGTAAAGACATGAACGAGTAATTATTACAAATATGCCTAAAATAATTATAACTTTTTTATCTGTGTGAACTTTTTATTATCCGTTTATTACCCACGACATAGATGTATGTTAATTTAGATATAAGATTTGATGGATAGAGTTTGTGTTAAATAAAAATAATTAAAGTCGATTATCGTGTTCCAAATGTCTGTACATTTATGTAGATCATTTTGAGATGAGTGTACAAGTATGGAATTTATTCGAATCTATGTTCAGAATCACGTAACGATGTCAGGGCCTGCTGTGGTCGAGAGCCTCGGGTCAGACCGGTCGGTGTAATCGAGTCAATAAGTAAACCTATATTTATTACTTGAAATGTATGACTTTACTTAAAACGATGATAATACTGAGGCGTTAAAGTATTTAATGCTTAATTTTACATATTTATATCCCTATCAAATGTGTTTATTTTTAAATCGAAAAACAAAAAATGGTTTTGATTTTCGCACAAAAAAGGTTATTGCTTTTCTTAAAACCTCTTTTGTGATTGCCCTTAGTTCAATAAAAACATAAAGCGAATAATATATGTTTACTATTATTTAATATTAATTAAGTACTTTTATATTTACGTACAAATAAAATTTTATTCACACGTATACTAGGTCAAGTTAATTAAGCAACATTTTGTTAACTAAGCAATTAATAAGACAAATGTTAATAAATCCTAAATATAGCTCATTGTCTTTTGGATATTATGAAACGAGTCACAATATTTAATTTCTATGCTTACCTAAGTAGAACTAAGTCAGTGCTAGTGCGTTAAGTTACAAAATTCTTGATAAGATCAAGCACGCGGTTACAGTACTGAGAAATGTTAGTAGCCCTTGATTTCGCAGTTTCGTTTTATTTTGCCAATTAATGTATGACATGCCTTTTAATCTGCTGTTAAAAATTTGTTTAACATCATATTAAAAATGAGAATTTTTTTTGTTTAATCTGTTATGAATTTATAACTTAATTTATTATAAAATAGTGTAGAAGTCATATAAGACACCTCTTATCCCGAAACTTAAACATTTCTCGCCAGAAATAAAAAAAATTACTTTATGGCCCTAAGTCAAGTAAGATTGTCTTTTGTTAGTAATATAAAAAAAAAACTTGTTTTTCAATTACGCTGCTATGTCGGAATAAAAAGACAATAGGCTGTATTTGCTTTCATTTATAATTCATTAGGAATAAAAGTGTCCAATCAAAGCAATAAAGTGAATGGCTCAAGGTCCGAAGGTCCCTTGAAGGTTATAAAGCAGGAAGCCAGCTATCCGGACCTGCCCACCGTTACATTCGTAGACTTGTTACCCTCGCGACTGTCATTCTTAAACTGACATTTAATTTTCTATTTTTTTTAAACATCATTACTATTCAGCCAGTAACAAAACTTTAAAGTTCTATGTAACGTATGTGACATTAAATTGACTGCCGCATTCTTTGCTGATGATTTACATATAAGTAGTCGGCTTAAAAGAGGTTAGGAGACTAACCTTTTTGTTTAATGCCATCGTGGATTTTCACTTCCGAAACACCAGCATTATGTTATCTCGAATTTTTCAAAGAGAATAACAAGGATGAAAATATGTTTTCATACGATTGTTTCAAAGGATACATGTTCACTAAACAACTCTAAAGTTATCTCTTATCGATACTGGGCGTTTCTTATGATAATTGTTGCAGGGCGGTGCGTGGGCTTGCCCTTCTAAACGGCAAAGTATGGAATGCAGGCAGGGTCTAATACTAGGTGTGCCATATTTGACGTTTAAAAGAAAAAAACTATACATCAATGTCATTCAAAATATGACGCATCACACTTGATAGATCCTTCCAATTCTGGATAGTTAATGACCATATAAAGAATCAAATATCGTGGGGAAATGTGTCGCAGTTTTTAAAGCTTTATTAAATTTATGGAAAGATCTAGAAACATTAAAATGGCATTACCAGTACTCGTCCTGTTGACATTGTAGTACTGGAGAATAACCGATCATAATTGGTGATAGCTGTCAGCATTCGCAGCGCCATATTTGGTATATACGTGGGCGTTGCATCAACATTCGCTTTTCGTCATTGCTGTACTGACATTACATACTAAAGTGAAAAGCAACTGCATACCACGTGATTATGATTGTTCCAAGGATTTATTTAGGTATACCGACAAAGGATTACTTTTTATTATGTTTTTATTTCGTCCTTTTAATCTGTACCATAAAAAGACGGTAAGAGGGTATTTGCAAATTCTATCTTCTTTGGTATTTAAATTATATTGTCAAAGATACCAACACCATTACTTTAATCTTTTGAAGAAAAGTTGAACATAATATCGCATCGTTTGTTAGAAAACATCGTCGTCGTCGTTTGTTAGTTATTTTAAGACTATAATTTGTTGTTCTTTTGTCGAAGTTGTTAAGAGAAGCAGTGCGAAAATCCGTAATTAAAAAGATAAATGCTACATTTATGGAAACGAAAGATTGTAAAGGTAAGTAACAACGTTACGTATTTTACGATAGCGTATTGACTGACGATGAAATGGGTTTAACATTCACATTTTGTAGCATATTTTCGATGATATTTAACAAAAATAATATAAGAAATCATAATGTACAAGAGTGATTACTAAGAGTAATACCTATTTAAGATAAAATAGGTTTTTGTGAGGAATCTGTACTAGCTTATTGTTAAATTATGATATTGTTATAAAAACTGTAGGTAAATAAAATTCTTGACAAGACATGCATTAGTGAGTATTAATGCTCTAATAATATTTTATGCCGGACAACTTTCAGCGGCATTGAGTCACGTAGGAAACAAGCCTTCGTTTTAACCTTGCTACGCAAAACTTTTTTATGTCTTACAGTGCGTAGTAGTTTTACCTATTAAGATATCGGATGTTTATTTATCAATTTATGTTTTATAAGATTTAATTTTTCGATTAGACAAAGAATAAATTTTTCTTTTTATAACATAGTACGATTGATGTTTTTGTTTAAGTTTTGGAATTTAGAATGAAAGATATGTTAATTTTTTGGAAGTATCCATTTTAAGTACTTCTTCAATATTTTATATATAATACGTATGTAAGTCTCTTAATGATAACGTCGTGGAAAAAATGTAAGGAAATTGTAAAATCGTGTGCAAAATGAACATTGATAATGACCTGGAAGTCGCGTGGCCGGCACGCGTGCAACCGACAAATTTTCGACATATTAGCAGGCCTAGTTGTTCACGCTACTATTAAATTTTATTATTTTAGTTGCCGTTAAAAAATATTTTTTTATATTTCTTAATATATTCAAAGTTACTTAGTTTCTCTTATGTAAAGTTATATTCTTAGACGAATTTTACTTTCTTGTTGTTATGACAATGGAAAAATGATAACATAATTTATTCGCCACATCTCCTTTAGAGTTGTGTTTCGTTTAAAAATGGAATTGTGACGTCATCAATGATATTAGAAAAAACATAAATTATATAGGTCTTAATTTAATTTCCATTATAAACACGATTTAATGACGAAATATTAGTTAAGTATTGCGTTTGTATACAAAATGTCGCAGCTGTTATCGTTCAAGCGGTGAGCTTGTTAGGGAATTAAACTTGATAAAGGGTTCACTGAAGTGTGCGTAACTTGAATGTAGGCGAAGTGTGACCAAGTGACAGGGCCCGTCAGGACCGATACTAAATTAAGTTATTGTAACCGAACAAGACGCGAGACGTGTCATAATGTGACCGGAATATTGTTAATATGTAAGCTTTTTAGAGCTTTATTTATGAAGCTTTATGATTCTTTGGAAAAGTAAAGTTTGTTATTTTTTTGAATTGATAGAATTTAAATAGAGTAAAAAGGTACTTACCATAGATTTCATTTTTGTGAAGAGGTGAAGCACAGAGGTGAAAGAAAGAAAAGATTTAGGTTATACGATTAGTATATAGCGCTGATGGAAGACTAGTTGTCTTCCAGGATTCGCTATGTTGGGAGTGCAACTTGCGTCTGTGCAAAATGAGGGCGGGTGCTGGTATTTATACTCGGCGCCTGCGCAGAGGGGGTGCCTCGAGTTGACTTGTGAGCGAAAGTACAGCCCATGTTGTTGATTATAGCGAATATCATGGTACGCATTTCAATGGCAATACGCGTTTTTCGGTTCATTTCTGTTTGTGATTCGATGCTTGCAGTTTGGTTATTTTTTGATTAGTCTAATGTTTAAATAATAATGTAATTATTAACTTTGGCTTTATTAAATCATAAACATATAATAAAGTTTTGTGATAGGAATGTGCAATATTTTAGTATAAAAGAATTTCATATATGTATTATAGTATTAAATTTTGAATAGGTTTTTTAGATTAGAGAACATTGTTTTCAGAGGATGGCTTGCTATAAGCAAGTCGGTTTTTAATTTACATTTTTTTAGTTTTTTGTGTTGTGATATTATTGAAGTTGATTTTAATCTATTTTATTTAAATCTCACAATCGTCATCTCATAAGAAAATTCTGATCAGATTATAGGTAGATTCAGTGAAATAGAAAAACTAAATATTTACAATTCAGTTTATATTTTAATTTAAAATATTTACTTTATAAAAATGATATGTTTATATATGAATAAAAATTAAGTGCTGTTATTGGACAATCATTGATGCGAGAAAGTTTAGAATATTTTGAACGATGTAATAGGGTTTTCCGAGCGTATTTAGAACAAAGAAAATTTGGAAAAGTCGGACTTAGTTATTGTGAATACATAACATTTACAGTACTTTATTTACCATGGAAGTTTTGATATGATATTAACTAAAGCGCGAATCTATGGTGTTTATTAGTAAAAGAGTTTTCAGGATACACACATGTATGAAGATCGTGTGACAGTGTCATAATTTAAATTTACCCTGAATATCCATCGCCAAAACACCTTAATACAAAACATATCGCTAATTATTAATTATTTGTGTTAGGCGAATTTATTGTTTCCCATGACGATTAAATATTACGTTACATAGTAGTCATTATATATTATATATATATGCGTAAAGAATTATTAATTGATTTTAGATTGGACAAACCTATGTGGTATATGTTTGAATGAGTACATACATATTTTAATATTTAGTGAATGTATCTTAAAGTGCTATCTTTCGTAGTCTGAGAAGGATAATGTACTATGTTTTAAAAAGAAAAGATTTGTTTGTAATCAATATATTTTGAAATTACAGAATTTCTGTTATTTAATTACTTTATCATTTCATGTCTGTAATGTAAGTTAATATTTGCGGTAAAAATAATAATTTTGTCAGGGTAATGCGTTAGTTAAGTTTGCTTGGAATGTTTAACATTTTTTAAATAACATATGTCTCCTTTTCGTAATCTTTGAATCTTATTTTATTATTATAAACATAATAGCATCTTCTACTATGATAATCAGAATTATTTTAACTTAATTCAACAACAGGCCACGAAGTAGGAAACAGTTTAGGGCCACTTGTAATATTATTACGCATTAGTGCTTTATATTTCAAATTGAATTTTAATTTAATAAAACTCATGCGTTTACAAATAACACGACTACTTTGCTTGTTATAAAATGATTATTATTATGACAAAGAATATACGATTGGAATATACATAAAATTTATACTTTTCGGGTTGGAGACCTAATTTTAGTTCACGTTCCTTTCCTGCCTTAAGGAAAGTAAGCGAGCAGGAAAGCAACGCAGGGAGGAGGATGGATAGGAAGAAGTAATATCCTCTTTATGTTTGTCTGTCGATTAAAGGAATTGCTGCAATTGATGTCTACGTCAGATCGCTTATTCTCTCGCGAATTTAGGCGTATTCAGATGGCTGATTGCTTGTTTGCCACCTTATAATATAAAAAAATAAAAACATTTATCTATACGACTAGAGCACATAGGTAATGTAGCTTAAGCAACCTCAGAGAATCAAGGTTGTCGGAGTTGACTAGATGTGAAAGACAAGAGTCTGACTTTTAGGACGATGTATATAGGAATAATATTGGGATGCTATGTTCAACAATGGACATTTATTCGTTTTTGTTGACGATGATAATTAATTAAATTAAACCAGTGCAGCATTAGGACCGTATTAAAACTTGTCCTTTAACAACTTCCTATTAATTATTAGAAAATGTCGTTATATCGAATTCGGAATTAGTATTGTAAGGTCGAAGAACATGTTTCAGTCAGGAAACCATGTAATAATACTCGATATGATAATTAACAATTTATTTCTGAAATGCGATGTTTTTTTAATATTTATTTTTTTTTCTTTTTAAAAGTAATCAGGTAGTCATGATTTTTGTTTCTTATATTGGGTCCCTGTAGAGTGAAATTATGGATAGCCTTATAAAGTCGGTGATAAACCACCAACGCAGTGTCATCTTAATGTACACTCGCCTTAAATATTTTGTATGCGAATTGCATGTGTAATGACCATATAAGAATCCAATATATCTTAATGCGTATAAATCACTTGATGCATTTAAGAAATATGGATGTATTTTAAAATGGATTCCTGGAATGTTGACCATAATTCTTTTGAATTTTCTTATGTTACAGTATTCTGATATGTCGCACGCGACTCCGTGCGCGCGAAAATAAAGGAATAATTAGTAGCTTTTGTGTTATTCCAGGCTATGTTCTATATGTATGCCAAATTTAATTGAGATCCATTCACCCGTTCTGGAGATACCTTCAAACAAATATCCATGCATACATCGATCCATTCATCCGTCAATCTAAACATTCGTATTTAAAAGTTTGGCAAGATTTACTTATGTAGTAAGTCACTGGAAGTCTGATTACGTGTTACAGATAAAGAACAATAAAAAAGGGTAAGTTATTAAGGGAAAACCGAGAAAAGGGGATGATCCTGGTCTAATTTTGACCTTGATCCTTGACTTTTCAAAGTACGTTTAGAAAAATCTCTTTCTAACGTCCTTCGTTGTTCTATTGTTTTGAAAGATTCAAGGTTGTTATTGAAGAGTTTGAAGTGTTCTTAACCCATGCTAAAAACTACGCTAGTAAAAAGATGTCATAAGAAGTATCTTGGCAATTATACTATTCCGAACAAGGTAAAAAAGCATAAACGTTGAGATGTAAGTTTTATATAAGTTGTCAAGACTATGAGCTCGTAATTTAGTGCATTATACTGGTATAAAAATGATCCTAGATCGAGTTAGAGATGAATGGAAGAGTACTTCGCTAACCTAAGGGAAAAAGACCGCATAATCTTACTAATATTATAAATGTGAATCTTTGGATGGATGGATGGATGTTTGTTAGAAGGTATCACCAGAACCAATGTCTGGAACTCTCTGAAATTTGCTATCGATATGACATAATTTCGAAGAACACAGCTATTAAGTAAGCTAATTTAGTTTCTTTTACATCGCGCGGAGTCACGGGGGATAGCTAGTTGTACATATATTTTATGTGGCGCAAATCCTGATCAAAATATTATGAGCACCAATGAGGCGTATCCTTACATGTAAGTTAGTAATTTTTAAGTATTGTAGGCCGTAGCTGTCATACCATGTTACGATTTGAAGGTCTGATGTTTTTTAAATGGTAAAGTGTACGTTCAAGTTTAAACATATTTTAACCCCGAAATGTAGAGTTATGTAAGGAAAAGTAGACTTGAAAGTTGATCTGTAGCCTATATAGTGATCTTACTAGCCAGCTAACTAGTAAATATTATACATTTAATTATCGTATTATCTTTAAAAACTGATTTATTTTTTATCTGAGTGCACCTGCCATTCACTTTACAGAAATACTATTTGAAAGACAAAAAAGGTTTTATTTACAAATTCATTTTGATAGTAAATTAATTATTTAACTTAATTCAAATTAAGATTCATGAATTAATCACAAACAGTGATTGGACAATTGAAATAACTCACCGTTAAATAACGTAATATTATTTTGTATTTGTAAAAATTCATAATAGTATTACACCAAGGAACAAGGTATATTAGAGTAATAATTTTTAAAAAGGTAATAAAATGCTCCATTATATGTCGTGTCACCCCGCTGAGTTTACGACAGTGGTGACCATTTTCGATATTCCGACATTGTCATTGAAATTAATTCGCGACGATTACATTGCGGTTTCAGATCGATGCAATTTATCACATCGTATTTTTAATATCCACAGGTGAATATAGTTAAAAATTAATTCGTTAACTATATTCACCTTTATTCAAAAGCCTAAAGGAATTGAATTGTATGTTTCTGGGACTCTTTTATGTTATTTATAATACAAAAATCATCACAGCTATAAGTCCCCACTAAAGGGCTCGGAGCCTACCCTTAGGAGTGACTAGGCCATAGACAACTTGCTGTCCCAGTGCGGATTGGTCGGTTGTTATAAAATACGCCAATTATTAATTAAAATATAAATTAAATTTTAATTAGAACAGCATTGTTCTGTTGTATCGGATAAAAGTGAATCAAAGTGTGGCACCTGATTGGTTAAGTGTAAGTGTGTCAAGTGCGGTCCAGCCGCAAACTCTTTTATCAATGGATCTTAACCGCAATGGATTCGAGGACCCTGTGTGATTATGTTACATTCGTATCTATAACTGGGATATAATTTGAATTAGCTTAAAAGATATGTTGTATTGATGAGGAACACGTATTTTAACCTTTTGACCGCCGGTGATTGATATTACGGATGTCAACGTTATAAAAGTGTATGTTTAATCTTTAAATATTTTTCGCATTTCGGAATCCTTTGCATAATTATATTTCGTAATGATTTCTGGTAATGTCTAATATCAGAATGCGCTAAAAAGGTTGGCATATTTCTAAGCTAAAATTTATTTCAAAGCAATAAATTTTGGTTCGGCCCTATGAATTCGAACATGAGGATGACTAACGACGGAATTGTTTTTTCTGTACTTCTACAACAATTCACTAAGTTAACGCGTTTAAATACTTAAGCTCGGTTAAAGTTAAGTATTTAACCAAGATAATTAATATTTAACATACAAATTGTCACGTGATACTTAAATAAGTAACATTTAAATTCTAAAACGTGCGTAAACTATTTTATTTTTTTGCTTTTTACATTAAGCGCCTCGGTTAGTAACCTTTCGTACCACGGAACTATCGTTTTCAAATAATTTTTGTCATACGATTCTATTCCAGATACAATTCTTAGATACACAAAATTACAAAAGCATTGTATACAAAGATATTGTAATAATCGCGTATAAAGTGATTGCTTAAAACCTAGTTTCGGCACGCGGCCTTGTTTGTATATTTCACGTGATAAGTTCGTGCTTCCGATTAAAATATATATCAGAATTGACTTTTGTATTTATCGTACATAAGTATTTAGTACTGAATATTTTATTAATATGGATGTGTGAGAGCAAATGTATTTATTTTAATTTAATTTCCTACTTCCTTTTGATTTACATGTTTTTTTTATTATACTTGTTTACTTGTAAATAACATAATTGTTTTTTTGATTAAATTTGCTAAATCACATTTTATGAATACATAATTAATATCTCATATCGTTATTAAAGGTTTGATTTCACCAATCCTTAATTTTAAATTAAATTATTTACAAGTGTAAAAATTTCGAAGTCTAAAAGTGTAGAGCTATGTTAAGTTAGTTTAATGTTAAGTTACTTAGGTATACTTTGAATATGTAAAGGCGGTAAGTTATGTTGGTAACACAATGCAAATTATGTGTAATGTTGTTTATATTAAAATTGTTGCAACTTAATTGACCGTAACTTTTTAAATACCAACTGTTACTTAAAACATAATGAGAAGTACCCCGGATGAACGCTATGCTTAAATGTGGATCGATTCTTAGTTGAATTAGAAATAATATTTTGTTTAACGTACTAATATTTTTAAGAATATTTTTGAGTAATGACGGGCAGCGTCCCACTCACCCTGATGAAGGGCCCCAAATGGGCTATATCTAAGAATGTTATAAAATTGTTTATAGTCCAAAGTTTTCATAACTTTAAAGTTGCTTAACAAATCAACATCTAATTTACATAAGTTAAAATTAGTGCTGTTGTGGTGTTAAATTTACTCGAAGATTGAATTTCACTATAAAAATAACGTCTTTATAATACGCTCTAATTCAATGTTCCTCAAGTCATCCAATATAAGAGATTTAATTTAAGTAGAGTGAATAGGCACTTACTAAGCTAGCGCGTACCATCTTTCGACCAAATCTCCACTAACACCACGTGGGATCGTGGTCAAGCGCTGGATTATCAAACGTAAAAAAAAATAGTTTTTTTTAAATGTTTGCAGTTTAAACCATTTTTTCCTTATTGTCTTTGTTGCGTTTGACATTTATTGCAGAGCACAATACTGTTAATTTATGTTGCTATCCACACCCATATCGACACAAGGTCGTCAGGTCAGCTCACTGTGAGATACGGGAAGTCAGTTTGGCGAGTAATACTCTTCAAGAGAACGAGAAAGTGTTCGTTATATTGCACATATAAAGTTTGCAAGAGCACAGAACAATGTAGAGGCCAGAGCAGTAGAGATTGCAGTATTGTAATGTACAAATGTACACTTACTGTAAATAGTGCTGTCTACAGCTCTGCTCTGTTCTGCCCTCGTATAAAAGTATATAATGCAGTATTACGTGACCGGGCGTAAGGGCGTTGGGTCAGTTGTGTGTTGCTTGAACCACTTTTTTTGTGGATTTAATGTCCGGTTTAAGTACTTGATTTTATGCGGTACTGATCCAACTAATACTAAGTATAGATCAAAATAAATTAATTTACATGGTATAGTAACTAAATAATAATTTAATTAATCTTACAAATATTATAAATGTTTATATGGATGGATGTTTGTTTGAAGGTATCCGTGCAACGGCTGAACGGATCTTGATGAAATTTGTCATACGTACGGAACCTAGTCTGGAAGAACACATAATAATTATGTTTTTTTAATTCCGCGCGGGTGGAGTCGCGGGCAATAGCTAGTACTTCTATAAATTATGATATTATGTTCTCTAAACATGTAACTTAATTACAACTTAACCTAAATAACATGACACACATGCAGTGACATTAACATGCAAGATTAATTTTCCGGTGCACTAAGTAAAGTCTCAATCGGAGCCTCAGCGCGCGTTGATGTCGAAAACAGGCGGCGGTGCGTGTGTTACCGGAAAATCGTGTTTACCGCCAGTTTGTTATTTGACCCGGTAAAGTGTATAGACTCAACAAATTACTTATTTATCAAATAAATTAATTAACAAAACGATGTTTTATAATAAGGCTTTTTGTAAAAGGCGACATTTCATTGGTACTATCATCATTGCTAGCCAGTCCACGATTATTGGTTGACTGCAGGGAAAATGACAGTCAATAAAGTATCTTTACAGATTGCCAATTTATGAATAAATTCGTTCGATATACAATTTCCCTAGCCTTTATTTGCCGGAGCAAAATACGAATGTGCGGTGTTCACGATTTACCGGTGACGCGTGCAACTTGAACTTGGTCGGAGTCAGACTGTGGAATGTCAATCGCCTTCTATAAAGAGTCAAGTGTGAAAGGCGACGTATCACTGGGCACTGCGCGGCTTACCGCTTTGTACTAGACGTGTGTTTGATTAGAAACGATTGGAACATAAATCATGTTAATACGTTAACTTAAACTTGTTGTGTGTTTACAAATTATAGAAAATACTTTTCAAATACAGTAAGATTTACGAGTACTGCAAAAAAAAGTTAATCTTCGTTATTTAAATTTCTTAAATCATGAGCTTTGAGTTTTTGCATTAAAAATAATAGGATATTTTGATCACATTTAAATACTTTTAATATTATCTTATCAAAGCTGCATTAATATTTTTTCTTAATAATCTTACTAATATTATAATATAAATGCGAATATTTAGATGGATGGAATTTTGTTCGAATTATCTCCAGAACGGCTTCATGGATCTCGCTGAAATTTGGCATAGATATAGAACACATAGGCTACTAATTATTTTTTTAATTCCGTGCGGATGGAGTTGCGGGCGCCAGCCAGTATAAAATACATAATTGTAACTCGTTATTGAAAAAAACAAAATATTTCTCTACAAGGTTCTTTCCAGCCTGACACAAAATTACATTCACCAATCTGTCAGAAAACAATAAATAACTTAAAATACAGCACCTTCAGATATTGTCATATCCTGTGTTACGTCAGACTCGCATTCTTCGATAATTCATGTTTTTATCATTATTACGATCAAAAGTAATAAACGATAAAGGGCATTATTATATTTGAATGGTCAAATTGATTATAAATTTAATTATATACAACGCATATACCAACCATGAAAGCATCGTGCTCTCGAGCAACCGTCTAAGGATATTTTTATTCCGTTCAAACTATCAAGATTTGAAGGTTGGCAACCCTATATGACTTACTCATGTAGGGTTGTCAACCTTGACATTTTAAAATTGAAGAATTTAAAAACGAACGCACACTATATTACTACTAATATTATAAATGCCAATGTTTAGATGGATGGATGTTTGTTTGTATGTATCTCCAGAACGGTTGCACGGATCTCGCTGAAATTTGTCATGAATGTAGGACATAGCTTAGAAGGCTACAAACTATTTTTTTTTAAATCCGCGTGTACGGAGTCGCGAGCGACAGCTAGTATATACATGTATTAAAAAATACTAGACTTAACCCTGTAACGCTCTATTTACTTTGATTTATGGCTTTGTCACTGAAAAAAAATGAGATAAACATAATTTGTAAACACTTTTATGGAATGTTGTATCGAAATGGTCATATCTTTATAGCTCCTCGAGAATTCATTTCGTAATCACGTGAGTAAATACTTTTTAAAATTAAGTCTTCAATAAGAAACAACAATATTAGACTAATCTACACTAAATCTATTTTAATATTTGTTTTGAGAATGACAAAAATTTCTCGGGATATTCCTATCCTATTCTGTTTGCATTGTCTTCTGGCTATAAACGATAGACAAAATAAGATTAATTTGTATTTATGAAGTAACTAACTGCTGTCCGCGACATCGTCGCGGTATAAAAAAATAATTAGTAGTCTACGTGTTCTTCGAGACTATGTTCTATTTATGCCTTTCAGCGGTGTCAATACAGCCGTTTTGCAGATATCTTTTAACAATCGACATCACAGGGGACCGAAGAGCTGGCAGCTACCTCGGTCAAAGAATTAGTTTAGCTGTCAAAAGGGGGAACGCTGCCAGTATCTTCGGGACCTTGACTAAAGGGACTCCTTTTAATAACATATTTTAGTAAATTATTCGTTTTTTTTTATATTTTATTTTATGTCATAGATTTAAGACTATTCGTTAGATTTATAACAGAAGGGGGGAAACGAACAGCGGGAACACCGAGGTGTTCAACGACGCCCATGGACATCAGCAATACCAGAGGAACCGCAGATGCGTTGCCGGCCTTTGAGGTGGTCATAAGCTCGCTTCTTGAAGGACCCTAAGTCGTAGCGGTTTGGAAATACCGCCGAGGACGGACCATTACAACGCTGCTGTGCGAGGCAGGAAGTTTCGCGCAAACCGCACGGTTGTGGATTGCCAGCCATCGAGATGGTGTGGATGGAACCTTTTTTTTTTTTTTTTTTTTATAGTCAGGAAATGCATTTACGCACGCCTACGCCGGGCGGTGCAATGGCGTAGGGAGTGTGGGACTCGCCGGCCACAGAAGGTGACCAGAATACCCACTAAAACCTGACTGCCCTCTGACGCATCGGGACGGGACCACGGGCACGCTTTCGCTCTCGTCCGCGGCCCCGTCTGCGCCAGCTGCCGAGGCAGCTCCCTCACGAGGGGGGGGGGGGAGAAGGCCGCCCTCAGTCGCTGGTGATGGTCTCCCCCGTGTCCATCACCAGAGGGCTATTGTGGGAGGGGGAGGGCGGCAATATACTGCCGCCTTCTCCGCCCCACTCTCCTACGTCTGAGCGGGGGCGCCAGGGGATTTCCCTCACGCTCCCGCTCTTTTGCCTCCTTCTGCGAGATGACTGACTCACAGAAGGAGGCAACCGCTGTCCATGACCTCTCGCTTCCCAGCATGGCGCGTATGACGCCGGGAAGCGAGAGGTCGCTTCCGATAGTCGCCACCAGGGTGCGGCGCTCCTCTTCGTGGGCACAGCACACCTCCAGGGTGTGCTGCGCAGTGTCCTCATCGGCGCCGCACCCATGGCACGACGACGTCTCCTCCCTTCCAATCCTCCACAGGTACCGCCCGAAGCAGCCGTGTCCGGACAGCACCTGTGTCAGACGGAAGGTGAGGGAGCCATGGCTCCTCCCGAGCCAGTCCGGGAGCTGTGGGCGAATGGCCTCTATAGTGCGCACGCCGTATACGGCGCGCGCTAGGCCAACCGCCCAGAGCTCCACGGTCGTCTTCTTCCTCCTCTCCCGGGCACGGGCAAGCTCTTCCGGGGCAGGCGTGTCGCCCCGGGCTCTCTGCTCAGCCCGCACCCAGTACTCTTCGGCCAGCACTGCCGCCTCTATCTCCCAGGGGGAGTGCCGGCCAGAAGGCAGGCCGCAGCGTGGCCCACCGTACGGTAGGCCCGGCATACTCGCGTCGCAATGACGCGCTGCGGCCCGCGGAGGAGGGCCCTGTTCGGCGCGTTTAGGGCATTAGCCCATATCGGCGCGCCGTACAGGGCCATGCTTTTGACGACCGTGGCGTACAGCTGTCTGGCATGCACGCCCGGACCCCGCAAGTTCGGAAGGAGCCTCGACAGGGCTGAGGCCGCGCCCACGAGCCTGGGGGCCAGCGTCCGGAAATGGTCTCGGAACCGCCAGCCCCCGTCGAGGACAAGGCCAAGGTACTTGATTTTTCCCTTGACCCTTACCTCGTTTCCGCTGACCCGGAGCGAGGCGCCCGCAGGGACCCTCCACCTTGGCCCTTTAAAACAAAGGGCCTCGGTCTTGTCGAGGGCCACTCGGAGTCCGAGCGCCTCGATCCTCCGGGTCACCATTGTGGCTCCGGCCTCAGCCCTCCTCTTCAACCGACTCCAGGTGGTGTCCCGGACGGCTACCAGCGTGTCGTCTGCATAGCAGATGACAGCCATCCAGGACAGCACCTCTCCGCGGATGGCCCAGTCATATCCGATGTTCCATAACAGGGGGCCTAGTACGGACCCCTGTGGAACACCGGAGGCCATCCGCCTCTCCTCTCTCCCGCTGCTCCCCATGTAGGACACTACCCGATCTTGGAGGTAGTGTCCTACGACTCTCCGCAGGTAGGGGGGCACTCCGTGATATCGCAGTGCCTCCCCTATGACCTCAAAGGGGAGGGAGCCGAAGGCATTGGCGATGTCTAGTGACACCGCCATAGCCCCCTGCCCCCTCTGGGCCGCTTCCTCCGAGAACTTCTTCAGGGCGGTCAGGGCATCCATAGTGGATCTCCCCGACCGAAACCCAAATTGGTTCTCGGAGAGTTGCGGCCCTTCCCTTGCCAGGTGCTGGATGATCCGGGAAGCCAACACTTTTTCCAGTAGCTTCCCGGTCTCATCCAGCATCACCAGCGGTCGGTACCCTGACGGAGAGTCCGCCGTCAAACAGTCGTTGAACAGACGGCGTAGGCGATCCCCGAGGTGTTTGAGCGCGATGGGGAGCACTTTACCGGGCACACCGTCTGGGCCCGGGGCCTTCCGGGGCCCACGGAGCCGGCAGGCCGCCCTGTCCATTTCCTCCTCCGTTATTGGAGGAGCGTCTAGGGCGGCGTCGTCCTCGTCCTCAATGTCCAAATTTGACATGCGCGGTGGTACGAAAGAGGGTCTGGCTGGAAACAGACCCTCGACCACCGCGCTGAGGACGGCCGGCTCCATGTCTTCCGTAGGGGGCGCCACCTTTAGTTTTCCTCTGACCATTCGGTAGGGGCGCCCCCACGGATCCGTATCAAGGGTCGCCAAGAACTCCGCGCAAGCAGAGTCCTTGGCGGCCCCGATAGCTGCTGCGAGCGCCTTCTTGGCCGCTCGCATGTCGGCCTGAAGGCGCTCCAGCTCGTCCAGTTCCCGGTGCCGTCTTCTACGGCACCGGGTGAAGGCGCGGCGGGCGGCATTGCTGGCGGCGCGCAAGACCGCGAGGTCCTGCGTCCACCAGTACACGCCCCCCCGTGGTGCAGGGCGGCGAGCCCTAGGCATCGCCGCGTCGCAGACCGCTGTCAAGTCTCGACGGAACCTGGCAGCCCTTTCGTCGACCCCCACCATTGGGGGGGGGTCCGTAGCCCATGCGCGGACTACGGCCTCTTCTTCTGCCAGGTCCGCGTCAAGACGTGACAGCTGCCATTTCGGGAAGGCGCTTCGGCCGCCCGCCGCCCGGGCCCGCAGCCCAAGGGGCGCGTTGGAGACCCTGAACCTGATGTATAAGTGATCAGACAGGGTCTCTACGTCTTCCAGGACCCGCCAACACGCGATGCGCGCGCCTATGCCAGGGGTGGCGAAGGTAACATCTACCACTGAGCCCCCCTGGGCGCGCACGCACGTGAAGGCGTGGCCCTGGTTCTCCGGGGCCAGGCCGATCATTATAGCCCAGTCCCGGAGAAGCGCCCCTTTGGCATCGGTGACGGGGGACCCCCACGCCGCGCACTTAGCGTTGAGGTCCCCCATAAGGATGACCTGTGCCGGCGATGCCCTTCGCACCACCGGCTCCAGGCCATCCAGGAACCTCTCAAAGTCAGAGAGGCTCCTGTTTGGGGAGAAGTACGTTCCTATAATCACTACTTCTCCCCAGTTTACCGCCACATATCCAGCGCCCCTCTCCCTGAGAGAGGATCGCTGGGTACCCGTGGGTGCCACCACCACTCCGACTAAGCCCTCTGTGTCCCCGGCCCAGTTCGGGTGGGGGGGGACCACATAGGGCTCAGTCACGACCGCAACGGCAATTCTCCACTGCGCCAGGACCTGCGTGAGCAGGTCCTGTGCGCGGGCACAGTGGTTGGCGTTCGTCTGGAGGAATTCAGCATGCAGGTGTCTGGGCATTAGGACACCTGCATGCTTTCCTCGTCATCCGTCGGCGGCACCCGTGCTGTCGGCGGCGGCGGCTTAGGGGGAGTCTTCCCCTTCACTTTGGGCGGAGCGCATTTTGCTCCTCCCATTATGTGTTTATGTGGGCACCCTGCCTTGGCGCACACCGCGCAATTGGCAGGGGCCTCACACGTGGCCGCCTTGTGTCCCTCTTGGCCGCAACGGAAGCAGAGACGACCGTTCTCTGCCTCCGTTGGGCATAGGGCGCGGGTGTGGCCCAGCATCATGCATCTGTAACAACGCATCGGCCGGGCCTCCACCGCGGAAATGGTGGCCATACTCCACCCTATGGCCACCTTCCCTGTTTGTACGGCAGCCTTTGCAGCCGCCGCCGGGCACCGCACAATTGTCGCGCCTCCACCCCAGTAGCTTTTTCGGATGCGGCCAACTTTGACAGCGCCGGGAGGGCAGTTCCCAGTCGCTGCCACCTTGGCCGCCACTTCCTTGCACGTCACCGTCTCGTCCAAGCCTGAAACCCTGAGGTCCACAAGCTTGGACGGACGGGTGACGTCTGCCCAAGCACCGATCACTCTGACGAGTTCAGCGGCGAGGCGGTCTGCAGTCTCCTCAGGGGCGGCCCCCCCTACCTCCATCAGTTTGGAGCCGGTCATGCTCGTGCGCACCTTGACCGACTCCAGGCCGAAGTCACTGAGGCGGATGGAGGTTCTGGCCTTGGTCAGAACCTCGGCATAGGTGGCCTCAGAGACCTGGCCCTCTGCTGACGTGGTCGTGGCCCCCTTCTTTAGTGTGACCGTTATGGCCGCCGTTTTGGGGGCCACGATCTTAACAGCCTTAGGAGGGGGGGGCCGCTGCGCCTTCCCAGGTTGGGCCGGTGCTGTCGGAGGGGGCCCTGCTTGGGTCTTGCCCTTCGCTTTCTTCCTCTTTTTCCGGCCGACCACCTTCGACCACGGTACCGGAATTTCGGCCGTCGCAGCCGCTCTAGGGGGGCCATCCGCGTCCTGGCCAGGAGGAGGAGGGGGAGGGGCGGGCGGCCTCGCCTTCCCCCTCTGAGCTTGTGGATCCTGGCCCGGCCGTGCCACCTCCCTCGCAGCACCAGACTGGGCTTTGGGTCGAGGCGGCGGAGGCTGCCTCCTGTCCGCACGGAGGGGCGGTCTAGTCACCGGCTCTGGGGGAAGGCGCCCCTCTAAGCCTTGTAGGCGGGCATTGAGCATCCCGCCTACGGACTCAAGGAGCTCGCGCTTCATCTCCTCCATGGCGTCCCGTAGGCTTGGCTCCGGTTGGGCCTCCCTTGCGCTGGTCGCCGGCCTCTTCTGCGACTCAGCGTAAGCCTCCTTGAACGCGCGGAGCTCCCCGCGCATCAGCTCCAGCTCACGAGCGAGTCTAGCGTTTTCCGCGCGGAGCCGGCGCTGTTCCTCTTCCGGGGTGATGGCGCGTAGACCCTCGACCGCCTGGATCACCCCCTGCGTGGCCTTGTTGAGCTGGCCCAGCGCCGTCCCTTTTATGCTGCCGCTCTTCTTCAGCTCCCCCTGAATCTTCGTCACATTCAGGAGGGCTTTCGCAGCCAGGGCCTCCACGGTGGCAGCACGCTGGGAGGTGGTGCTGGGCTCGCCTGCCTCTTCAGTTTCAGGCGGCAGCCGCCTTGCAGGCCGGGACGGGAGGTCAGAGCTCTCTGCTCCGCTCTCCTCGCCCCCCGCCAAGTACGCCTTCGCAGCGGTCAAAAATTGATACGCGCCTGGACGTTTGGCTCGGCCCCTCACTGCTGATGACACTTTGGTGGCCACCGCAGGGTCCACCGTTCCCTCCTCTTTGCCTGCCCTCCTCTTCCTCAACTCCGTTGGAAATCGGAGGGCAACCTTCGCAGCTGGCGATTTTTGGCTGTGGCTACGCAGTGTTCGCGTAGCTGCCACTTCCTCGCTGTCAACCTCCGAGAGGGACATTTCGGAGGACGAGGACAATATATTAATGTCCTCTACCTCGTCTCTCCTCTCCTCTCTCTCTTCCTCTACTTCACTTCGCGCATCGCGCCGCCTCCCTTCTTCCTCATTTTTGTTTTTATTTTTAATTGGTTCCATTCTGAATCCCACGAGTAGGGTCGATCTACACTCCACCACCGGGTGACGCCCATTCCGCATGGTGGGGCTACTTACTGCAGAGGTCGCCAGGTATCTGCAGGTTTTTACGACTATTCTGTCGGGTTTTTATAGAGTTTTCCTTTCTCGTGGGCCGGCCGGTTAAGGCAAGCCCTCCGCTCCTGTGGTCCCAACGTACTCCATAACGCCAGTTTGAGGGAGATCGTTGAAGGAACCACAGGGTTACGGGTATGCTAGAGGGGTCGGC